>NC_134497.1:51296488-51651045 GCF_040206685.1 Ascaphus truei
ATGTCACCCCTTCTCTCTTGTCTCTCTGTGTCACCCTCTGACTCTCTCACTATGTCACCACTCTCTCTCTCTGTGTCACCCTCTCTCTTCTTTGTCACTCTCTCTCTCTCTGTCACGCTCTCTCTCTCTCACACTCTCTCTCTCCTCTCTCTCTCTCTCTGTGTGTCTCTCTCTGTCACTCTCTCTGTTCACCCTCTCTCTGTCACCCTCTCTCTGTCACCCTCTCTCTGTCTCTCTCTCTCTGTCTCCTCTCTCTCTCTCTGTCACCCTCTCTCTCTCTGTAACCCTCTCTCTCTGTCACCCTCTCTCTGTGTCACCCTCTCTCTCTCTATGTCACCCTCTCTCTCTCTCTGTCACCTCTCTCTCTCTCTGTCACCCTCTCTCTCTCTCTGTCACCCTCTCTCTGTCACCATCTCTCTCTCTCTCTCTGTCCCCCTCTCTCTTCTGTCACCCTCTCTCTCTCTGTCACCCTCTCTCTCTCTCTCTCTCTTCTCTCTCTCTCTCTCTCTCTCTCTCTCTCTCTCTCTTCTCTCTCTCTCTCTCTCTCTGCTGTCACCCTCGCTCTCTCTCTGTCACCCTCTCTCTCTGTGTCACCTCTCTCTCTCTCTGTCACCCTCTCTCTGTGTCACCCCTCTCTCTCTCTCTGTCACCCTCTCTTTCTCTCTCTCTGTGTCACCCTCTCTCTCTCTGTGTCACCCTCTCTCTCTCTCTCTGTGTCACCCTCTCTCTCTCTCTCTCTCTCTCTCTCTCTCTCTCTCTCTCTCTCTCTCTCTCTCTCTCTGTCACCCCATCTCTCTCCTCTCTCTCTCTCTCTCTCTCTCTCTCTCTCTGTGTCACCCTCTCTCTCTCTGTGTCACCCTCTCTCTCTCTCTCTGTGTCACCTCTCTCTCTCTGTGTCACTCTCTCTCTCTCTCTATCCTCTCTCTCTCTCTCTCTCTCTCTCTCTCTCTCTCTCTCTCTCTGTCACCCTCTCTCTCTGTCACCCTCTCTCTCTCCTCTCTCTCTGTCCCCTCCCTCTCTCTCTCTATGTCACCCTCTCTCTCTCTCTGTGTCACCCTCTCTCTCTGTGTCACCCTCTCTCTCTCTCTGTCACCCCTCTCTCTCTGTCACTCTCTCTCTCTGTCACGCTCTCTCTCTCTGTCTCTCTCTCTGTCACTCTCTCTGTCACCCTCTCTCTGTCACCCTCTCTCTGTAAACCCTCTCTCTGTCACCCTCTCTCTGTCACCCTCTCTCTGTCACCCTCTCGCTGTCACCCTATCTCTGTCACCCCTCTCTCCTGTCTCTCTCTCTCTCTGTCTCTCTCTCTCTGTCTCTCTCTCTCTGTCTCTATCTCTCTCTCTCTGTCTCTCATCCTCTCTCTCACCCTCACCCTCTGTCTCTCTCATCCTCTCTCTGTCTCTCTCACCCTCTCTCCGTCTCTCTCACCCTCTCTCTGTCTGCCTCTCTCTCTCTCTCATCCTCTCTCTCTCACCCTCTCAGTCTCTCTCACCCTCTGTCTCTCTCACCCTCTCTGTCTCTCTCACCCTCTCTGTCTCTCTCACCCTCTCTGTCTCTCTAACCCTCTGTCTCTCTCACCCTCTGTCTCTCTCACCCTCTGTCTCTCTCACCCTCTGTTTCTCTCACCCTCTGTCTCTCTCACCCTCTGTCTCTTCACCCTCTGTCTCTCTCACCCTCTGTCTTTCTCACCCTCTGTCTCTCTCACCCTCTGTCTCTCTCACCCTCTGTCTCTCTCACCCTCTGTCTCTCTCACCCACTGTCTCTCTCACCCTCTGTCTCTCTCATCCTCTGTCTCTCTCACTCTCTCTCTCTGTCTCTCTCACTCTCTCTCTGTCTCTCTCACCATCTCTCTGTCTCTCTCACCCTCTCTCTGTCTCTCTCACCCCTCTCTCTGTCTCTTTCACCCTCTCTCTGTCTGCCTTCTCTCTCTCATCCTCTCTCTCTCTCTCACACCCTCTCTGTCTCTCTCATCCTCTGTCTCTCTCACCCTCTCTGTCTCTCTCACCCTCTCTCTGTCTCTCTCACCCTCTCTCTGTCTCTTTCACCCTCTCTCTGTCTGCCTTCTCTCTCTTCATCCTCTCTCTCTCTCTCTCTCACCCTCTATGTCTCTCTCACCTCTGTCTCTCTCACCCTCTGTCTCTCTCACCCTCTGTCTCTCTCACCCTCTGTCTCTCTCACCCTCTGTCTCTCTCACCCTCTGTCTCTCTCACCCTCTGTCTCTCTCACCCTCTCTCTGTCACTCTCACCATCTCTCTCTCTCTCACCCTCTCACCCTCTCTCTGTCTCTCTCACCCTCTCTCTGTCTGCCTCTCTCTCACCCTCTCTCTGTCTGCCTCTCTCTCTCTCACCTCTCTCTCTCACTCTCTCTCTGTCTCTCTCACCCACTCTGTCTCTCTCACCCACTCTCTGTCTCTCTCACCACTCTCTGTCTCTCTCACCCACTCTCTGTCTCTCTCACCCACTCTCTGTCTCTCTCACCCCACTCTCTGTCTCTCCCTCCCTCTATCTCTCTGTCTCTCTCCCTCTCTCTCTCTGTCTCTCTCACCCTCTCTCTCTCTGTGTCTCTTCTCACCCTCTCTCTCTCTCTGTCTCTCTCACCCTCTCTCTCTCTCTGTCTCTCTCACCCTCTCTCTCTGTCTCTCTCACCCTCTCTCTCTGTCTCTCTCACCCTCTCTCTCTCTCTCTGTCTCTCTCACCCTCTCTCTCTGTTCTCTCACCCTCTCTCTCTCTCTGTCTCTCTCCCATCCCTGTCTTATCTTAAACTGCCGTATACCTACACCGAAGTAACCTACCTTCTTTCTTCCAGATCTGACTCAAGTTTCACACGGGAGACCTCGGAAGACAGGTAAGGAACACCTCCCTCAGTATAGTACCTTGAGGGGACTTGCGGATCAGGTAAGATCCCAGGCGGGATTGCTGCTTTAGAAATTGTGAAGAGGCGGGTCCTGACATGGTTAAGGGGTTCAGAATCATTCACATCTGGGTTTTTTTTGTTCGATTAGTGAGGTCAACACACACACACAACTATGTAACAAGGACTAATGGTAGTAAGTATAAGTGTACTACAATAAATAAACTGTTATGTAAAAAAAAAAAATGTCCCGGTTTTCATTTTCAAAATCTGGTCACCCTAATGAGATGTATACAAAAAAACGTGGGAGAAGGTCAAACTAAATAATTAAGATCAATGCAGATATTGAACAATATGTAATGAAACCAGTAAAGGAGGATCTGTGCATAGAGAGCAGTGTGTATCTGTGTTATACGCAGAGCAGCGTGTGTATCTGTATTATACGCAGAGCAGCGTGTATCTGTATTATACGCAGAGCAGCGTGTGTATCTGTATTATACGCAGAGCAGCGTGTGCATGTGTATTATATGCAAAGCAGCGTGTGTATCTGTGTTATACGCAGAGCGGCGTGTGTCTGTATTATACGCAGACCAGCATGTGTATTTGTATTCTACACAGAGCGGTGTGTGTCTGTATTATACGTGGAGCAGCGCGTGTATCTGTATTATACGCAGAGCAGCGTGTGTATGTATTATACGCAGAGCAGCATGTATCTGTATTATACACAGAGCGGCGTGTGTATGTATTATACGCAGAGCAGTGTGTATCTGGATTATACGCAGAGCGGCATGTATCTGTATTATACACAGAGCGGCGTGTGTATGTATTATACGCAGAGCAGTGTGTATCTGTATTATACACAGAGCAGTGTGTACCTGTATTATACGCAGAGCGGCGTGTGTTATCTGTTATTATACGCAGAGCGGCGTGTGTATCTGTATTATACACAGAGCAGCGTGTCTTTTATACGCAAGAGCAGCTTGTGTATCTGTATTATACGCAGAGCGGCTTGTGTATCTGTATTATACGCAGAGCGGCGTGTGTATCTGTATTATACACAGAGCGGCGTGTGTATGTATTATACGCAGAGCAGTGTGTATCTGTATTATACGCAGAGCAGTGTGTACCTGTATTATACGCAGAGCGGCGTTGTATCTGTTATTATACGCAGAGCAGCGTGTGTATCTGTATTATACGCAGAGCAGCGTGTGTATCTGTATTATACGCAGAGCAGCGTGTGTATTTGTATTCCTACACAGAGCGGTGTGTATCTGTATTATACGCAGAGCAGCGTGTGTCTGTATTATACGTGGAGCAGCGCGTGTATCTGTATTATACGCAGAGCAGCGTGTGTATGTATTATACGCAGAGCAGCAATGTATCTGTATTATACACAGAGCGGCGTGTGTATGTATTATACGCAGAGCAGTGTGTATCTGTATTATACGCAGAGCGGCATGTATCTGTATTATACACAGAGCGGCGTGTGTATGTATTATACGCAGAGCAGTGTGTATCTGTATATACGCAGAGCAGTGTGTACCTGTATTATACGCAGAGCGGCGTGTGTATCTGTATTATACGCAGAGCGGCGTGTGTATCTGTATTATACACAGAGCAGCGTGTCTTTATACGCAGAGCAGCTTGTGTATCTGTATTATACGCAGAGCGGCTTGTGTATCTGTATTATACGCAGAGCAGCGCGTGTATCTGTATTATACGCAGAGCAGCGTGTATCCTGTATTATACGCAGAGCGGCGTGTGTATCTGTATTATACGCAGAGCGGAGTGTGTATCTGTATATACGCAGAGCAGCGCGTGTATCTGTATTATACGCAGCCCAGCGTGTGTATTTGTATTCTACACAGAGCGGTGTGTATCTGTATTATACGCAGAGCAGCGCGTGTATCTGTATTATACGCAGAGCAGCGCGTGTATCTGTATTATACGCAGAGCAGCGTGTGTATGTATTATACGCAGAGCGGCGTGTGTATCTGTATTATACGCAGAGCAGCGTGTGTATCTGTATTATACGCAGAGCAGCGTGTGTATCTGTATATACGCAGTGCGGCGTGTGTCTGTATTATACGCAGAGCGGCGTGTGTATCTGTATTATACGCAGAGCAGCGTGTGCATCTGTATTATATGCAAAGCAGCGTGTGTATCTGTATTATAACGCAGAGCAGCGTGTGTATCTGTATTATACGCAGAGCGGCATGTGTCTGTAATATACGCAGAGCACGTGTGTAGCTGTATTATACACAGAGCGGCGTGTGTATCTGTATTATATGCAGAGCAGCGGGTGTATCTGTATTATACGCAGAGCGGCGTGTGTCTGTATTATACACAGAGCGGCGTGTGTATCTGTATTATAATTATATTATAGTTATAATTATCTGTGCAATTCTCCTTTGTTATTGTTGGCATTATTGTTATTGTTCAATATTTGCCTCTTGTCAAAGCTTTGGTTATTGTCAGGTCTCTACACACATCTATATCGGTTATCACTAGGTAGATTATTCATAATAATTCGGATGCATATTTGTAATATGTACATTTTATATTGTATTTTGTGTGCAGTGTTTGTGTTATCAATAAAGTTTTTTGTTTTTTTTAATTGGATTACCAGCCCTTTTCCCTCCAATCAGAGAGCTTCTTTCACAACAGCCAGCCCTGGAGGGTAAATGTGTCTGTCTGGTAGGGCTGCAAGAGCAGTAACATGTGCTCTGTTAGGGCTGTGTGCTAATGAGATGTATACAAAAAAACGTGGGGGAAGGTCAAACTAAATAATTAAGATCAATGCAGATATTGAACAATATGTAATGAAACCAGTAAAGGAGGATCTGTGCATAGAGAGCAGTGTGTATCTGTGTTATACGCAGAGCAGCGTGTGTATCTGTATTATACGCTAGCGGCGTGTGTCTGTATTATACACCGAGCAGCGCGTGTATCTATATTATACGCAGAGCGGCGTGTGTATCTGTATTATACGCAGAGCGGCGTGTGTATCTGTATTATACGCAGAGCGGCATGTGTATCTGTATTATACGCAGAGCGGCGTGTGTATCTGTATTATATGCAGAGCGGCGTGTGTCTGTATTATACGCAGAGCAGCGTGTGTATCTGAATTATAGGCAGAGCGGCGTGTGTCTGTATTATACGCAGAGCAGCGTGTGTATCTGTATTATACGCAGAGCGGCGTGTGTATCTGTATTATACGCAGAGCAGCGTGTGTATCTGTATTATAGGCAGAGCGGCGTGTGTATCTGTATTATACGCAGAGCGGCGTGTGTCTGTATTATACGCAGAGCAGCGTGTGTATCTGTATTATAGGCAGAGCGGCGTGTGTATCTGTATTATACGCAGAGCGGCGTGTGTCTGTATTATACGCAGAGCAGCGTGTGTATCTGTATTATACGCAGAGCAGCGTGTGTATCTGAATTATAGGCAGAGCGGCGTGTGTCTGTATTATACGCAGAGCAGCGTGTGTATCTGTATTATACGCAGAGCGGCGTGTGTATCTGTATTATACGCAGAGCAGCGTGTGTATCTGTATTATAGGCAGAGCGGCGTGTGTATCTGTATTATACGCAGAGCGGCGTGTGTCTGTATTATACGCAGAGCAGCGTGTGTATCTGTATTATAGGCAGAGCGGCGTGTGTCTGTATTATACGCACACATTTGTATCACTGATAGATTCTGTGTAACACTTATTTGCAGCCTCTCACTTCTTTTTATTTTCTTATATGTATATACTGTATGTAACCAGAAGGGGAATATCATTTACTAGCAGGCGTCACTGGGCCCCTCAGTCCTTAATCCCCTATACCTCACACTCACACTATCTCTTTCCTTTTCTGTTTCCCTTTACAAACACAGCTGTACACAGATTTTTTTTTAAATAAAAGGAAAACATTAGAAAAACAAAGAAATAAACAGAGAAAAAAAATAGGCGGAAATCTGAAGTTCCTAATTATAATGTTATAATTATCTGTGCAATTCTCCTTTGTTATTGTTGGCATTATTGTTATTGTTCAATATTTGGCTCTTGTCAAAGCTTTGGTTATTGTCAGGTTCTCTACACGTATCTATATCGGTTATCACTAGGTAGATTATTCATAATAATTTGGATGCATATTTGTAATATGTACATTTTATATTGTATTTTGTGTGCAGTGTTTGTGTTATCAATAAAGTATTTTTTTTAATATTGGGATTACCAGCCCTTTTCCTCCAATCAGAGAGCTTCTTTCACACAGCCAGCCCTGAGGGTATAGAATGTGTCTGTCTGGTAGGGCTGCAAGAGCAGTAACATGTGCTCTGTTAGGGCTGTGTGCTAATGAGATGTATACAAAAAAACGTGGGAGAAGGTCAAACTAAATAATTAAGATCAATGCAGATATTGAACAATATGTAATGAAACCAGTAAAGGAGGATCTGTGCATAGAGAGCAGTGTGTATCTGTGTTATACGCAGAGCAGCGCGTGTATCTGTATTATAAGCAGAGCAGCGTGTGTATCTGTATTATACGCAGAGCAGCGTGTGTATCTGTGTTATACGCAGAGCAGCGTGTGTATCTGTGTTATACGCAGAGCAGCGTGTGTATCTGTGTTATACGCAGAGCAGCGTGTGTATCTGTATTATACGCAGAGCAGCCTGTCTCTGTATTATTCTCAGAGCAGCGCATGTATCTGTATTATACGCAGTGCAGCCTGTATCTGTATTATTCTCAGAGAGCAGTGTGTATCTGTATTATACGCAGAGCAGCGTGTGTATCTGTATTATACGCAGAACCGCGTGTGTATCTGTATTATACGCAGAGCAGCCTGTATCTGTATTATTCTCAGAGAGCAGCGTGTATCTGTATTATACGCAGAGCAGCGTGTATCTGTATTATACGCAGAGCAGCGTGTATCTGTATTATACGCAGAGCAGCGTGTGTATCTGTATTATACGCAGAGCAGCGTGTGTATCTGTATTATATGCAGATCAGCGCGTGTATCTGTATTATACGCAGTGCAGCCTGTATCTGTATTATTCTCAGAGAGCAGTGCGTATCTGTATTATACGCAGAGCAGCGTGTGTGTCTGTATTATAAGCAGAGCAGCGTGTGTATCTGTATTATACGCAGAACAGCGTGTGTATCTGTATTATACGCAGTGCAGCCTGTATCTGTATTATTCTCAGAGAGCAGTGTGTATCTGTATTATACGCAGAGCGGCGTGTGTTTCTGTATTATACGCAGAGCGGCATGTGTTTCTGTATTATACGCAGAGCGGCGTGTGTATCTGTATTAAACCCAGAGCAGTGTGTATCTGTATTATATGAAAAAAGCAGCGTGTGTATCTCTATTATACGCAGAGCAGCGTGTATCTGTATTAAACCCAGAGCAGCGTGTGTATCTGTATTATATGCAAAGTAGTGTGTATCTGTGTTATACACAGAGCAGCGTGTGTATCTGTATTATACCCAGAGCAGCGCGTGTATCTGTATTATAACAGAGCAGCACGTGTACAGTATCTGTATTATACGCAGAGCAGCGTGTGTATATGTATTATACGCAGAGCAGCGTGTGTATATGTATTATACGCAGAGCAGTGCGTGTATCTGTATTATACGCAGACCAACGTGTGTATTTGTATTCTACACAGAGCGGCGTGTGTCTGTATTATACGCAGAGCAGCGCGTGTATCTGTATTATACGCTGAGCAGCGCGTGTATCTGTATTATACGCAGAGCAGCATGTGTATTTGTATTCTACACAGAGCGGTGTGTGTCTGTATTATACGCAGAGCAGCGCGTGTATCTGTATTATACGCAGAGCAGCGTGTGTATCTGTATTATACGCAGAGCAGCGTGTGTATGTATTATACGCAGAGCAGCGTGTATCTGTATTATACGCAGAGCAGCGTGTATCTGTATGATACGCAAAGCAGCGTGTATCTGTATTAAACCCAGAGCAGCGCGTGTATCTGTATTATACAGAGAGCAGTGTGTATCTGTATTATACGCAGAGTAGCGTGTGTATCTGTATTATACGCAGAGCAGTGTGAATCTGTATTATACGTAGAGCAGCGCGTGTATCTGTATTATACGTAGAGCAGCGCGTGTATCTGTATTATACGCAGAGCAGCGTGTATCTGTATTATACGCAGAGCAGTGTGTGTATCTGTATCTCCTGCAGAGCGGCATGTGTATGTATTATACGCAGTGCAGCCTGTATCTGTATTATTCTCAGAGAGCAGTGTGTATCTGTATTATACGCAGAGCGGCGTGTGTTTCTGTATTATACGCAGAGCGGCATGTGTTTCTGTATTATACGCAGAGCGGCGTGTGTATCTGTATTAAACCCAGAGCAGTGTGTATCTGTATTATATGAAAAAAGCAGCGTGTGTATCTCTATTATACGCAGAGCAGCGTGTATCTGTATTAAACCCAGAGCAGCGTGTGTATCTGTATTATATGCAAAGTAGTGTGTATCTGTGTTATACACAGAGCAGCGTGTGTATCTGTATTATACCCAGAGCAGCGCGTGTATCTGTATTATAACAGAGCAGCACGTGTACAGTATCTGTATTATACGCAGAGCAGCGTGTGTATATGTATTATACGCAGAGCAGCGTGTGTATATGTATTATACGCAGAGCAGTGCGTGTATCTGTATTATACGCAGACCAACGTGTGTATTTGTATTCTACACAGAGCGGCGTGTGTCTGTATTATACGCAGAGCAGCGCGTGTATCTGTATTATACGCTGAGCAGCGCGTGTATCTGTATTATACGCAGAGCAGCATGTGTATTTGTATTCTACACAGAGCGGTGTGTGTCTGTATTATACGCAGAGCAGCGCGTGTATCTGTATTATACGCAGAGCAGCGTGTGTATCTGTATTATACGCAGAGCAGCGTGTGTATGTATTATACGCAGAGCAGCGTGTATCTGTATTATACGCAGAGCAGCGTGTATCTGTATGATACGCAAAGCAGCGTGTATCTGTATTAAACCCAGAGCAGCGCGTGTATCTGTATTATACAGAGAGCAGTGTGTATCTGTATTATACGCAGAGTAGCGTGTGTATCTGTATTATACGCAGAGCAGTGTGAATCTGTATTATACGTAGAGCAGCGCGTGTATCTGTATTATACGTAGAGCAGCGCGTGTATCTGTATTATACGCAGAGCAGCGTGTATCTGTATTATACGCAGAGCAGTGTGTGTATCTGTATCTCCTGCAGAGCGGCATGTGTATGTATTATACGCAGAGCAGTGTGTATCGGAGCAACAGGACGGAGCAACAGGACGGAGTCAGGGTAATGGGGAAGTTTGGGTTTCTGTCTTTGACTTGCATGGCAGAAAAAAGCCACTTTTGTAAATGTGCTTTTAAAACTGTATTTGTGTAACTCCGGGCCGGTGGGTCGCAGCAAGCTGAAGCTTGGCCACTATGGATAGTCCCCTCCGGCATGATGGTCTGGCAAGTTTCAGCCCGCTTGGCCCAGCCAAACGGATAATTTTAATATGTTTAAATATTAAGAAATGTACTGTATTTTGGGTCTGGTATAAAAGCCAGTGAAAGATACTGGCTCTGCTATATGTTAATGCTCAGGGGGGCGACCAGTTGTCTACAACAGACCCCCTCATCAAAGGCTTCACCACTCTGATTGTGTACACTATGGCGGAGAAAAGCAGAGCTTGAGTGGTCTGTAAGTGTTGTAATTCACACTTACAGACAAAGGATTTCCTGACCAGATACTCGTCTGGTAGACTATAAGGCGCCTTTCCTTCAGTGTGGGGCTAGGGAAATGAGACCCCAGGTGAAGAATGTGCGCATGTGCCAACTAACTGGGGGCATGGTCCAACAATGCTTCCCATGTTTGCTGGCAAAAGGTCATTGGGTGCAGGTAATTGTTAACCAATACCTGGCACCCAATGTTAGGGTATAGGGCTGGAATCCCATATAAACCAGTGTAAGCCCTATGCCCAGGGTCTTGGTTTGAACATCTGAAAGAATCCTGATTACCTTGATGAATTGCCAATCCTGTACCTGATTGCTTCATTGCCCCATCCCTTGTAAGTGCTATATTCTGTATGTTATTTGTGCAATCTTGTGTGTTCACCTTTATTAAGGAATAAACTTAATTTATCATATCTTAGTCGTGTTCAAATCAACCCAGAGATTTGTGTATATTATAACCCTTCACAAGTTACTGTGACAGGCTTCCTCCATAACACTGAGACGTATAAACACACACAAGCCAATCTACTATATATTTCTGAAAGTGTCCTATGTGTCCGGGTCTGTATGTGTCTCCCTGTGTCCCTCCCTGTGTCCCTAGCGGCAATCTCATTGGCTCCCTTGGCCCGCCCCCGCACACCTCTCATTGGCCGGACACACACATACACTCACACAGAGATACACACACACACACACACACACACGGAGACACACAGGCAGGACACTGAGACACACACAAAGATACACACACACTGAGACACACACAGATACACACACACTGAGACACACACAGATACACACACACACACACACACACACTGAGATACACAGACAGGACACACATACTGTATACAGACAGGACACACGCACACACACACACACAAAGATACACACACACACACACAAAGATACACACACCCTCCCCCCCCCCCCTCTGTCCGTCCCCCCCCATCACGTGCGCCGCCCTGCACCGGCTCCAGACGGAGGGGAAGCGCGGCCCTCCAACCCCAGCCGCTCCCTTACCTCACCAGCGCTACCTCCCACTCAGGTAAGTCACACCACTGCCAGTAACTCTCCTATTTCAGGCGCGGAGCCTCGCGCCTCAGGCCCACACAGGAACACACAGGGCGCTTCCTGCCGCCGCCTGCACGCCTCACTCAGCCGGGCGGCACATCGGGGGAAAGCGGGCGCCGGGGGAGGGGGGGGAGCGCAAGTCACGAGGAATGGGGGGCGGGCAAGTCACGGGGAACGGGGGAGGGCGAGCCGCAAATCACGGGGAACGGGGGGGGGGGCGAGTCACGGGGAACGGGGGGGGGGGCGAGTCACGGGGAACGACCACCCGCCGAACCAGCGGGGGGACGGACGCCCGGAGGGGGGGGGCATGCACATACATAAATTATGACAATACATATGCCCACTGCTCTTCCCTTCCCCTTCTCCCCTTCCCCCCCCCCTCCCCCACTCACCTTCCCCCCCCCCTCCCCCACTCACCTTTCCCCTCCCCATTCCCCTTTCCCCCCCCCATTCCCCTTTCCCCCCCCATTCCCCTTCCCCCCCCCCATTCCCCTTTCTCCCCCCACTCCCCTTTCTCCCCCCCCGCTCCCCTTTCTCCCCCCCGCTCCCCTTTCTCCCCCCCGCTCCCCTTTCTCCCCCCCGCTCCCCTTTCCCCCCCCGCTCCCCTTTCCCCCACCGCTCCCTTTTTCCCCCCGCCCTCCGCTCCCTTTTTCCCCCCGCCCTCCGCTCCCTTTTTCCCGCTGCCCTCCGCTCCCTTTTTCCCCCGCCCTCCGCTCCCCTTTTTTCCCCTGCCCTCCGCTCCCCTTTCCCCCCGCCCTCCGCTCCCCTTTCCCCCCGCCCTCTGCTCCCCTTTCCCCCCGCCCTCCGCTCCCCTTTCCCCCCGCCCTCCGCTCCCCTTTCCCCCCGCCCTCCGCTCCCCTTTCCCCGCCCTCCGCTCCCCTTTCCCCCGCCCTCCGCTCCCCTTTCCCCCCTCCGCTCCCCTTTCTCCCCCCCCTCCGCTCCCCTTTTCCCCCCCTCCGCTCCCCTTTCCCCCCCCCCTCCGCTCCCCTTTCCCATTCCCCTTTCCCCCCCCCATCCCCCCCATTCCCCTTTCCCCCCCCCATTCCCATTTCCCCCCCACTCCCCTTTCTCCCCCCCACTCCCCTTTCTCCCCCCACTCCCCTTTCTCCCCCCCACTCCCCTTTCTCCCCCCCCCCACTCCCCTTTCTCCCCCCCTGCTCCCCTTTCTCCCCCCCCTGCTCCCCTTTCTCCCTCCCCCGCTCCCCTTTCTCCCCCCCGCTCCCCTTTCCCCCCCCGCTCCCCCTTTCCCCCGCCCTCTGCTCCCCTTTCCCCCCGCCCTCTGATCCCCTTTCCCCCCGCCCTCTGCTCCCCTTTCCCCCCGCCCTCCGCTCCCCTTTCCCCCCGCCCTCCGCTCCTCTTTCCCCCCGCCCTCCGCTCCCCTTTCCCCCCGCCCTCCGCTCCCCTTTCCCCCCGCCAACATCACTGACCCACCACCTCACACCGTAGCAGGACCCCCACTCACAGACAGCACTCACAACCCACGCGCCACCCGCCGCCTCACACCCTAGCAGGACACACGCCTCACATTTTTACATCTGTTATGTCACCAAAATATACATTGTACTGTGGTGTGTTTACAATAAACCATTTTTAAACAACATCGTATTACATTTTATTCCATCTTTCTTTTCAACATTATTATCCAACCTTTACAACAAATAGTCATCTATTGTTCCACGATTTATAAATAATACTACCTATTACGCATTTACATCCCGGGCAACGCCGGGTTTCTCAGCTAGTATTCCTATACACAGTGCATATACATGTACTGTAGTGACGAAGTTGAGACATAACAGCATTAGGATCAAAGCAGCCATTTTGTTTAACTATTTTCAGTCCGCTATCTTGTCTTGTCTTTGTGAGATTTTTTTTTTTTTTATAACTTCAAGTTTATTGGAAATTTTCAGTATATATAGCATTGCGATACATATAACATGAACATTCACTGTATTACAGTCATTTACGATACTGTTAGACTCTCCCACTGGTACATCTAGTGATCACATATAAACATAATGTCCCTGATACCAGCCGGTATATTTAGGCAATGTAAACTTAGGGGAACCATAAATTAAAATTCCGGGGGGAAGGGAGGAGGGAGGGGGGTGCGGGCACTCTCCTCTACCTCTTTCCTGTAAGTGACTGACTAATTCGCTGTGCACATTTTGTTTGCAAACCACTTGGGCCGCCCATAATGTTTATAGGGTATACCCTCATCTAGGTCTCGTAGTCCGGTTCGCTCTCTTTGAGCGAGAATGCATTTGGGACTATCATTGCCAAATCGTGGCTACCTCAACCCCCAGGATGTCTGTCTGTTCCAGCCAAGGCGTCCAGACTTTTAGATATTTGCTGCCAGTGTCATTGACCAAACTCGTCAATTTTTCCATCTGGCATATGTAAAAAACAGGTAGGTCGCGCTATGTCCCACAGTAAACTGGCAGCCTTTGATATAACCCTGACCCCTAGTCAGGCTATGGAAATAGAAAAAAGTTATATCTGTGGCGCTCAACACTGCTGTAATCAAAACAATTCTGATAGGTAATATAAAATATACAACCAGAGCCATGGAAATCGCCCATCCGATTGGATGCTCCACGTGATATGGGTGAACATGTAAATATAAAAAAATCAAATCATAGCATAATACTGTAAAACATATACACAAATCAACAAACAACATACAACACTTAACAGACGCTGAGAACAACAGGTGACTACTTACAATAGCATTTAATGTGGCATATCATTAATATCATAAAATACACATAAAATTGTACATAAAAACATATAATAGGTTCAGGCAAGATTCTCCAACTCGGGTGGGGGTACCTGCTTACCGAAAACAAGATGGTATCAGGCAATGGATAATTCAAAGAGTATCCCCTCTTATAGATAGCTGCTGCTGCTGCTTACACCTGGGCTCAGACGAGTGGTCTCATATGGGCAGGGACAGGTTTTTCCAGCCTGCGGCGTCTGCCTCAGTCCTCACCCAGCACCGTAGCACCGTCCACGCACGGCAGAAGCTCCAGGATCGCACACACAGATACTTCCTGGTCTGACCGCGCCAAACGCACCAAACAATGCAATGCTGAAATGACGGATATTCCTACGCCAGCGTTCAATTTCCCGCAGCTCACTGCTTCAGAAGGGTACAGCACTCACACCCGAGTAGTAGGGACCTCACGGAACCACCCTACGCGTTTCGAAAGTCTTGCTTTCTTCCTGGGTAAAAAGTAATGAAAAATAGTCCCTCTAAGTCCCGGTATATGTAGTCCCGATTTAAACAGACAGTGCATCCTTGTGATCTTGATCATGCGCAGATGGAAGGACTGGGGAACTCAGTGTAATAACACACCATAGACATGACAGATAACAAAAACAGTGAACAAATAAACAATGGACATAGACAAAAAAATGAAATATAATGATTAGTGCAATATATAAAATACAGATATATTAATAATACCTATATATACACATGGATAGTAAAATGTAATGACATAATGTCATTAGATGGTACAAGATGATGAATGACAAGAAATAACCCTGTTGGTAATATCTAAAATGGCCAAGGACTAGCCAAACCAGGGATAAGTAGAAGTATGCTGAGCAGAACTTGACCTTATAGGGGATAGTGTATAACACAAATATGATCCCTAAGTGTGTATAAACTAGCTAATAGTGTGCATATGGCTATACTTTAAAAAAACTATAAAGGAGTGACTAATGAAAGTGGGAATAAAATGTGAATAAAAATGGTAATTAATAGTGTGAGTAAAGATGTACCCATCAAAGGATGATATTGGGTAAAAAAAAAATGGTGATTAATATATTTATATTGTGAAATCAAATAATAGTTGGGTGATGGTGATTGCTACCTAATTGTTAAACCATCCACATAATGAATACTAGGACCTTGGCATGAAATGAAATGAACCACAGGTAACAGAACACATTGCAGTGAATATATTGTCTGCCCGGGGGACCGATTATCTCATCTATCAAGAAGGAATGGCTTCAGGTCAAATTCTATATTGATGGTAGAGGGTACTGTTAGCCAAGTCCGGGGTTAGAGATAGAGACGTAATCGTTTGCCGGGTTCGGGGTGCCAGAGGTGCAGAGAGACGTATTGCCGTATGCCAAGTTCGGGATGCCAGAGGTGCGGATAGTCGTAGAGGAAGCCGGTTCGGTACACGAGGAAGACTGCAAAACAAGACAGGACAAGACAGGACTAGGGAGGCAGAGAGTGATGAGAACAACTGGTTCTATGCTCAGCCGACGAGTCAATGAAGCTGCAGGGTATATATAGGTAAGAGGGTCCAATGGCAGAGTAGCAAGGTGGGGGGGTGTGGATGGGCCAGGCTGAGACAGGGATAGGTCCAGATGAGTTCCTGAAGGAGGGGCTATAGATCCTAGAAGAACTGGTATATTGGATTGCAGCATTGGAAATAGGTACTGTGCCTTTAAGAGGCTGGTGCGCCTCCGTGTGGCTGCGCCTGTGGACGCATGAGCGGGCACACGCCCAGACCCGAAAGAGGAAGAAGAGGACTGACGTGACAGCCATACCCTGTCTCCTGGAGCAAATTCTGGAACCTGGCGTCGGAGGCGATCTGCCTGGAGTTTCTGTCTCCCAGTAGCCACCTTTAAGTTCTCCTGAATCCTCCTCCATAAGTCTTTCAGCCGGGAGATACGCATGTCAACCGCTGGTACTCCAGAGGATAGGGGGGAGAAGGGTAAGCGGGAAGGATGAAAAACAAAATTTATAAAGAAGGGAGATTCTTGAGTGGAGTCATTAAGAAGGGAGTTGAGAGCAAACTCGGCCCAAGGAAGCAGATCCACCCAGTCATCCTGTGTATCGGTTATAAAACATCGATGGTATTGTTCCAGTTTTTGGTTGGCCCTCTCCGTCTGCCCATTGGTCTGTGGGTGGTATCCCGAGGAAAATTGTAATGAAATGCCCAATTTTCGAGAAAAGGCTCGCCAAAATCTTGACACAAATTGAGACCCTCGGTCAGAAACGATGGTTGAGGGCACACCATGGAGACGAAAGATTTCCTGGACGAAAACATCCGCAAGCCTGGAGGAATTCGGAAGACCCCTCAAGGGAACAAGGTGCGTCTGTTTGGAAAATCGATCAATTACCACAAGAATAGTATTCATCCCTTTGGAGGTTGGGAGCTCTACGATAAAATCCATAGAAATATGGTTCCAAGGCCGGTCTGGGATGGGTAAAGGAAGGAGAAGGCCTGCTGGTCTGACCCGGGGTACTTTGTTGCGAGCACATGTGCCACACGCTTTTACAAACTCCTCCACATCTTTAGACCTCTCTGGCCACCAGAAGGTTCGCTGGACAATGTCGTTAGTTTTTCGTATCCCTGGGTGTCCTGCCGATTTAGAGGAATGGTACCACTCGAGGACTCTTGCGATGTTGCGGTGCCGTGTAGAGTCTTCCCTCCGGAACCTTGAACCCCATAGGAGCCTGTGATTGCTCGGATCGAATCTTGTCCATGATATCAAAGGAGTTGGCGGACACAATAAATTTAGAGGGAATTATCATCTCTAGCTGCTCTTCAGACCTATCCTCTGCAAGGAACTGTCGAGACAGGGCATCCGCCTTCAGGTTTTTGGAGCCAGGAATGAAGGAGAAGAGAGAAGAACCGTGAGAAGAATAGTGCCCTGCGGGCTTGTCGAGCGCTCAATCGACGTGCCCCTTCTAAGTAGAGGAGGTTCTTATGGTCTGTGAGTATGGTTATGGGTGTCTCCGTGCCTTCTAAGAGGTGTCTCCATTCCTCTAATGCCAACTTGATAGCCAAGAGTTCCCGGTTACCGACATCGTAATTCCGTTCTGCGGAAGAAAATTTATTCGAAAAGAAGGCACATGGGTGTAATCTGGCTAAGGGGGACGTCCTTTGGGACAGGACAGCGCCAGCCCTGACGTCAGAGGCATCCACTTCCAGAATAAATGGAAGTTTAGGGTCCGGGTGGGTGAGGATAGGGGCAGACACGAAAGCCTTTTTGAGAAGATTAAATGCCCGCATGGCGGGTTTGGACCATGATGAGGGATCTGCACCTATCTTGGTTAGAGTGGTGATGGGAGATACCGTGGTGGAAAAATTGCGAATGAAGCGATGGTAATAGTTTGCAAAACCTAGAAAGCGTTGCACGGCTTTGAGGGTGGTCGGACGGGGCCAGTCCAGAATGGCCTTTAGTTTCTCTGGATCCATATTGAAGCCGGAGTCAGAGATAATGTATCCCAGGAATGCTACGGACGTCAGATGGAACTGGCATTTTTCCAATTTCGCAAAGAGATGGTTCTCCCGGAGGCGTAACAGCACCTGTTGAACGTGTTTGATGTGTGCTTGGGTGGATTTAGGAAAGATTAGGATGTCGTCTAAGTAAACGATAAGGAATTTGTTAAGAATGTCCCGGAAAATCTCGTTGACAAAATCCTGAAAGTCTGCTGGTGCATTGCACAGACCATACGGCATGACCAGGTATTCATAGTGGCCGTCATGGGTGTTAAAAGCAGTCGTCCACTCGTCCCCCTCACGTATCCTTACTAGATTGAAGGCGCCTCTTAGGTCCAGTTTAGAAAAAACAGTAGCTCCTTGAAGGCGGTCGAAGAGTTCCGATATCAAGGGTAGCGGGTAGCGGTTTTTGCACGTGATGTTATTCAAACCCCGGTAATCGATGCATGGACGAAGAGACCCGTCTTTCTTCTTTACGAAAAAGGAGCCTGTTCCGACTGGGGAAGAGGACTTTCGGATGAAACCCCTCTCTAAATTCTCTGCAATGTAAGTGTTCATGGCTTTGGTCTCTTGGAGAGAGAGTGGGTAGGATCGTCCCCTGGTAAGAGCTGCCCCGGGCAGCAGGTCAATCGGGCAGTCGAAAGGTCGGTGCGGGGGTAAAACCTCTGATCTTGCTTTGTCGAACACATCGCGGAATTCCAAATATACAGAGTCGATCTTTTCTGGCAGGGTACACAAACCACCAACCCTCTGGGATATCCTAGTACAGGTCTTGGCACATTGAGCACCCCACTGGATGGGTTCCCGATTGGTCCAGTCGATGCGAGGATTGTGGACTTGGAGCCAAGGAAGACCCAGAATCAACTCAACGGAGGGAGTGTGGATAACATTGAGGGTAATGATCTCCGTATGAGCGTCGACGAACTGCATTAGGAGAGGCACCATCTGTAGCGTGATGAATGCCGGCTGTAGAGGTCGACCGTCAATGGCCTCCAGACCCACTGGCATCCTCTTGCTGATAAGTTGAATATTGTTCCGTCTAGCAAAGGTTTGATCGATGAAATTGCCTGCGGAACCGGAGTCTACGAATGCCCGTGCTTGAGTATGAAACCCCTCTCCAGACAGCGTCACTGGCAACAGTATCCTGGTGGGAAGGACGTCTTTAATGATGGGAGAGAGGGGCAGTGTTCCCAACGAGACTCTCCGGGATCTCATTGGGACTTGGCGTTTCCCGGCTTGTGGGGACACTGGAGCACTAAGTGACCGGAATTGCCACAGTACATGCAGAGACCGGCACTGCGCCGGCGTTGTTTCTCGGCAGAAGACAGCTTATTACCTCCCAATTGCATTGGTACCGGAAGGTCCAAAGATGGAGGTGTTGGAGGCACGAACGATGGAGCAAGAGACCTTGAAACCCGTTGACGGTAACGAGAACGTTCAGTCCTCCGCTCCTGCAGACGCTGGTCCACCCGAATGCACAGACCGATCAAATCCTCTAGGTCAGTGGGACGTTCCCGCGCCGCGAGCTCATCCTTTAGGGATTCTGACAGGCCCTGCCAAAACGATAGTGCTTCATTGTTCCATCCCGTCTCAGCAGCAAGGGTGCGGAACTCCACAGCGTACCGGGCGACGGAACGATCTGCCTGGGTTACGTGGTGGAGAGTGGAAGCTGCCGTTAATTGCCGTGCAGGGGTGTCGAAGACTCTTCGGAACTCATGGGCAAAGAGGTCGATGTCCTGTGTGATGGGCCCTTGTTGTTCCCAGATGGGAGAGGCCCAGGCCAGCGCCTCGTCGGTGAGAAGAGCCACGATATAGCCGACCTTAGAAATGGAAGAAACAAAACGAGAGGGCGAGAGTCGGAATTGGATGAAACATTGATTAAGGAAACCCCTACATCCTTGGGGATCCCCAGCATAGCATTTGGGACCAGGAATACGGGGTTCCATAGCATACGGAGGTGATGCAAAGACTGTTGCGTAGGCTGTAGAGGCCATGGGTGAAGGTCCCAGACTGGAAGCTCGGGCTTGAACGGTAAGGGAATGAAGGCTCTGCTGAAGCAAATCCATCCGCCTATCATTTTGTTCCAGATAATTCTCTAGCCTGGTGAAGAGATTCGTGTGAGAATTTAAAGTACGCTCCACCTCAGCGGGGTCCATGTTTGTTGGGCTGAGCATAATGTCAGGACGAGCTCACCACAAACGAGGCGGGACCGTGGTGCTGAGGTGGGATAGGATATAACGCCACCCACAGCCACGAGGGCACGTCTTGAGAGTAGAGTGGTCTGGGAGTCCAAGTCGGGGCAGGAGAGGTACGGATGGTAGAGGGTACTGTTAGCCAAGTCCGGGGTTAGAGATAGAGACGTAATCGTTTACCATTTGCCGGGTTCGGGGTGCCAGAGGTGCGGAGAGACGTATTGCCGTATGCCAAGTTCAGGATACCAGAGGTGCGGATAGTCGTAGAGGAAGCCAGTTCGGTACACGAGGAAGACTGCAAAACAAGACAGGACTAGAGGGGCAGAGAGTGATGAGAACAACTGGTTCTATGCTCAGCCGACGAGTCACTGAAGCTGCAGGGTATATATAGGTAAGAGGGTCCAATGGCAGAGTAGCAAGGTGGGGGTGTGTGGATGGGCCAGGCTAAGACAGGGATAGGTCCAGATGAGTTCCTGGAGGAGGGGCTATAGATCCTAGAAGAACTGGTATATTGGATTGCAGCATTGGAAATAGGTACTGTGCCTTTAAGAGGCAGGTGCGCCTCCGTGTGGCCGCGCCTCCATGTGGCTGTGCCTGTGGACGCGTGAGCAGGCACACGCCCAGACCCGAAAGCAGAAGAAGAGGAGTGACGTCCGCTCCCTCAGTCCTGAGGCTGTGCTCCGGCACCGGCCGTCGATCCCTCCGCCATCAGTGCCCTCTGACCCGGAAGTCCCCTAGGGGGCGGAAGTGCCTAAGCGCCGGGGAGTCTCTGTTGTGACGTCGAGGTGGACGCAGGTCTGTTGTGCCTCCTCCCCTCTCTTCGCGCCTTTAGCCTGCTTTCCCACTCGTAGCCTCCCAGCACGTCGCAGAAGATGGGAGCCGACGTCGGGTTGCTGCAGCTCTCGGAGAAGACCACCAGGGGGGGGGCATTGCAGGTACACCTATGGCCGGCCATTTTAACACGAGGGGGGGAATAGGGGTTCGGGTCCCTTTAAGCGCCCAGCCGGTCTGGCTGAGCTGCGGAGGACTTTAAATCTCACGTGGCTTCCTCCGATCCGGCTCCCACTCTGCTCCAAGACGTCGACGGAGCCGGATCAGCTTCTGATTCCAGGTGAGGAGGCTGAGAGGAGCCAGGGCTGGGGGGGTTCTGTTCTAGTCCCAGCTTCTTGAGGAAGCTGTCGCCATCTTCAACCCTCCGAAGTGTATGTGCCACCCCGTTTTTAACTACTAGGAGGTCGAACGGGAACAGCCACCTATACTTGACCCTCTTGTCCTGCAGGATTTTTGTCACCGGTCCCAGGCTGCGTCATCTTAGTAGGGTGGCCGGGGAGAGATCCTGAAAGATCTGGAGCTTGACGCCTTCAAACTCCATGGTTCTTGCTTCCCTGGCCATCCGACAGACCGAGTCCTTTATTTTATAAAAATGAAAACGGACTATTATGTCCCGTGGGGGGGCTCCTGTTTGTGGCTTCGAGCGGAGGGCTCTATGGCACCTGTCAAGGTGTAAGTCCTGGGCTGATTTGTCTGGTAGTAGGTGTTCTAGCCACTGCTGTACATATTCCTCCGGATCTGTCACTGTCTCTGGCACCCCACGGATACGGACATTATTACGTCTGTCCCGGTTTTCGGTGTCCTCTTGCTTGTCCGTAAGATCCAGAATCTTGTCCTGCAGCTCGGCTACCACCTTGTTTGTCTGCTGTAGGGCCCTCGTGTTGGCGTCCATCTTGGTCTCTAGGGACCCGGTCCTCTCCCCCAGCCCATCCAGGTCCCTCCTCAGGTTCCACAGTTCTCTGTTGAAGAACTGCTTCATCTCTGTGCAGAACTCCCTGAGGTCCTTTCTGGTGACCGGTTCGTTGTCATCCGTTCTCGCAGCCGGTCCGGCTGCCTCAGCCTCTGTCTACATCCCTGTTGTAGGGGGTCCGGGGCCATCTCCCGCTGCTGGGGGGCTTTTATTGAAATAGGTGGTAACCGAGGGTTCTTTCTGCTTTGGTTTCCCCCGTAACGGCATCCCTGGGTGTTCCCGTTAACGATCGTGCCTAACTGCTTCGTGGGGGGTCGCTTGAAGTGCCGCTTTTTATTGATTATTATGCCGATGTGAGCAGAGCTAGAAACCTAAGCTTCCATCTACTCTGGCTTCGCGCATGCACCTCCTGTCTTTGTGAGTTTTAATGTCATCATTCTATGTGAAGAAATCTGTGTGAAAGAGAGAATTTAATGTTTTCGCTCTTAGCTGACTTTTTATTGATCTTTCCTCATCCAATCAGCTTCCAAATGAAAGTGTAAACAGGCCAGATATTATGAGAAAGCCTCGTTAGTAGTCTAAGATAAACTGTTCCCCATACAATGTGCCAAGTGGCAGAAATGACATCACATTTAACCCCATAATGATTTTTAGCTTACATACAGTTATTCAGTATTATTATGTATTACAAAATGACATCAGCTTTAGTATTATGTATTACAAAATGAGGTAATATTTAGTGACGTGCGAGCCCCCCCATAAAGGGGTGGAGCTTTAGGTTTTAGGGTATAAATATATGGCATACCGTGTTATTGTTAGAGAGCTTTTGTTTTGAAGCTGTCCGTTGTGCACTTGACTTGAATAAATTCACGTGTTATTCTGTTTCAAAATAACCTCAGACTGTGTTTTTTTTATTTACGCTTTTCTCAGATGGCGCAATCCGAATAGGGACTCAATATCATCGGAATCGAGCACCCGGATGAATCACTCCTCCATCACTCAAACCTGAGCGCTCATATGAATCAAGGTAAGGCTACCTGCATTTTTTAGACAAACAGCCTGATTAAATTGTTTTGAGTGATGCTTGGAGCTGATTTTTGAACGGTGTCTTATCTGATGTGACCAGTAAGAATCCCTAGCAGTTTCACGTGAATTTATTATTCTCTGTTTCTGTATTCATTTTAAAGTGTAAGAGTTGTTAGGGGCTAAGGTAAGAGTCCCGTTAAAAGTTTTGGTGATGAAGGTGAGTGTTTGTATGCTAAAGGGATTGTTTTCAGTCCGTCCTGGGTTGTGATAAATATTTTTGTTGTCTGAGCAGGACGGGTCCCTGATTGTACATTTGCTCTTTCTTGTCATTTAACATACCAAGTGAGTTCATGGTTATCTGGTTAAAAGGTCTTATCTTATAAAAGTATAAGGTTTATCAGGACTGTGTTGGACCCGCTGAAGTGATTCAAGTTTTTCTTTGGTATAGTTATGGTGAGAAAATATGATTGGGAACAGTCTTGTGACAGGTCCTTATTTGCATATTTACACTATTCAGAACAATAACATACCAACAGAGTTGTACGTAATCAGCTTGCGCTGATTATTGTAACGCTAAATTGTACAGGTCAATTAACAGTTGATTGCTGTAGCCGAAGTATTGTACATTGTCAATTAACATTGATTATTGTAGCAGAAGAAGTATTGTACAGGTCAATTAAATTTGATTTCTGTAGCCGAAGAAGTATTGTACAGGTCAATTAAATTTGATTTCTGTAACAGGGGAATAATGGGAAACCAAAAATTCTCAAAGGATTGTGTGTCTGCAGACGAAAATAATAAAGAATGAATACAGAGAACGAAAAGAGACAAAATAAATACAGGTAAACCCCGTTATAACGCGGTTTTCACGTGGCTCCCGTTAAAAAAAAATTTAAATACATTTTTTTTTATACCTTTTTTTAATACATTTTTTAATACATTTTTTTATACATTTTTTTTGCACACTGCACACACTCTCACTGCACACTCTCTCACTGCACACACTCTCACTGCACACACTCTCACTGCACACACTCTCACTGCACACACTCTCACTGCACACACACTCACTGCACACACACTCACTGCACACACACTCACTGCACACACACTCACTGCACACACACTCACTGCACCACTGCATACACTCACAGGACACTGCACACACTCACAGGACACTGCACACACTCACAGGACACTGCACACACTCACAGGACACTGCACACACTCACAGGACACTGCACACACTCACAGGACACTGCACACACTCACAGGACACTGCACACTGCACACACAGGACACTGCACACACTCACAGGACACTGCCCACACTCACAGGACACTGCACACTGCACACACTCACAGGACACTGCACACACTCACAGGACACTGCACACACACTCACAGGACACTGCACACACACTCACATGACACTGCATAGCACACACACTCACAAGACACTGCACACACTCACAGGACACTGCACACACACAGGACACTGCACACACACTCACAGGACACTGCACAGTACTCACACTCACAGGACACTGCACAGTACACACACTCACAGGACACTGCACAGCACACACACACACACTCTCTCCCTCTCCCCCCCACCCCCCACACAGGATAGAATGTCTGTGGTGTAGAGCAGGAGAAGCTATCAGGAACACAGACACACAGACACACAGCTCTCTTCCTAGACAGGGCAGGCTCCCCCGGCGTCCCTGAAAAGTTTGCGAGTGAGAGCAGGAGAAGCTGCTGTGCGGGTGATCAGTGGACATGTGAGTAAAATTGCCATGGAGAGGAGGCTGCAGCCCTGAGCCTCGCACTCTCCAAGCACTTCCTGCACCTCTCTGACTGCTGGGGAGGAGGGAGGAGGGAGGAGTAGCACAGTGTAGCACAGTGCGATGATGCGATCCCAGCTCTCCCCCCTCTGTAGACACGGAACCCCGGGCGCGGCGGCCATTTTTAATTTGTTTAATTTATTTATTTAATTAGCGCGACCCCGTTTGTAGCGCGGTCGGATCGGGTGGCCCCCGAGGACCGCGCTATAACGGGGTTTACCTGTATATTTCGTTGACCAGTGAATGTCACTGTTTTGTTTATACTATTATCAACAAATTGCGCAGATGTTTAAATGAAAGAGGGGTCTTTTTCTGTGGGATTGATAAGCTCAGGGAGCGCCGCCTCGTGTGTTTTTGAATCCCACAGGGAAACATACCTTACGTTAATGTGGGTCAAAAGAATTCTGTTGAGGGACAGAAGGGTCCCACTGCATTAATTTGTACAATTGCCAGGGCAGAAGTTAATATAATAACAAGTGAAATAGAAAGTGACTAGCAAAGAAATAGCAAGTGAATTTGCTGATAGATAATCAAGGCATACGATGGTGTTGAGGAAGTACAGTAGATATTGAGGGTTATTTTTATGAAAGATTTATATGCAGAAATTGGGATACAATTAGAGACTGTGTATATTGTTTGGAAGGGACAGAAAGTGTTATAAGTGTAAAAAAGGTAGGACATGTTGCCAGTAATTGCAGAGCAGCCCTAAGAGAGAGAGTAGAAGAAAAAGAATGGAATTTAAAAGGTTTGTTCGTACTGGCCAGACGAATAGATCTTTTAAACCAGAAAATATTCTTTTTCCTTCTGTTCTAATGGCAAATAGAAAGAGAATCAGAATAACAGCAACACAGACCGCGCCAAACCCCCCCCCCCTTTTTCTCCAAAGGAATGTGCAAAAGATACGAAAAGTTAACTCAAAAGCATAAAAAAAAATTCGTTTTAAAAGCAGGTTATTTATGAGTTGATTCGCTGTGTAGGAGAGAAATTTGTGTCTATGTTCTTTGTGTGTCTGTATTGTGGTTTCTGTATTGTGTGTAAACCAGTAAAAACACGTCAATTGCATTTCTATAGGATAAGGATATGTTGCAAAGAGATTTTAAGCTCGCACGTATTGTTTAAATTATATATGGTGTGTTCATAAGTTGATCTAACCTCAGTTTAGTTTATTGTCCCATTTTTACTTTTAAGAGGCCATATTTTTATTTTTAAGAGGCCATATTTTTATTTTTTTGAGGCCATATTTTTATTTTTGAGAGGCCATATTTTTATTTTTGAGAAGCCATATTTTTATTTTTGAGAGGCCATATTTTTATTTTTAAGAGGCCATATTTTTATTGCTGTGGAGAGAGCTCCATTTTTAACTTTGAGCTGAAGTTTTAATTCAGTAATTAATATTTAGAAGACTGAGAAAATGTTTTGTTATCTGCTCGGCACTCTCAAGGTCTTTTTGGCGAAACGCCAGGGCTGGCAAATTGCCCAAGATAAACAAGCTCTGAAATTTTTCTCTGAGTGTCTTTAAAAAAAAATAACGCTGTCAGTATGTTCGGCACTGTGCAAAGAGATTATTTTACAAGAAATTTAGTGTGAAGTCCTATACAAAAGCATTTTGACTATTATCTGAATATGTGATGTATTTTATAACTTTTAACCATTTATTTTTTCCATAGGTGTCCTATTTTATTATAAGCAGTAGTTACTGTTAAAATCACTGTATAATATATCATTCTAATTCTGCTGATTAAGCAAACAACATCCTAGTTGCTAATTTATTATTTATTTGTAGAATGTTTTGCCAGGAAGTGGTGCATTGGGAGTCATCTCTTGTTTTTGGGTGTGTCCTGGTTATAGAGTTAAAGGACAGGTGATACATAGTTACATAAGTGAGCAGGGTATATATTATATGCAAGGCATTTCACATTTTTAGCAGAATAGTTACAGTGGAGTGTTTGGGGTGGAGGCCAGGCTGGAATTGGCTAGGGGCATTTGTCTTAGTATAGTAATTGTTTAATTGGGATTGAACACATTTTTGTCCATGACTTTGGATAGTATTGTAGTGTATTATGACTTTATATATATATATAGCATCAAAAATGTACTCAGCACTTCACAAAGAATACAGTAGAGGGAATTATAATAGAATAGTAAGTGCAGCAAAATCAGACAATAGGAAAGGAAATCCCTGCTCTTAAAAGTTTACAATCTAAGGTTTGAGGGGAATTTACAGAGATAACAGGTGAGGGAATAAGTGCTGTAGATAGCAGTGCTTGACCACAATGGGTGGTAGGAGTGACTGTGTGTTCAATAATAGCCATGAGTGCAGGCTATTGGGATGTTTAATTTGTGGGGCAAGTTTTAAGGTTAGTTAGTATTTAATAAATAGGTTGATACCATTTGCATCGGAGGAGATTACAGTGAAGCATGAATGAGAGCAAGTGTGTATTGGGAGAAAAGATATTGGTCTATAGTTTGAGACAGTGTTTTTGTCCCCACTTTTGAAGATTGGGACAGCTCTGGTAGTTTTCTAGGTCTTAGGGATATGGCCTGCAGACAGGATAGAGTTGATTATGGAAGCAATTGGTTTGACAATGACTGAGGCCCAAAGTCTTAGGAATTTAGATTGTAGCACAGTCAAGTCCACAATAGCTGCTTAGTTAAATAGGAGATACCTCTGTCTATATGCGGATGTTAAGACAGTAGTAAACCGTTCACAATCCAGGGGGAGCACATAAGGGAAATAAAACAAGAATACAATCTAAGTGCAGACAATATGACAATTGGTGAAGAAATATACTAAGTCTTGGCTCTTTAGTCCAGCCTACTCACAAGATGTAGGTAAAATACGGGCAATAAGGAACATTGTTTCTTTGCAGGAAGACCTCTATTTCGAATGTGATGAAGACCTCTAATCTCAGCAAAACAGTGGTGTATATAAGGAAGGAAAGATATACATAGTGCAGACCAATCATAAAACACGTGGCTTTTATAGGATTAAAAATTGAACACTTACAATATGACCATTCAAATAATGCATATATCACGACAATTGTGATGGAAGAGAGAATGCTGTGGACATCTGGCTCACCCCCCGCCTCTGGTCTGCAATCACTGTGTAAGACGCCGCTAGGTTGAGCTCTCCACCTACGAAACCAGTCCCTACCAGCTGGGTTTGAGCAGGGGGTTTTAATTCATTTATTTTTCACGGTATTATCACGGTTTTTCACTGAACTATTTTTTATCACTTGATTGATTTCTTATATTCACTGCATAATTAGGAGTGAACACTATTAGTGCTAGCGCCTTTTTTCTTCACCATCACACAACAAGACAGTAGAAAACACATTGATACAAGAATTTGTTCCTAGGTATAAATTATCTCCCTATGAGACACTTATGGGATGACTTATGACTATCAGTAGTTCAAAGGAACAAATTAAGGACCATCTATTGGTAATAAAACAATTAATAAGTATTGTATGCCACTAATACATTTTGTGAGTCTCTCGTGGCAAAGTTGAAAGTGCACCTACTCGAGAAGGGGTTAATAAGTTAAATATTTCCTACGCAAGCATGCTCTTCATCCCAGATGAAAAGGCCCATACTAACCACCAATACCGCAATTAAAGTGTCAGATTCCTGGATCCACGTGGCTCACATAAAACTCATTCCAGCTCCACCAAAGACAAAAGACATCTAAAGCACAGCCGCATCAAGTTAACGTTTTGACAAGACATAAAGTTTGACCATTAACCAACAAGGAAAATAAGATACCAGGCAGAGGCCTGATCTTATCAGGAACATTTCATTTTTTCAAAGACTCAATATTTTTATTCTTTTATAGTGTGTATAAGTTAGAATTTTAAGATGTATGCATCATTGGGTCTGCGAAGGTATAACCCACAGAGAGATGACAGGATTATCATGATGATGCTCTACAGAGCCTTGTCAGCAATACTCATCTGCCTGTGTTCCTTATACATCGCAGATATCTATCACCATGGTCAAGGTAACACTACACTAAGCATCTCACCCACAAACATCACAAAGTTAATTGGTTCCTTGGAAGTGAGGCTTGTGAATGCTCTTGTATGTGTTTTGGCAGTACTCATCACTCTCTATGTAGGTGTCATGTGCAGCAAAACTTTGATCCAGAAGTGTGTTGCACCCCCCACCGAGAGGAGGGGGTCACCCAGGGGCGTGTATCAGCCACAAGGAAAGGATCACAAGTCAGCAATTTTTGACCATCGCAGACATTTTTTGTTCTGTTTTTCTGAGTGAATGATGTATATGATGCGTGCAAGAGTGATGATCATGCATTTCACTTCCACAGATACCAACCCCCTCAATTCTCAATAATAGAATGTTGTGCTAATTCTCAAAATATATGATGGTAGAGATAGATGCCATTTTCTTTAGCTAGCAGCAGAAAGGTCACTTGCCTAAAATAAGGTTTTTAGTATTTTTTGTATCCATATTTACACACTAGCAACACATATCATTTATGGGTCAAGTGCCTCCAACAACCAGAAACAAGAGAAAAACACCAAATATTGCAGGACTGAAAAGTAGTTTATGGAAAGAACAATTTTGGGTTAGTTTAGTTCTAAATGTAGGAGATGGGTTACTATATGACAGGCTTAATACATTAACAGATGTGTTTGATGATGTCCTCAATCACACCACTACAGCTATTGCATCACTAAACCAAGAACAAGTCCAGATCAGGCTTATGGCCTTACAAAACAGAATTAGAACATGTTAGCATCAAAAGGAGGTGTATGTGCCCTAATTAAAGAACAATGTTGTGTTTTCATCCAAGATCAGAGTGGCAAGGTACAGCATGAGTTAGGCAAAATAGAAGAAATTCAAGAAAGACTTAGGAAGAGAAGTTCACAGAAGTGAACCCTTTGGGGCTGGGTAGATTGGTAGGATCACTAGGAGCGAAATTTTTGAATGCAGTATGTGTCTGCTTGTGATACTCGTTGTCATCTGTGTTTGTGTTACGTTTGTCAAAGGCATGATCAACAAATATGCAACCCCCTCTGCAGACATAATGCCATTGTTTGCAGAACCAATTTACAACAGTCCCTTGAAGAAAGAAGATGCCAAGGACAATGTTCTAACTCTGGAAAAGAATTTGGCTGTAAGGCCATACGAGACTATGACTACATTTGGCAGGCACCCTCGTGCACTGTCCTATACCCTCAAAAAGCAGCATTATGAGATGATGGAGCACCCCTGTGCCTCCCTGCGTGTTACTGGACTAAAATCATGCTAATAATTCTCAAAAAACAATGTTTTAAAGAATCAGAGGAGGGACTGACGAAGTTGAGACATTAGGGGGTCTGACATAACAGCATTAGGATCAAAGCAGCCATTTTGTTTGACTATTTTCAGTCCGCCATCTTGTCTTGTCTTTGTGAGTTTTAATGTCATCATTCTATGTGAAGAAATCTGTGTGAAAGAGAGAATGGAATGTTTTTGCTCTTAGCTTATTTTATTGATCTGTCCTCATCCAATCAGCTTCCAAATGAAAGTGTAAACAGGCCAGATTTTATGAGAAAGCCTCGTTAGTAGTCTAAGATAAACTGTTTCCCACACAATGTGCCAAGTGGCAGAACTGACATCACATTTAACCCCATAATGATTTTTAGCTTACATACAGTTATTCAGTATTATTATGTATTACAAAATGACATCAGCTTTAGTATTGTTTGTATTACAAACAGAGGTAATATTTAGTGACGTGCGAGCCCCCCCATAAAGGGGTGGAGCTTTAGGTTTTAGAGTATAAATATATGGCATTCCGTGTTATTGTTAGAGAGCTTTTGTTTTGAAGCTGTCTCCGTTGTGCACTTGACTTGAATAAATTCACGTGTTATTCTGTTTCAAAATAACCTCAGACTGTTTTTTTTATTTACGCTTTTCTCAGTAGAAAGAAGTCTCTCCCAATGCACACAGTGCCCCAACCCCAATAAAACTTTTTTAACAATGTCTCCCAACACTCAAAAACTTCTTAAAGTAGTGTAACCCTCTTTTCTGCTAACATAGAAAGGCTACTAATGCTGTATATACCTGCTTGCTCAGCGAGATCTGAGCCTCTGCTAACTGGGAGCCTGGGGCACCAATAAGTAATCTGACAGCACCTCCACTCGCCCAGGACCCCAAAGAAGTGAGATGCCCCTGGAGAAGAATAACAATGACCATCCACAACTCTGTAACCTTTTACTATATGGAGCATAGATATACATAAGCAGATATGGATATAACAATGAACAGCATATGCATATAGAATGTATTGATAACCTTGCAATAATATAATGCACACACAATAGATGATTGTCCTTGACTAGGTAACCTTTGTACTGGTTGCTCTGGTTACGCTCCACCCTGGAGTAGTGTCCCTTTCCCACCACCATGTGCACCCCACACCGTGTCCAATGTACTGGACCAGTCTGTTGGTCACTTTACCCTTTGCGTCCCCAAGAACCCCTCCCCAGGCCGGGTTCAGCGCCTGTAGGTACCGGTGTTGGTGCACTTATAATAATACCTTCCGGGCGCTCCAGCACCCGGTAACTGTACTTCAAAAAGGATCCGCCGATCCAGCGTTGTATCCCTCAATTGATTCCTCACGGACAGGGAATCTACCACGAGTCTTTACTTGCACCAGTAGCTTGATCCCAAACTACCGATCACCAGGCAGCGCAGGAAGATACTGTGTCCCTGTCTGCTACTATCAGTAAAGGGTATGCTGTCCCTATCTAGGGCTGTTCCCTGCAGTATCACAATCTGGTGGTGACTCAGGGCCGGCACTGGGGCCTAGGGGGATTCCTGGCCTATGCAGTGGGTCACTGACCCCCTGCAATACACGTCTCCTCTCCCCTTGCTCTCCCAGGACACACTGGCTAGCGTGGTCTCTGCTGCACTCTTCCCTTTCCTGTCTGCCAGCAAATCCTCAACTCCTATTCGTTCCCTGGCATCATGTGACCCTGCTGAGGCTCATGGGAATTGTAGTCCTAGCTCAGAGCCTCTCTCTATTGGCCAGCCGTTCGCGCGCTTGTCCTGCGCCTATGCGACCTACCAGGAGGCTCAGGCCGCACATCTGCACTGTGCATGCACAACTACCAAACATGGCGGCGCCCTGTACTAGCTGGGCCGCCGCAGAGCCTCCGGAGTACCAGAGCGCTCCCTGCTCGGCCCCCACCTTCCAGAAATGCTGGCGGGTCTGCTGCTTGACTCCGGCGGCACCCGCGATCACCCACGCAGCGGAGGTAACGAGGGGGGGGGGCAGGGGAAACCCATTACACTCTCCCCTGGTAAAACCCCAACGTCCCTGCTTGGGACAGCGTAACTTACACAACAATATACATCAATTATATAATGAAAATGCATACATATATGAATGCAACTTATCACTTGTATACTCTACATGAGATTATACATTTCATTGAACATTCCAATCACACATCTCACTTTACTGCGAACCCACTGCTGAGCCTCATAATGGGGTGCCCCGAATTGGTCATGTCATTCTCATGGGAGGTTGACCCATTCTTTGGCTTCTACGCAACTGTTCTTTATTTACTCCCTCTGGAGAGTAAATAATCTCACTTTGTAACTTATTCTCTTCCCTTGAGGGGATCAGTGGTTCAACACAGTCTCTTTGCATGGGCTCTGTGGATCTAAGGGCTGACTCACTGGAGTCACTTTATCTGACTTTTGACCATAGGGCCCTTTAACCGTAGCTCTTTTGGGAGATGCCGCTGCGGTCGGAGGGCCCCTTTGAGAGGTTCCCTCCATAGAATCCTCAGAGTTGGTATTATTTTCAGTCTCTTGGCCAACCTCTGTTAAGTTTGGCTCCCCATCTAGAGGAGCAGCTGTTATTTCTGGCTCTTCGTCTCCTACTTGAGGTATAGGAAGTAGATGATTTCTATGCCATACCTTTACCCGGCCTGCTGAGTCTTTGATGCGGTACACCGGGAGGCCAGGCATCTGTGACTCCACCTCATATACTCCATCTCTCCAACGGTCGGCCAGTTTATGCTTCCCGGGAACGCCTAGATTTCGAAGGACAGCATCCCCCGGACGAATTTCCTTATGCCGCACTTTATGATCGTAGCGTCTTTTATTGCACATTTAATTGAGCCGAAGCTTTCTCTGCCAACTTATATGCCTGCTGCAAACTATCTTGTAGCCGTTGCACATACTTGAAATGCGTCCTGTTGGATACCCCATCGGTAGATATCCGCAGATGTACATCCAATGGTAGCCGAGCTTCTCGTCCAAACATCAGAAAGTAAGGCGTATACCCAGTGGATATGACGAGTACAATTATAAGCATGCACCAGGGTCTCTACATGCTTACTCCATTCAGTCTTTTGTGGGCCCTTCAGGGTGCCAAGCATGTTGAGCAACGTTCGGATGAACCGTTCAGGCATAGCATCCCCTTCTGGATGATAAGGTGTCGTCCGGGACTTGGTGATACTCAGCAACTTAAGCAATTCTCGTATAAGATTACTTTCAAAGTCTCGGCCCTGATCCGAATGCAATCGATTTGATAGTCCATAATGAATTAAATACTTCTCCCATAAGACTTTAGCTACTGTGACAGCTCGTTGATCTTTAGTAGGGAAGGCTTGGGAATATCAAGTGTAGTGATCTTTGATCACCAGTACATTTCCGATACCTCGGGTGTCAGGTTCGATACAAAGAAAGTCCATACACACCAGATCCATGGGTCCTGAACTTTTCAGATGTGCCATTGGCGCCGCCCGCGTGGGTAGTGTTTTCCGTTGTATACAGCGGGTACACCGCCTACAGTACAGTTCCACCGTCTCTCTCATTTTGGGCCAAAAGAATCGGTCACGAAGTAGCCTGAAGGTTTATCGATACCGAGGTGTCCATGATCATCATGTAATGCACGGAGGACCATGGGTTGCAGGATCTTGGGTAGAAATAACTGTCGTCTATCTGGATGGTTGTGATATGGCACTACCCTATACAATAGACAGTTATCATGCTCAAACTTATTCATTTCCTTCCTTAGCAGAGCTACCATTTCTTTAGGGGCCGTCTAAGCAACGAGGGATTATCTTGTTGAAGGGCTTGATGAGCTATTCCTGCCACTGGGTCGTGAATTTGATATTGTACCAGATCCTTCCAGGCAATAATTTTATCCGGAGTGATGTTCATCCCGTCCGGATGACGGTATGCTCCTGGGATAGCTTTTGATTGACACCCTAACGAATCCACTAATGTCAACTCAGAGAAGGCAACTTGGTCTTGCACCACCGCTGCTATGGAGCACAAGGCCCGTACTCCTGGTCCCGGAATTTCTTCCCAAACACCCTCATCAGGAGTAGGATTTAATCTGGGTCATCGAGATAGGGCGTCAGCGCCAATGTTCGTAGGCCCAGGCTTATACTTAAGGGTGAATTAATCATTTGAGAGCGCTGCTAACCAGCGGTGGCCGGTAGCCTCCAACTTTGCAGACGTGTTGATGTATGTCAACAGGTTATTATCAGCCCTAACCTCAAATGTGACTCCATACAAGTAGTCATGCAGCTTGTCCACAATAGTCTATTTGAGAGCTAAAAACTCCAACTTGTGCACAGATATAGGCTACTGGTCGAAGTCCGGTATCATATTTCTGATGCAACACTGCTCCTAAACCGTTAAAACTGATATCAAAATGTAGAATATACGGCCGCTCAGAATCTGCATAGGCCAGCACAGGAGCCTGTGTTAAGTTCCTCTTTAACCCCAGAAATGCCTTTTCACAGGCGGGAGTCCACTTATCCCTGAAGGGTGCTTGAGCAGACGCAGCTTTCCGACTCGTGTCTTCGGTGTAGATTTTGAGAAGGTTGTTGAGAATCTTCGCTTTACTGGAATAGCCTTCCACAAACATTCAGTAATAACCGCAAAACCCCAGGAAGGAACGTAATTCCATGATGTTAGTGGGTCGCGGCCAGTTCACCACTGCTTCTATCTTCCCCGGGTCAGTAGATATTCCTTCCGCAGAGACAATGTGACCCACGTAGGTCACAGAGGTGCGGCAAAACCGACACTTATCTATCGACAGCTTGAGTCCTTCCGTGCTCAGTCAATCCAGCACTTTTATCAGCCTCTCTTCATGTTCCTCCAGCATCTTCCCGAACACTATGATATCGTCCAGATATATACTAGACACCTAATACATGATATCGTCCAGATACACTAAACAATCCCTGGGGTTCATATCCCCAATCATCTTTTCCATAAGACGCTGGAAATTGGCTGGAGCACCGCATATGCCTTGGGGCATGCGTGTGAATTGATAAAACCCCAGCGGGCAGACGAAAGCTGTTTTTACCTGATCTTCGGAGTTCATTGGCAGTTGATAATACCCGGACCTCAGATCCAACACACTGAACCACTTGTTCCCCGACAGGGCATTTAAGAGGTCTTCAATCCGAGGAAGAGTATACTGATCTGGTACAGTACGATTATTCAATGTTCTATAGTCCACACATAGCCGTACTGACCCGTTTTTCTTTCATACCACCACGATAAGCAACGCGTTTGGACTGCGAGATCCCATTACAATGCCGGCCACCTCCATTTCTTGTAGTAGATTCCTCACATCTTCCACATCCCTAGGAGCAATGCGACGGGACCTTTCTCGAAACGGAGTTGTATCATTTAGCCAAATGGTATGTTGAGCACTGCGGCTACAACCCACATCCATATCACTGGTGGAGAATACCCCTCGTCTTGCTTCCAACTTGGTCTGCAATCTCTCCCTCCACTTTTTTGTCAAGGGGAAGTCCCCGAAGTCAAATACCAGTTGAGGGGCTGCTGTGGATGCAGCAGCTGCCTGCGATTGGGCTTCCATCTTCTCCACAGGAGTGACAGGATATATTCTTCCCAGCTGCTGCCCGTAGACGATAGGCATGGAATAGGGAGAGATGTTCTGTACATACACCTGTACTCTATTTGGTAGTTTAGATGGCCATTCCCTCACCTCAGCCAAAAACTCATATCCGCGTCGTTGGTCACCTTCAGAAGTACTTTCCAACGAGAATAGACGATCCACCTTGCTTCTTTCTGGATAGCAATAGGTAGCAGTCATCATCTTTCCTCCCCCTGGTGGAATCTCAGTCAATCCGTACTCAATATTATAGAGGAATCCATGCTCTTCTTGTGCAGCTATCCTACAACATTCTCCCCGCAACACAGGGTATTCTGCTAGCGCCGCAAACGGTAGTTCACCAGCCTCCTGTAAGTACATACGAATCACTGCCTATACTATGTCAGTATTGGTTCCCATGATTATAGGAGCACTAGGATGTTATTGTGGCTCAGGGCATACCAATGCTTCCACTTCCATGGTGTGATGCTTGCCGGTATTCAGCTGTGGAATATCCAAATGCACCCGTACCACTCCATCAATATGGTAGTCTTCATGGCTCAACCCTCGCAATTTCATAGCTTCTGCAGACAGCAGGGGTAACCGGTGAAGATGTCGATCGTAGAACGGTCTATATATAATGGTTACTTGGGAACCCATTTTCAGTAGCGCTGAGACGTAGATGCCTTCAATAACAACATTCACAATGGCAGCAGGTCCTATGCGGCAGCCTACCTTTGGCGCTACCAGCGTGCCATTGGCACTCGAGGGTGCGGCCTCTTCTGCCGTAGTGGTATCTCCAGCTTCCAGAGTGGGGCACAGAATAGCTTTCGCGGGTCCCGTGGCCGTCTTCTTCTTGAGCGGGCAGAAGGGCGCGATGTGGCCCATTTTGCCGCAACAGAAACACTGAACATTATTTATACCCACCTGGTTTCTAAGGGCAGGAGACATTCGTCCGGATGTAGAGTCTTCAGCATCGGTCTCACACCCATCAGAATCCTCCTTTTCCTGACATGCTTCTTTGGCTGGCTTCGGCCTAGCCTCTCCTTTCTTAGTCTCCTTTGAGATTATCCCCGCTTTCTTGGCAGGGCTCGGGTCCCGGCCTAGAAGCACAGTTTCGTGAGCTTGTACTCGATCCATAAGTTCGTCAGAGGACAAGGCTTGCCCAGGCACGAGACTACCACTGACTCTGACAGCTACAGGGTGTAATGACAAGAGGCCCTTCAGAAGCTGCGTGGTTCTGAGTCCGTCGGAATCTGACTTGCGCACCACTTTCCTCTTCACCAGAGTCCAGAGATCCAAGTGAACTCGCCGAAGAAATTCAGATACCATTTCTCCCTCATTCTGGGCAAGCACGTGGAATTTGGCCATCAAGGAGAAGGTATCCACCGGTGTACCATAGCCTTTAGTGAGTGCATGTATTATTTCGTGAGCTTCGGCCTCCAGATAGTCATCCCTGTAGCACTGCACCATGTGTGAAACTGGCGGCCGCAAGCACTCAATTATCCGCGGTCGCCTCACCGCATCAGTGCCTCCAAATGTAACCCTCTTTCCTGCTACTGTAACATAGAAAGGCTACTAAATCTGTATATACCTGCTTGCTCAGCGAGATCTGAGCCTCTGCTAACTGGGAGCCTGGGGCACCAATAAGTAATCTGACAGCGCCTCCACTCGCCCAGGATCCCCAAGAAGTGAGATGCCCCTAGAGAAGAATAACAATGACCATCCACAACTCTGTAACCTTTTACTATATGGAGCATAGATACACGTAAGCAGATATGGATATAACAATGAACAGCATATGCATATAGAATGTATTGATAACCTTGCAATAATATAATGCACACACAATAGATGATTGTCCTTGATTAGGTAACCTTTGTACTAGTGGCTCTGGCCACGCTCCACCCTGGAGTAGTGTCCCTTTCCCACCACCGTGTGCACCCCACACCGTGTCCAATGTACTGGACCAGTCCGTTTGTCACTTTACCCTTAGTGTCCCCAAGAACCCCACCCCAAGGCGGGATCAGCGCCTGTAGGTACCGGTATTGGTGCACTTATAATAATACCTTCCGGGCACTCCAGCACCCGGTAACGGTACTTCGAAATGGATCCGCCGATCCAGCGTTGTAGCTCTCAGTTGATTCCTCACGGACAGGGAATCTCTCACGAATCTGTACTTGCATCCAGGAGCTTGATCCCAAACTACTGATCACCAGGCAGCGCAGGAAGATACTGTGTCCCTGTCTGCTACTTATCAGTAAAGGGTATGCTGTCCCTATTTAGGGCTGTTCCCTGCAGTACCACAATCTGGTGGTGACTCAGGGCCTGCACTGGGGCCTAGGGGGATTCCTGGCCTATGCAGTGGGTCACTGACCCCCTGCAATTCACACCTCCTCTCCCCTTGCTCTCCCAGGACACACTGACTAGCGTGGTCTCTGCTGCACTCTTCCCTTTCCTGCCTACCTGCAAATACTCAACTCCTATTCGTTCCCTGGCATCATGTGGCCCTGCTGAGGCTCATGGGAATTGTAGTCCCAGCTCAGAGCCTCTCTCTATTGGCCAGCCGTTCGCGCGCTTATCCTGCGCCTGTGCGACCTACCAGGACCCTCCAGCCGCACATCTGCACTGCGCATGCGCAACGACCAAACATGGCGGCGCCCTGTACTAGCCGGGCCGCCGCGGAGCCTCCGGAGTACCAGAGCGCTCCCTGCTCGGCCCCCACCTTCCAGAATTGCTGGCGGGTCTGCCGCTTGACTCCAAAGGCATCCACAATCACCCACGCAGCAGAAGTAATGAGGGGGGGGGGGTGCCAGGGGAACCCCATTACAGTAGTAATACACAAAGTCTCCTCAACACACACACTGCCTCTTCTCAAACCCATTTATACACACAAAGGTCCCCTCACTCACCCGCAGGACCCCAAAATATTCTCACAAGTTTAATCATTAAACTCCCATGGACTTGTGGACCTCAACTACAACCCAGCATCCTATCCAGAGATCCTTAAAATGACCATCACAAACATGCCATGCTTAGTTAGTACTAGGGACCAACTGTGTTACCTCCAAGAGCTTCTCCCCCCAGGTAGCAGGGTTACGTAAATCTTCTCCAGAGTCCGAAATCTTCCATTTGAAATCTACAGAACAAAGACAACAGAATTATCACCATGGCAAGTCTACACAGACTGAAATAAAAAATTCAGGGTTGTTTTTGGGATCCCACACCGGCTTGCCCAGTTGATAACTTTTTTTAAATTATTGTAATACTTAATACAGCTCAACCCCGTTATAGCGCGGTCCTCGGGGGCCACCCGATCTGACCGCGCTATAACCGGGGTCGGGCTAATTTGTAAAAAAAATGGCCGCTGCGCGCCCGATCGGGAAGAGGAGGGAAGAGCTGGAGTGAGTCGCCGGCAGCCCTACACGTCCTCCAGCAGCCACCGTACTTCTCCCAGCATTCCCCGCACTCCCCTCAGCAGCCTCACTTCCCCCAGCAGCTCCACACTGATCCGATCCCCCCCAGCCCCACACCGATCCCCCCCCCCTCAGCCCCGCACCGATCCCAGCCCCGCACCGATCCCCGCACTAATCCCACAGCCCCGCACCGATCCACCCCCCCAGCCCCGCACCGATCCCCGCCAGCAGCCTCATGATTCCCCAGCAGCTGACACCAAAGGTAGGGGTGGGGCTGTGTGCGTGCTGTGTGCGTGCTGTTAGTTTGTGCTGTGAGTTTGTGCTGTGTGCAGGTTGTTGTGAGTGTGTGCTGTGAGTGTGTGAAGTGTGCAGTGTGTGTGCAAAAAAATATATATATTTTTTTTAATATTCGGGTTCCACGCTCAAACCGCGTTATAGCAGATCGCGCTATAACGGGGTTGAGCTGTAATGTCCCTATAATATCTGATCTCCAGATGATTCATTTGTATGGTTTGAAATCCCCGCTAGTAGTGAAGGCTAAAGCAATAAGGCACTTAGTTAAGGGTTTACTACCAGGAGGTTAAAGCCTCCTATCTAACCAATCGTGTTTTTGTTCAAGTGATAATACTTTAGCAAATGATAATGAAAGAATCTCCATGGTTTCTTTCATTATCATTTCTGAAACTCATTTGCTTTGTCTTTTCTTCCTAACTGCTGAACAGAAGTTACATATGAAATTGCTCCCAGAATCCTTTGCTAGCATAGGGCACTTGGGCCATTGACAGTCTCAAAGTGGTGTGTATATTGTTTTACTACAGTATCTGTTACTTCTTCCCATCCATGTGTAACGCACTTTCCCCCACCCCCTGGGAGATTTAGCGGCTACGGTGTATGTGGTGCGTTACCTGCGGCTCACAGGAGGCCTGAACCTCAGATACTGGGAGCCTGGGGTGTACCTGATCCGGTTGACAACAGCGCCTCAACCTGCGCAGGATCCTAACAATGTGGGATAACCCCATGCAGGACAATATAATAAACACACACCAGTAGAATATAACAGGTTTTACTGACAGGAAATAATACTACTACCCCATTATATATATATATATATATATATATATATATATATATATATATATATATATGTGTATATATATTCTCCCAACCCCCTTACACCAAGTGAGTGTCCACACAGTACAAAGGATGCTTGGCACCAAACCCTTATGTCCCTTTTACCCAATGTCACAAACGTGTGTATGGTAGCGCTACCCGTGAACCGTTGGTGCACTTTAGTTGAGGTACCTGCCGGGTACTCCAATACCCGGAGCGGCCAATTAACAACAGGGATCCTGGAGATCCATCGCCGTCAGCGAAGCCTCCGCCTCTGCGTGGGTTGGGTTCCAGCTGGATGGTTCCACCAATAAAATAGTCTTTAATCATGTATGCCTGGATCGGGTACCAGACTGCAGGCTATGCTTCACAACGTGTCGTCTTCACTGGCACTATAAACTAACTATATACAGAAAATGGGGAAATTTCCATAGCTAGGGATTTCCCTGAAAAAGCCACAATCTAATTAGGTGATTGGAAACTATCTTGGACCTAAGGGGGTTAATATGACCTAGTCTGGGTGCCACTGACACCCAGATCTTATCTTCCCTGTCTCAGCCCTGGCTCCAACTGAACTAACTGTTAGTTTGCACTTCAAGCACTCCCAAAGATCCAATCCCCCCTCAGGAGATTCTAGAAGCCCTATTGGCTGTACTGTGTTATATGACCTCGGGTCCTGGGGCATTCTGGGGAGTGAAGTTCCCCTGCGGAGCAACATAGTGAGGAGGCATGGCTACACATATCTCATTACGTGTGGTCAAATGTGTAATAGGGGGCTGTTATTTTAATTATACATACACCTCCAACACTGAGAATGTGGAGTGTATTAATGTTGAAAACACATACTATTGAATTCCCCTAAAGCTATGTTAGATCTGAGGCAGCTTCAGCATTTTCCCCAACCCGAAAATGTTCCAGTTGGGGCATGGATAAGATAAACTATGAGATATACTCCTATACATGCAGGGAAACCCCATTTACCATTAAGGCAGTCTACCAGTGTTGGTATCTCCTGGCTCCAGAGCTTTTCCAACTCTGGGTGGATACTAGCTTGTAACACGCCAAGAAGCTTTACAGTAACCCTGCCGTTCCACGTCCCTCTCCTTCATAAGGGCTGTAACACAGCATATGCAAAGACAGAACGTCATCAAGAACTCAACTTCTATCCAATGGGCTTCAAGGAGATGGTCAGCTTTGTTTAGCAATTTCCCTGTTACTAAAGGGGCCTGAGGAGCATCCTACGCCTTGGTGGCACCTAAGGGATATATACACTGAAGTGACCATACAGGAACCTGAAGAGTAATTGCAGGATGTGAAATCTACAGCTCCAGATTTCTTGGTGGCATTAGTGCCATGTGGACCATGTATCATGGATATTGAAAGTTTATAATGGAGATGTGCATCCCTATGGCAGTCCATGCAATCTGCTGAATACAATTACAAATAATTCAAAGGGCTTCCTCCATCTGATTTACTTGTCTATATCTGGAGAACTTTTTCTGTATTCAGATTACAGTTGGTGATAGGGTCAGAGCTGTACATAGCTAAAAATGCTTTTCAATGTACTGTACAGTTGTCAACGTTTGAGGTGTTTTTTTGCCATATACAGGAATCATCAGCAGATTTCAACTTAATTAATTGCATTGATCAGCATTTACCCAACATAATGGATAATATATAGGACCATATTTACTAAAGGAACCTAAGTTAAATGGTCCAATCGTTGCCTTTTTGCTTAACGCAACTCTAGGCTATATTGTGGTAAGAAGAAATGTGCGAATCTTGTGTATTAAACACCCTCTTATATCACACGAAGCATCTGTTACCACTATTCACTCTATTACCCCAATATAAGTACAAGAAGTTGATCAATACTAAATATTAGTATATATGCACCTAAATGGTCTCTCAGATAATATCTGAGATATTATCTGAGGGACCATTTAGGTGCATATATACTAATATGTAGTATTGAGTGCAGTAATTGGGGTACTTTGGATCTTCGGATCAACTTCTTGTACTTTGTTTTACTCCACATACACCTTATTTTACATAGGTTCCATTATATTAGGACTATAATAGGTGAGCGGTATATCTCATGCTACATTATACCCCAATATAGCCCTGTTCTGTTTTCTCTGTGTTACTCACAATAATTCGTACAAAGAGGCACTGTGGTGTTACCAGTAATTATATAAGGAACAAAGAATATACAACACTAAATTCATTGGCAGGATGTCCCCCGGCTAGATATAAGAAAACTATTATGTTGACACATTATTTCAACACAACTTGATTTACCTACTTCAAATGTATAACTCTTCCTACTGTCAAATTGGGCAAATATTAATATGAAGTTGGTGTCCTCACATACAGTACATGTATGTCATTACACCTGGTATATTTGGCCATTAAATGATACCTGTAATATTTCCACCAGCAAAAGAAACAGACTCGTACTCATAATGAAAGTAAGGCTTTGTGTAGTGCATTCCACATAAGAGATGTGTTTAGAAAGAGTGTAACGTGTTACAGTGTAGCAACTGACATTGTGTTTCTGTTGTTCTGTCTCTTTTTCTTGAGCTCCATGACATTCATTTCCCAAATTCCTCTCCCTTTGGCATTTCATAGCTACTGTCTCCATCTGTGGGTTTTTCACTGGGACAAACCTATTTACCCTTCTACTTCCAGCACAGGAAACGTCAGTTCTCCCGGCATTTGGGAGCTCTAGCGCTCACCTCCATCTGGATAAGGCAGAAGATCTGATTGGGATGCAGTCTTCTGCATCTTCTCACCCATATCGGTCATGATTGTAAAGATGGGTGTCACAATAGGTCCGTGGTGCGGGGACATCACTCACCTTAAAGGTCTGCGCCACAAAACCTGCAAGAAACAGTGATGGAGAAATTCAGTTGGGTGTCTAAGAGATGGTGATGGCAGAAAATGTTCCTTGTCCACCTCATATGTTTGCCCCTCTGAGATTCTCAAATCTCTTCTGTGATCTCAATAAAGGGAGAGAACTCAGCTACATAGCTCCTTCTATATCACTTTTATATTTAAAAACACGTTCAATAGTGTTTCATAATTCGGTCCCTAACTCTGACGACATGACAGCTGTTATACAATATATACATTATGTATAGAGTATATGTTATACTGGTTTCTTAAAGGGGTTATACCCACCTGGGATAAGAATGAGCTCAGTTAAGTTGTTACTAGACCAAATATATTGAGACGACCAGTATAAAAACCATCACTGATTAAGTCTCTCTGGAAACCCAGGTCAGGTGATCACCCTATTACTGTAACCACCACAATGTGGTTATACCGGAAGCCAACCTTCCATGCCACTTACCTTGGTATTATCAATGGCCAAGGAAGCGTAGTTTAAAGAGACAATGCACAGATTCTGAAGTGTCCTGACCTGCTCACTCCCCTTAGAAGATACCTGTGAGAGGAAAATATGAAATTCAATGGTTGTTTTTCAAAAAAAGAGAGGTAACACTCGCCGGAAATGAATGTCTGCCTATTAATAATCAATTGCTTTATTTGGATGGCGACTCACCCAGACCACTAGTGGTAATCCAAAAAGCCAATGTCCTTCAAGGCTCGATAAGAGGTCCAAGTATGTTTTGGGCAGTTATATAAAGCTTTATTACTGCACTAAAAGGCACAAGGTAATAGTCAAATGGCAGAACCATTAAAAAGAAATGAATAAAAACAATCCCATGTATACACTATTCATTACTATGGGATTTGAGTCATATTAGTCATTCATATTAACCACTCCCCTAATCAATATTCACTAAAGCTCATTGATGTGATACTCTAAAATAATTAGTCTGTAACACTCCCAATGTCTCCAGAACTGTAAGATTCACCCTTTCTAACCTTGTCAGTCTGCCAATCTCTGTACCAGTGTTATATTAGTGCTTTCTCATCCCAATGTTCTACTGAAGCATGGTAACATCATTTAGGAGGCCTCCGAAATTAAAATGAGAAGTTTAACAATCACTACAATACTAGGGAGAAGTGTGTGTGTGTATGTGATTACAAACATAGAGATATTATAGATAGACAATTCTGTGTATGGGCTTATTTAAGTCTTCTACCCATGCCACTTACCACGTTCCACCATGTATTTAATATGATTTAATAAAGAAGGATTGTATAACGCTATTAGCAAAGTCAAATTGTCTTAAATAATCAGATCAGTGCAGGAAACTCCTTGTATTGCACAGCAAATAAAGTATCCTGGCGAGAAGGGGGAAAACTCCTTTTAGGAGATCAGCATCTTCCATTGACTTGTATTGGGATGAGGAACCGTTATTAGCGAGTATGTAATAATCATTTCTTTTTCAGAAGCAACAACGATATTAACCTGCAGAGGAGAGAAGATGTTTCAGGGTTTCTTTCACACTTGTGTATTCTGCTAGTAATAATAATAATACTCCTAGGTAATTTTAGTTGTACTTCAGTGGAATGCAACTACATCTGGGATGGAATCCTGGGAACACATTTATAAGGAAATGTAACAAGGTCATTTGGAGAACAACTGGTGCAAATTGGGTCATTTTAATCTTCTCTCTTTGTGTTATTGTATCAAGTTCTCCGCTTCCATGTTTGCACCGTGTGTGTGTATGTGTATATATATCTCCCCTCAAACAACACATGGAGAGGCATCTGTGCACAAAGGATATAACAACAACAAGAGAACAAGAGCCCCAAGGAGAGCACTCAACCACTATATGTATATTATTAACAGGTGTACCTAGAGTTCATGTGTTGATAGGGAGGAGTGAGTGAACAATAAAATATGCGTCAATTTATTTGAGTCGTGACTCAGAATGATAAAATAATGGGGGAACGCTGTGGGTCAAGTAGTATAATACTATTATGAGCCAGTATACAGCGAATTAAAATTGAACAAATGAACCAGAATAGTAGTCACTGTACTGTCTAACCTCCTATGATAATACTATTGGCATACCCAGCTGCCCAGAGTCCTATAGACACCACCGCAGTATATGGTAGGTGATGTGTTAATAACCCAAAATAGGGATATGGACAGATACATGCAGAGGTAAGTAGTTACAGTCAGCACCTGCGTAGCCCAGTATCACATGAATCAATGCGTATCAGTAGTTTTTAAAACAGTGCACAAGTAGTGCCTGTTAACATGTTAGGATCCAGATCGTAAAGTATCGTGTGTGAATGGTAGTACACTGTCTAGACTCCTAGGATACACACTCATAGCATACCCAACTGCCCAGAGTCCTAATAACACCACCACAGTATGTGATAAGTGGTATGGTAATAGCCCTCAGCAGGGTTATGGACAGATGCATACACAGGTAAGTAATCACAGTGAGCACCTGCATAGCCCAGTGTCACATAAATCAATGAGTCATAGGAGTATCAGTGATGGCTATAACAGTGCACAAGTAGTGCCTGTTTACATGAAACGTGTGGGAATTACGGGATTCATTTGTCCTTCAAAAACAAGCATACCTCTTGGATTGTGGCTGGGCACCTTCAGCTGCATGCCGGGTGCTCAAATATATCAGCCAGAGGTGTGGCTGTTGTTAAAATCTATTTACATAATGCTGCAATAGCAGAGCCCCATATTGGAGGCTACTGGGGATAGGAGGCGCTCCGACCGCAAGTGCATGTCCCGCCCCTCTGACGAAATGACATCATCAATCGCCGACGTACGTTTCGCTTGTACTGCTTTGTCAAGGCTGGGAAGGGGCACTGGTGGTGCTCCCAGTATATATAAGGTAAGCAGTCCTCTGATTGGTGGTGACGCGTTCCCTGATTAGCATGTTGAGAGTGTATGCATGCATAGGGGGCATGCCAATCTGAACCCTTGCTCGTCACAGAAGAGAAGTATTGATATACAATTGAGTGTTTATACATGGTAAATAGAATAACCCAATCGGACAATGATAAAGGCAAAAAGGTAGGGGCAGCTGAATGGTAGGTCAGATAAAGGGGCTGAATACAAATCCCTCGTTTAACCCCCGTAGTGCCAGGGTGCTGAGGGTGTATATCCAGCGTGATTCCATTTTTAATAATGCCTGGTCCCCAGTTGCCCTTCCTGATGCCCATACTTAGCTGATCAATCCCCTTAAAGGTAAGTGCCAACATATCCCCTTGGTGATGTTCGTTTATATGTCTTGCCACGGGGGTATCCAAGCCATTTCTGATGCTGCCCAGATGTTCCAATACTCTGATTCTGAATGGGCGCTTGGTTTTGCCAATGTATTTTTTCCCGCATATACACTCTGCCATGTATATAACCCCAGATGTCCTGCAATTAATAAACTTTCTAATTGTAAAGGTGCGTGTGTCGTCCCAATTCTTAAATGTTTTTGTGTTCTTAATAACCTGGCATGCCTTACAGTTGTGACAGCTGAAGCTGCCAGGTGGTTTAGTGGGGAGCCAAGTTGGGCTAACACTAGCCACATAGTGGCTTTGCACCAGACTGTCACGGAGATTCCTAGACCTCCGGCTTGTCATTTCGGGGTATGGTTTGAGGATTTCTTCTAGATCAGCGTCCGCTCTTAGGATGTGCCAATGCTTTTGAAAAGCGTTTTTGGCACGATCCCAATCCTGATTATAGGTGCCAATAGATCTATTGGTATGCTTCTGCTCGGTGTCAGTTTTGTCTTTAAGTAGATCAATCCTAGGTGTGTTTCTTGCTCTCTTATATGCCCTCCTAATGTTGTTATTGCTATATCCCCTGGCCAGGAACCTACTTTTCATTTTAATAGATTGCTCCTCAAAGTCCCTGTCGTTGGAACAGTTCCTTTTGCGTCTCAGGAACTGTCCTACTGGGATCCCTCTGATCAAATTCGGCGGGTGGTGGCTATTAGCCCGTAAGATGCTATTTGTTGCTGTACTCTTACGGAATATAGTGGTGCTGATACCACCTGTAGGTTCTATTCTTATGGTGAGATCCAGGAAGGTAATGGTGTTAGGACCTACCTCATAGGTAAGTTTAAGATTGTTGGTGTTTTTATTTAATCCACCGATGAATGTCCTGAGGAGGTCAAGTGATCCCCTCCAGAGCAGGAACACATCATCGATGAATCTATACCAAAGTTCTATGTGGTCCAAGAACATCTCATTCCCCTCACCAAAAACTACTTCAGCCTCCCACCAGCCCAGGTACAGGTTGGCATACAACGGGGCACATTAAGTCCCCATAGCTGTACCCTGGGTCTGGTAGTAAAGTTTCTTATCAAAAAGGAAGTAGTTTTTGGTGAGCACAAAGGATAGTAGCTGCAACACAAAGTTATTGTGTGCCTTATGTGAGGATCCTCTTGTTTTGAGGAAATAGGACACAGCATCTATTCCCTTTTGATGGGGTATAGATGTGTACAGGCCCTCCACGTCAAGTGAGACTAGAATGGTCTCCTCTGAGACTGTGATGTTATCTAGTTTGTTTAGAATGTCCTTAGTGTCCCTCAGGTAGGACGGGAGAGCTGTGACAAATGGCCTAAGAATAAGGTCTACATAATTACTGGCATGTTCGGTAAGGTTGTCTATACCAGACACTATTGGTCGCCCGGGGGGGGTTCTTTTCTTATCTATCTTGGGAAGGGAATAGAAAGTCGCAACCCTAGGTTGCTTGACAAAGATAAACTCCAGTTCTCTCTGTGAAATGAGATTCGTTTGTAGGGCTACGGATAAGATATTAGAGAGCTCCTTCTGATATTCTAGTGTGGGATTGTTAGAGAGTACTTCATAGCACTTTCTATCAGCAAGTAGCCTTACATTTTCACTTGCATAGTCCTTACTGTTAAGGATGACAAGGTTGCCCCCTTTATCAGAGGGTTTTATAACGATGTCCTTGTCCTGTTCAAGCTCTGCTAGGGCTGAGACTTCCATTGGAGTGAGGTTGTGTTTAGTGTTGCCTGAAGTGTGCCTGAGATTCTCTATTTCTTGTGTAACGAGGTCTACAAACACCGCTATGTTAGAGTTGACATCTAAAGGTGGCATGAACTTTGATTTGGGTCTAAGAGGGTTAAAGGGTCCCTCTCCCTCTGTTCTCTCTGATTCTGCCGCCAAGTCTGTAAGCAGTCTAAGGTTTTCAGTGTCAACCTCATTCAGTGGGTCTATACCTAAATTCATAGGTATAGCAAGGTCCCTCCTTTTAAACATTTTATGTAGGAGTAGCTTCCTTGCGAACAGGTTTAGATCTTTCACCCACTCGAAGTTGGTGAGAAGGACAAACATTTTTGAAGTACACTTAGGTGGTGTATAGTAAGTTGGCGGTCAGATAAATTGATAATGAGACCCTGATCAGTGTCATCGTTAGTGTCTGTCATAGCTGATGTTAGAGTATGGACTAGCGGTATCTGTTCCCCCTCTGTCTCCTGTAGTCTCCAGTACCTCTTCCCCTTCCCCCTCTTCCCCCTTCTTGTTTGTCTCTCCCTCTTGGGTTTTGAGCCGCCCTGGGATACTCTAAAAAAGGAGAGGGTCCCTGATGCCGTGTTTGCATATGATGTTTTTTATGCGTGGAAGTGTTCTCCTCCTCTAGATCTGAATTAGACCAGTCAGTAGAGGATTCTGTGGCCTCTACTGGGACTATTGATTTCTTGAATTGGAATTTGTATATCTTCCCTTCGTCGAAATCTGTTTTGTCCCTTTGGTACTTGCGGTGTTTCCGCTCTTTAAGTTCTTTGGTGAACTTATCAATATTAGTTTGCATACGGTTTTCAAGGTCTTTAAATTCAGTTTCTTTATTCCACTTCTCAACTTCAAGAAGTAGTTGATCAACTTTGGTGCCCTGTGTTTTCAACAGGGCACCTTGGTGGTCTACCAGTAGTTGCATAAGGTCTTTGGAACACTGGCTTATGATCTTTACCCAGGCTGTAATGAACCCTTCATCAGTTTTGTTATGGGCTGGGGCCAGATTGCTCCTAAGTCCTCGTGGAATCAACTTATCTTTTTGATAAGTTTCAATACTAAACACTTCCCACCACAACTTAATGTATTTCTTATAGTTGACTTTAAGATCTTTAAAGAAGTCTTGAATTTTAGTTATATGGGGTGGTTCTGGTACACCTGTATGGCTCGTATTAGAAAAGAATGCTTGCGCTTCAGTTTGCCAGTCATCCAGATTAGGCTTTCTAGATAGGAAGCCTGCCATAGTATGTTAGCGTGCTAAGAGTTTCTAAGAGCAAAATAAACTCTGTGTTGATAACGAACTGGAGGAAGAGGGGGGGGAGGGGAACCCTCGCTACTGCTAACTGGAAGTGCCTGGAATGGAGGTGATACTATCAGGGGAAAACAAGGATATAACAACAACAAGAGAACAAGAGCCCCAAGGAGAGCACTCAACCACTATATGTATATTATTAACAGGTGTACCTAGAGTTCATGTGTTGATAGGGAGGAGTGAGTGAATAATAAAATTTGCGTCAATTTATTTGAGTCGTGACTCAGAATGATAAAATAATGGGAACGCTGTGGGTCAAGTATAATACTATTATGAGCCAGTATACAGTGAATTAAAATTGAACGAATGTCCCTGAGGAAGCTCCATAGCTGGAGGGAAACGTGCGTAGGGCAAGTAGTGATGTTGTAAGACTCCTACTTGGAAGTCTTTTATTTTAATATTGACGAATCTACAGCTGACCAACAGTTACATCTTCATAGTTTGATTGTGGGTTTCACATACTGGCACTAATTTGCTGTGCCCGTGTATATATGTGTGGTGCCTAAGGCTCATTACATCTGCGGTGATATCTGTGTGACTCTGGTGCAGGGTTGGGTCAGGACATTAGGCTTTTCCACATTTGAACCTGATCGTTCAGGGAGTTCACCTTTTCTGCTGTATACACCCCTAGTCTTTATCTGGATCACACTACATCTATGATAATCACTATGTGTATCTGACCTAGTATCACCATCATATTAGGAGCAGTGTTCTGTTATTAGGACTTTCCATACCCTATTTGTTTATTAAGGGAGCTCCCTACCTATGATTGTAACTTTATGCACCTACCTGGTACTATCATTATATGGGATTTTTAGGTGCAAACTAGGTTTTGGTCCTAGGTGGTTTACCTATACCACTGCTGTATCTGCCTTGTATCTCCTAGATTATTAGCTTAACATGCTATTCAGTGGCTAAATATCTAGATCAGATGACAGACAGTCGTCAAATTTATTTTAATCTTGGTTACACCTACATTATCGGTAATATATGTTTTATGTAATGTCAATAAAGGTTATATTTTATATGTATGTGGTGTGCATCTAAGTGAATTCTACTTTGAGTGCACTGCCTTGTGTGCTCGCCTCTTTTCATGAACCAGAATAGTAGTCACTGTACTGTCTAACCTCCTATGATAATACTATTGGCATACCCAGCTGCCCAGAGTCCTATAGACACCACCGCAGTATATGGTAGGTGATGTGTTAATAACCCAAAATAGGGATATGGACAGATACATGCAGAGGTAAGTAGTTACAGTCAGCACCTGCGTAGCCCAGTATCACATGAATCAATGCGTATCAGTAGTTTTTAAAACAGTGCACAAGTAGTGCCTGTTAACATGTTAGGATCCAGATCGTAAAGTATCGTGTGTGAATGGTAGTACACTGTCTAGACTCCTAGGATACACACTCATAGCATACCCAACTGCCCAGAGTCCTAATAACACCACCACAGTATGTGATAAGTGGTATGGTAATAGCCCTCAGCAGGGGTATGGACAGATGCATACACAGGTAAGTAATCACAGTGAGCACCTGCATAGCCCAGTGTCACATAAATCAATGAGTCATAGGAGTATCAGTGATGGCTATAACAGTGCACAAGTAGTGCCTGTTTACATGAAACGTGTGGGAATCACGGGATTCATTTGTCCTTCAAAAGCAAGCATACCTCTTGGATTGTGGCTGGGCACCTTCAGCTGCATGCCGGGTTCTCAAATATATCAGCCAGAGGTGCACCTGTTGTTAAAAACTATTTACATAATGCTGCAATAGCAGAGCCCCATATCGGAGGCTACTGGGGATAGGTGGCGCTCCGACCGCAAGTGCATGTCCCGCCCCTCTGACGAAATGACGTCATCAATCGCCGACGTAAGTTTCGCTTGTACTGCTTTGTCAAGGCTGGGAAGGGGCACTGGTGGTGCTCCCAGTATATATAAGGTAAGCAGTCCTCTGATTGGTGGTGACGCGTTCCCTGATTAGCATGTTGAGAGTGTATGCATGCATAGGGGGCATGCCAATCTGAACCCTTTCTCGTCACGGAAGAGAAGTATTGATATACAATTGAGTGTTTATACATGGTAAATAGAATAACCCAATCGGACAATGATAAAGGCAAAAAGGTAGGGGCAGCTGAATGGTAGGTCAGATAAAGGGGCTGAATACAAATCCCTCGTTTAACCCCCGTAGTGCCAGGGTGCTGAGGGTGTATATCCAGCGTGATTCCATTTTTAATAATGCCTGGTCCCCAGTTGCCCTTCCTGATGCCCATACTTAGCTGATCAATCCCCTTAAAGGTAAGTGCCAACATATCCCCTTGGTGATGTTCGTTTATATGTCTTGCCACGGGGGTATCCAAGCCATTTCTGATGCTGCCCAGATGTTCCAATACTCTGATTCTGAATGGGCGCTTGGTTTTGCCAATGTATTTTTTCCCGCATATACACTCTGCCATGTATATAACCCCAGGTGTCCTGCAATTAATAAACTTTCTAATTGTAAAGGTGCATGTGTCGTCCCAATTCTTAAATGTTTTTGTGTTCTTAATAACCTGGCATGCCTTACAGTTTTGACAGCTGAAGCTGCCAGGTGGTTTAGTGGGGAGCCAAGTTGGGCTAACACTAGCCACATAGTGGCTTTGCACCAGACTGTCACGGAGATTCCTAGACCTCCGGCTTGTCATTTCGGGGTATGGTTTGAGGATTTCTTCTAGATCAGCGTCCGCTCTTAGGATGTGCCAATGCTTTTGAAAAGCGTTTTTGGCACGATCCCAATCCTGATTATAGGTGCCAATAGATCTAATGGTATGCTTCTGCTCAGTGTCAGTTTTGTCTTTAAGTAGATCAATCCTAGGTGTGTTTCTTGCTCTCTTATATGCCCTCCTAATGTTGTTATTGCTATATCCCCTGGCCAGGAACCTACTTTTCATTTTAATAGATTGCTCCTCAAAGTCCCTGTCGTTGGAACAGTTCCTTTTGCGTCTCAGGAACTGTCCTACTGGGATCCCTCTGATCAAATTCGGCGGGTGGTGGCTATTAGCCCGTAAGATGCTATTTGTTGCTGTACTCTTACGGAATATAGTGGTGCTGATACCACCTGTAGGTTCTATTCTTATGGTGAGATCCAGGAAGGTAATGGTGTTAGCGCCTACCTCATAGGTAAGTTTAAGATTGTTGGTGTTTTTATTTAATCCACCGATGAATGTCCTGAGGAGGTCAAGTGATCCCCTACAGAGCAGGAACACATCATCGATGAATCTATACCAAAGTTCTTTGTGGTCCAAGAACATCTCATTCCCCTCACCAAAAACTACTTCAGCCTCCCACCAGCCCAGGTACAGGTTGGCATACGACGGGGCACATTTAGTCCCCATAGCTGTACCCTGGGTCTGGTAGTAAAGTTTCTTATCAAAAAGGAAGTAGTTTTTGGTGAGCACAAAGGATAGTAGCTGCAACACAAAGGTATTGTGTGCCTTATGTGAGGATAATAAAAAATGCACAAATGCGCACCAGGGATTAGTGGAAGGTAATTTATTAAAAATACACACAAACTCTGAGGGGATCCAACCCCACCTCAGAACAGCTGTGCAGCTGGACGGCTAAGTACTACCCAGGAGAACACCTGATGGTGACTAAACCCTAAGCTGCACAGTATACAAATACAGTAAAATTTATATAAAAACACATGAAAGAAAAAAACAAACATGAAAACAACCTATCAACAGATTTGTATAGAAACCGCCATAAGGTTGGGCACTGGCAAGGGGAAACGGACACTCACACTGAGACAGTCAGCAGACTCGCGGTGGCTGCACAGGATCCGGATCTCAGCACCGCGGAGATGGAAAAAAACGCTGCTGTCTCCTGCAGGCTCCGTCTCAGCTTACCAGCATACACGCGCAGGATGACTTGTCGTGACCTCTACGCGTTTCGTACCAAGTACTTCGTCAGGAGGTCTTATATGAGGATCCTCTTGTTTTGAGGAAATAGGACACGGCATCTATTCCCTTTTGAAGGGGTATAGATGTGTACAGTCCCTCCACGTCAAGTGAGACTAGAATGGTCTCCTCTGAGACTGTGATATTATCTAGTTTGTTTAGAATGTCCTTAGTGTCCCTCAGGTAGGATGGGAGAGCTGTGACAAATGGCCTAAGAATAAGGTCTACATAATTACTGGCATGTTCGGTAAGGTTGACTATACCAGACACTATTGGTCGCCGGGGGGGGTTCTTTTCTCATGTATCTTGGGAAGGGAATAGAAAGTCGCAACCCTAGGTTGCTTGACAAAGATAAACTCCAGTTCTCTCTGTGAAATGAGATTCGCTTGTAGGGCTACGGATAAGATATTAGAGAGCTCCTTCTGATATTCTAGTGTGGGATCGTTAGAGAGTACTTCATAGCACTTTCTATCAGCAAGTAGCCTTACATTTTCACTTGCATAGTCCTTACTGTTAAGGATGACAAGGTTGCCCCCTTTATCAGAGGATTTTATAACGATGTACTTGTCCTGTTCAAGCTCTGCTAGGGCTGAGACTTCCATTGGAGTGAGGTTGTGTTTAGTGTTGCCTGAAGTGTGCCTGAGATTCTCTATTTCTTGTGTAACGAGGTCTACAAACACCGCTATGTTAGAGTTGACATCTAAAGGTGGCATGAACTTTGATTTGGGTCTAAGAGGGTTAAAGGGTCCCTCTCCCTCTGTTCTCTCTGATTCTGCCGCCAAGTCTGTAAGCAGTCTAAGGTTTTCAGTGTCAACCTCATTCAGTGGGTCTATACCTAAATTCATAGGTATAGCAAGGTCCCTCCTTTTAAACATTTTATGTAGGAGTAGCTTCCTTGCGAACAGGTTTAGATCTTTCACCCACTCGAAGTTGGTGAGAAGGACAAACATTTTTGAAGTACACTTAGGTGGTGTATAGTAAGTTGGCGGTCAGATAAATTGATAATGAGACCCTGATCAGTGTCATCGTTAGTGTCTGTCATAGCTGATGTTAGAGTATGGACTAGCGGTATCTGTTCCCCCTCTGTCTCCTGTAGTCTCCAGTACCTCTTCCCCTTCCCCCTCTTCCCCCTTCTTGTTTGTCTCTCCCTCTTGGGTTTTGAGCCGCCCTGGGATACTCTAAAAAAGGAGAGGGTCCCTGATGCCGTGTTTGCATATGATGTTTTTTATGCGTGGAAGTGTTCTCCTCCTCTAGATCTGAATTAGACCAGTCAGTAGAGGATTCTGTGGCCTCTACTGGGACTATTGATTTCTTGAATTGGAATTTGTATATCTTCCCTTCGTCGAAATCTGTTTTGTCCCTTTGGTACTTGCGGTGTTTCCGCTCTTTAAGTTCTTTGGTGAACTTATCAATATTAGTTTGCATACGGTTTTCAAGGTCTTTAAATTCAGTTTCTTTATTCCACTTCTCAACTTCAAGAAGTAGTTGATCAACTTTGGTGCCCTGTGTTTTCAACAGGGCACCTTGGTGGTCTACCAGTAGTTGCATAAGGTCTTTGGAACACTGGCTTATGATCTTTACCCAGGCTGTAATGAACCCTTCATCAGTTTTGTTATGGGCTGGGGCCAGATTGCTCCTAAGTCCTCGTGGAATCAACTTATCTTTTTGATAAGTTTCAATACTAAACACTTCCCACCACAACTTAATGTATTTCTTATAGTTGACTTTAAGATCTTTAAAGAAGTCTTGAATTTTAGTTATATGGGGTGGTTCTGGTACACCTGTATGGCTCGTATTAGAAAAGAATGCTTGCGCTTCAGTCTGCCAGTCATCCAGATTAGGCTTTCTAGATAGGAAGCCTGCCATAGTATGTTAGCGTGCTAAGAGTTTCTAAGAGCAAAATAAACTCTGTGTTGATAACGAACTGGAGGAAGAGGGGGGGGAGGGGAACCCTCGCTACTGCTAACTGGAAGTGCCTGGAATGGAGGTGATACTATCAGGGGAAAACAAGGATATAACAACAACAAGAGAACAAGAGCCCCAAGGAGAGCACTCAACCACTATATGTATATTATTAACAGGTGTACCTAGAGTTCATGTGTTGATAGGGAGGAGTGAGTGAATAATAAAATTTGCGTCAATTTATTTGAGTCGTGACTCAGAATGATAAAATAATGGGAACGCTGTGGGTCAAGTATAATACTATTATGAGCCAGTATACAGTGAATTAAAATTGAACGAATGTCCCTGAGGAAGCTCCATAGCTGGAGGGAAACGTGCGTAGGGCAAGTAGTGATGTTGTAAGACTCCTACTTGGAAGTCTTTTATTTTAATATTGACAAATCTACAGCTGACCAACAGTTACATCTTCATAGTTTGATTGTGGGTTTCACATACTGGCACTAATTTGCTGTGCCCGTGTATATATGTGTGGTGCCTAAGGCTCATTACATCTGCGGTGATATCTGTGTGACTCTGGTGCAGGGTTGGGTCAGGACATTAGGCTTTTCCACATTTGAACCTGATCGTTCAGGGAGTTCACCTTTTCTGCTGTATACACCCCTAGTCTTTATCTGGATCACACTACATCTATGATAATCACTATGTGTATCTGACCTAGTATCACCATCATATTAGGGCAGTGTTCTGTTATTAGGACTTTCCATACCCTATTTGTTTATTAAGGGAGCTCCCTACCTATGATTGTAACTTTATGCACCTACCTGGTACTATCATTATATGGGATTTTTAGGTGCAAACTAGGTTTTGGTCCTAGGTGGTTTACCTATACCACTGCTGTATCTGCCTTGTATCTCCTAGATTATTAGCTTAACATGCTATTCAGTGGCTAAATATCTAGATCAGATGACAGACAGTCGTCAAATTTATTTTAATCTTGGTTACACCTACATTATCGGTAATATATGTTTTATGTAATGTCAATAAAGGTTATATTTTATATGTATGTGGTGTGCATCTAAGTGAATTCTACTTTGAGTGCACTGCCTTGTGTGCTCGCCTCTTTTCATGAACCAGAATAGTAGTCACTGTACTGTCTAACCTCCTATGATAATACTATTGGCATACCCAGCTGCCCAGAGTCCTATAGACACCACCGCAGTATATGGTAGGTGATGTGTTAATAACCCAAAATAGGGATATGGACAGATACATGCAGAGGTAAGTAGTTACAGTCAGCACCTGCGTAGCCCAGTATCACATGAATCAATGCGTATCAGTAGTTTTTAAAACAGTGCACAAGTAGTGCCTGTTAACATGTTAGGATCCAGATCGTAAAGTATCGTGTGTGAATGGTAGTACACTGTCTAGACTCCTAGGATACACACTCATAGCATACCCAACTGCCCAGAGTCCTAATAACACCACCACAGTATGTGATAAGTGGTATGGTAATAGCCCTCAGCAGGGGTATGGACAGATGCATACACAGGTAAGTAATCACAGTGAGCACCTGCATAGCCCAGTGTCACATAAATCAATGAGTCATAGGAGTATCAGTGATGGCTATAACAGTGCACAAGTAGTGCCTGTTTACATGAAACGTGTGGGAATCACGGAATTCATTTGTCCTTCAAAAGCAAGCATACCTCTTGGATTGTGGCTGGGCACCTTCAGCTGCATGCCGGGTTCTCAAATATATCAGCCAGAGGTGCACCTGTTGTTAAAAACTATTTACATAATGCTGCAATAGCAGAGCCCCATATCGGAGGCTACTGGGGATAGGTGGCGCTCCGACCGCAAGTGCATGTCCCGCCCCTCTGACGAAATGATGTCATCAATCGCTGACGTAAGTTTCGCTTGTACTGCTTTGTCAAGGCTGGGAAGGGGCACTGGTGGTGCTCCCAGTATATATAAGGTAAGCAGTCCTCTGATTGGTGGTGACGCGTTCCCTGATTAGCATGTTGAGAGTGTATGCATGCATAGGGGGCATGCCAATCTGAACCCTTTCTCGTCACGGAAGAGAAGTATTGATATACAATTGAGTGTTTATACATGGTAAATAGAATAACCCAATCGGACAATGATAAAGGCAAAAAGGTAGGGGCAGCTGAATGGTAGGTCAGATAAAGGGGCTGAATACAAATCCCTCGTTTAACCCCCGTAGTGCCAGGGTGCTGAGGGTGTATATCCAGCGTGATTCCATTTTTAATAATGCCTGGTCCCCAGTTGCCCTTCCTGATGCCCATACTTAGCTGATCAATCCCCTTAAAGGTAAGTGCCAACATATCCCCTTGGTGATGTTCGTTTATATGTCTTGCCACGGGGGTATCCAAGCCATTTCTGATGCTGCCCAGATGTTCCAATACTCTGATTCTGAATGGGCGCTTGGTTTTGCCAATGTATTTTTTCCCGCATATACACTCTGCCATGTATATAACCCCAGGTGTCCTGCAATTAATAAACTTTCTAATTGTAAAGGTGCGTGTGTCGTCCCAATTCTTAAATGTTTTTGTGTTCTTAATAACCTGGCATGCCTTACAGTTTTGACAGCTGAAGCTGCCAGGTGGTTTAGTGGGGAGCCAAGTTGGGCTAACACTAGCCACATAGTGGCTTTGCACCAGACTGTCACGGAGATTCCTAGACCTCCGGCTTGTCATTTCGGGGTATGGTTTGAGGATTTCTTCTAGATCAGCGTCCGCTCTTAGGATGTGCCAATGCTTTTGAAAAGCGTTTTTGGCACGATCCCAATCCTGATTATAGGTGCCAATAGATCTAATGGTATGCTTCTGCTCAGTGTCAGTTTTGTCTTTAAGTAGATCAATCCTAGGTGTGTTTCTTGCTCTCTTATATGCCCTCCTAATGTTGTTATTGCTATATCCCCTGGCCAGGAACCTACTTTTCATTTTAATAGATTGCTCCTCAAAGTCCCTGTCGTTGGAACAGTTCCTTTTGCGTCTCAGAAACTGTCCTACTGGGATCCCTCTGATCAAATTCGGCGGGTGGTGGCTATTAGACCGTAAGATGCTATTTGTTGCTGTACTCTTACGGAATATAGTGGTGCTGATACCACCTGTAGGTTCTATTCTTATGGTGAGATCCAGGAAGGTAATGGTGTTAGCGCCTACCTCATAGGTAAGTTTAAGATTGTTGGTGTTTTTATTTAATCCACCGATGAATGTCCTGAGGAGGTCAAGTGATCCCCTCCAGAGCAGGAACACATCATCGATGAATCTATACCAAAGTTCTATGTGGTCCAAGAACATCTCATTCCCCTCACCAAAAACTACTTCAGCCTCCCACCAGCCCAGGTACAGGTTGGCATACGACGGGGCACATTTAGTCCCCATAGCTGTACCCTGGGTCTGGTAGTAAAGTTTCTTATAAAAAAGGAAGTAGTTTTTGGTGAGCACAAAGGATAGTAGCTGCAACACAAAGGTATTGTGTGCCTTATGTGAGGATAATAAAAAATGCACAAATGCGCACCAGGGATTAGTGGAAGGTAATTTATTAAAAATACACACAAACTCTGAGGGGATCCAACCCCACCTCAGAACAGCTGTGCAGCTGGACGGCTAAGTACTACCCAGGAGAACACCTGATGGTGACTAAACCCTAAGCTGCACAGTATACAAATACAGTAAAATTTATATAAAAACACATGAAAGAAAAAAACAAACATGAAAACAACCTATCAACAGATTTGTATAGAAACCGCCATAAGGTTGGGCACTGGCAAGGGGAAACGGACACTCACACTGAGACAGTCAGCAGACTCGCGGTGGCTGCACAGGATCCGGATCTCAGCACCGCGGAGATGGAAAAAAACGCTGCTGTCTCCTGCAGGCTCCGTCTCAGCTTACCAGCATACACGCGCAGGATGACTTGTCGTGACCTCTACGCGTTTCGTACCAAGTACTTCGTCAGGAGGTCTTATATGAGGATCCTCTTGTTTTGAGGAAATAGGACACGGCATCTATTCCCTTTTGAAGGGGTATAGATGTGTACAGTCCCTCCACGTCAAGTGAGACTAGAATGGTCTCCTCTGAGACTGTGATATTATCTAGTTTGTTTAGAATGTCCTTAGTGTCCCTCAGGTAGGATGGGAGAGCTGTGACAAATGGCCTAAGAATAAGGTCTACATAATTACTGGCATGTTCGGTAAGGTTGACTATAGCAGACACTATTGGTCGCCGGGGGGGGTTCTTTTCTCATGTATCTTGGGAAGGGAATAGAAAGTCGCAACCCTAGGTTGCTTGACAAAGATAAACTCCAGTTCTCTCTGTGAAATGAGATTCGCTTGTAGGGCTACGGATAAGATATTAGAGAGCTCCTTCTGATATTCTAGTGTGGGATCGTTAGAGAGTACTTCATAGCACTTTCTATCAGCAAGTAGCCTTACATTTTCACTTGCATAGTCCTTACTGTTAAGGATGACAAGGTTGCCCCCTTTATCAGAGGATTTTATAACGATGTACTTGTCCTGTTCAAGCTCTGCTAGGGCTGGGACTTCCATTGGAGTGAGGTTGTGTTTAGTGTTGCCTGAAGTGTGCCTGAGATTCTCTATTTCTTGTGTAACGAGGTCTACAAACACCGCTATGTTAGAGTTGACATCTAAAGGTGGCATGAACTTTGATTTGGGTCTAAGAGGGTTAAAGGGTCCCTCTCCCTCTGTTCTCTCTGATTCTGCCGCCAAGTCTGTAAGCAGTCTAAGGTTTTCAGTGTCAACCTCATTCAGTGGGTCTATACCTAAATTCATAGGTATAGCAAGGTCCCTCCTTTTAAACATTTTATGTAGGAGTAGCTTCCTTGCGAACAGGTTTAGATCTTTCACCCACTCGAAGTTGGTGAGAAGGACAAACATTTTTGAAGTACACTTAGGTGGTGTATAGTAAGTTGGCGGTCAGATAAATTGATAATGAGACCCTGATCAGTGTCATCGTTAGTGTCTGTCATAGCTGATGTTAGAGTATGGACTAGCGGTATCTGTTCCCCCTCTGTCTCCTGTAGTCTCCAGTACCTCTTCCCCTTCCCCCTCTTCCCCCTTCTTGTTTGTCTCTCCCTCTTGGGTTTTGAGCCGCCCTGGGATACTCTAAAAAAGGAGAGGGTCCCTGATGCCGTGTTTGCATATGATGTTTTTTATGCGTGGAAGTGTTCTCCTCCTCTAGATCTGAATTAGACCAGTCAGTAGAGGATTCTGTGGCCTCTACTGGGACTATTGATTTCTTGAATTGGAATTTGTATATCTTCCCTTCGTCGAAATCTGTTTTGTCCCTTTGGTACTTGCGGTGTTTCCGCTCTTTAAGTTCTTTGGTGAACTTATCAATATTAGTTTGCATACGGTTTTCAAGGTCTTTAAATTCAGTTTCTTTATTCCACTTCTCAACTTCAAGAAGTAGTTGATCAACTTTGGTGCCCTGTGTTTTCAACAGGGCACCTTGGTGGTCTACCAGTAGTTGCATAAGGTCTTTGGAACACTGGCTTATGATCTTTACCCAGGCTGTAATGAACCCTTCATCAGTTTTGTTATGGGCTGGGGCCAGATTGCTCCTAAGTCCTCGTGGAATCAACTTATCTTTTTGATAAGTTTCAATACTAAACACTTCCCACCACAACTTAATGTATTTCTTATAGTTGACTTCAAGATCTTTAAAGAAGTCTTGAATTTTAGTTATATGGGGTGGTTCTGGTACACCTGTATGGCTCGTATTAGAAAAGAATGCTTGCGCTTCAGTCTGCCAGTCATCCAGATTAGGCTTTCTAGATAGGAAGCCTGCCATAGTATGTTAGCGTGCTAAGAGTTTCTAAGAGCAAAATAAACTCTGTGTTGATAACGAACTGGAGGAAGAGGGGGGGGAGGGGAACCCTCGCTACTGCTAACTGGAAGTGCCTGGAATGGAGGTGATACTATCAGGGGAAAACAAGGATATAACAACAACAAGAGAACAAGAGCCCCAAGGAGAGCACTCAACCACTATATGTATATTATTAACAGGTGTACCTAGAGTTCATGTGTTGATAGGGAGGAGTGAGTGAATAATAAAATTTGCGTCAATTTATTTGAGTCGTGACTCAGAATGATAAAATAATGGGAACGCTGTGGGTCAAGTATAATACTATTATGAGCCAGTATACAGTGAATTAAAATTGAACGAATGTCCCTGAGGAAGCTCCATAGCTGGAGGGAAACGTGTGTAGGGCAAGTAGTGATGTTGTAAGACTCCTACTTGGAAGTCTTTTATTTTAATATTGACGAATCTACAGCTGACCAACAGTTACATCTTCATAGTTTGATTGTGGGTTTCACATACTGGCACTAATTTGCTGTGCCCGTGTATATATGTGTGGTGCCTAAGGCTCATTACATCTGCGGTGATATCTGTGTGACTCTGGTGCAGGGTTGGGTCAGGACATTAGGCTTTTCCACATTTGAACCTGATCGTTCAGGGAGTTCACCTTTTCTGCTGTATACACCCCTAGTCTTTATCTGGATCACACTACATCTATGATAATCACTATGTGTATCTGACCTAGTATCACCATCATATTAGGAGCAGTGTTCTGTTATTAGGACTTTCCATACCCTATTTGTTTATTAAGGGAGCTCCCTACCTATGATTGTAACTTTATGCACCTACCTGGTACTATCATTATATGGGATTTTTAGGTGCAAACTAGGTTTTGGTCCTAGGTGGTTTACCTATACCACTGCTGTATCTGCCTTGTATCTCCTAGATTATTAGCTTAACATGCTATTCAGTGGCTAAATATCTAGATCAGATGACAGACAGTCGTCAAATTTATTTTAATCTTGGTTACACCTACATTATCGGTAATATATGTTTTATGTAATGTCAATAAAGGTTATATTTTATATGTATGTGGTGTGCATCTAAGTGAATTCTACTTTGAGTGCACTGCCTTGTGTGCTCGCCTCTTTTCATGAACCAGAATAGTAGTCACTGTACTGTCTAACCTCCTATGATAATACTATTGGCATACCCAGCTGCCCAGAGTCCTATAGACACCACCGCAGTATATGGTAGGTGATGTGTTAATAACCCAAAATAGGGATATGGACAGATACATGCAGAGGTAAGTAGTTACAGTCAGCACCTGCATAGCCCAGTATCACATGAATCAATGCGTATCAGTAGTTTTTAAAACAGTGCACAAGTAGTGCCTGTTAACATGTTAGGATCCAGATCGTAAAGTATCGTGTGTGAATGGTAGTACACTGTCTAGACTCCTAGGATACACACTCATAGCATACCCAACTGCCCAGAGTCCTAATAACACCACCACAGTATGTGATAAGTGGTATGGTAATAGCCCTCAGCAGGGGTATGGACAGATGCATACACAGGTAAGTAATCACAGTGAGCACCTGCATAGCCCAGTGTCACATAAATCAATGAGTCATAGGAGTATCAGTGATGGCTATAACAGTGCACAAGTAGTGCCTGTTTACATGAAACGTGTGGGAATCACGGAATTCATTTGTCCTTCAAAAGCAAGCATACCTCTTGGATTGTGGCTGGGCACCTTCAGCTGCATGCCGGGTTCTCAAATATATCAGCCAGAGGTGCACCTGTTGTTAAAAACTATTTACATAATGCTGCAATAGCAGAGCCCCATATCGGAGGCTACTGGGGATAGGTGGCGCTCCGACCGCAAGTGCATGTCCCGCCCCTCTGACGAAATGACGTCATCAATCGCCGACGTAAGTTTCGCTTGTACTGCTTTGTCAAGGCTGGGAAGGGGCACTGGTGGTGCTCCCAGTATATATAAGGTAAGCAGTCCTCTGATTGGTGGTGACGCGTTCCCTGATTAGCATGTTGAGAGTGTATGCATGCATAGGGGGCATGCCAATCTGAACCCTTTCTCGTCACGGAAGAGAAGTATTGATATACAATTGAGTGTTTATACATGGTAAATAGAATAACCCAATCGGACAATGATAAAGGCAAAAAGGTAGGGGCAGCTGAATGGTAGGTCAGATAAAGGGGCTGAATACAAATCCCTCGTTTAACCCCCGTAGTGCCAGGGTGCTGAGGGTGTATATCCAGCGTGATTCCATTTTTAATAATGCCTGGTCCCCAGTTGCCCTTCCTGATGCCCATACTTAGCTGATCAATCCCCTTAAAGGTAAGTGCCAACATATCCCCTTGGTGATGTTCGTTTATATGTCTTGCCACGGGGGTATCCAAGCCATTTCTGATGCTGCCCAGATGTTCCAATACTCTGATTCTGAATGGGCGCTTGGTTTTGCCAATGTATTTTTTCCCGCATATACACTCTGCCATGTATATAACCCCAGGTGTCCTGCAATTAATAAACTTTCTAATTGTAAAGGTGCGTGTGTCATCCCAATTCTTAAATGTTTTTGTGTTCTTAATAACCTGGCATGCCTTACAGTTTTGACAGCTGAAGCTGCCAGGTGGTTTAGTGGGGAGCCAAGTTGGGCTAACACTAGCCACATAGTGGCTTTGCACCAGACTGTCACGGAGATTCCTAGACCTCCGGCTTGTCATTTCGGGGTATGGTTTGAGGATTTCTTCTAGATCAGCGTCCGCTCTTAGGATGTGCCAATGCTTTTGAAAAGCGTTTTTGGCACGATCCCAATCCTGATTATAGGTGCCAATAGATCTAATGGTATGCTTCTGCTCAGTGTCAGTTTTGTCTTTAAGTAGATCAATCCTAGGTGTGTTTCTTGCTCTCTTATATGCCCTCCTAATGTTGTTATTGCTATATCCCCTGGCCAGGAACCTACTTTTCATTTTAATAGATTGCTCCTCAAAGTCCCTGTCGTTGGAACAGTTCCTTTTGCGTCTCAGGAACTGTCCTACTGGGATCCCTCTGATCAAATTCGGCGGGTGGTGGCTATTAGCCCGTAAGATGCTATTTGTTGCTGTACTCTTACGGAATATAGTGGTGCTGATACCACCTGTAGGTTCTATTCTTATGGTGAGATCCAGGAAGGTAATGGTGTTAGCGCCTACCTCATAGGTAAGTTTAAGATTGTTGGTGTTTTTATTTAATCCACCGATGAATGTCCTGAGGAGGTCAAGTGATCCCCTCCAGAGCAGGAACACATCATCGATGAATCTATACCAAAGTTCTATGTGGTCCAAGAACATCTCATTCCCCTCACCAAAAACTACTTCAGCCTCCCACCAGCCCAGGTACAGGTTGGCATACGACGGGGCACATTTAGTCCCCATAGCTGTACCCTGGGTCTGGTAGTAAAGTTTCTTATCAAAAAGGAAGTAGTTTTTGGTGAGCACAAAGGATAGTAGCTGCAACACAAAGGTATTGTGTGCCTTATGTGAGGATAATAAAAAATGCACAAATGCGCACCAGGGATTAGTGGAAGGTAATTTATTAAAAATACACACAAACTCTGAGGGGATCCAACCCCACCTCAGAACAGCTGTGCAGCTGGACGGCTAAGTACTGTACTACCCAGGAGAACACCTGATGGTGACTAAACCCTAAGCTGCACAGTATACAAATACAGTAAAAATTTATATAAAAACACATGAAAGAAAAAAACAAACATGAAAACAACCTATCAACAGATTTGTATAGAAACCGCCATAAGGTTGGGCACTGGCAAGGGGAAACGGACACTCACACTGAGACAGTCAGCAGACTCGCGGTGGCTGCACAGGATCCGGATCTCAGCACCGCGGAGATGGAAAAAAACGCTGCTGTCTCCTGCAGGCTCCGTCTCAGCTTACCAGCATACACGCGCAGGATGACTTGTCGTGACCTCTACGCGTTTCGTACCAAGTACTTCGTCAGGAGGTCTTATATGAGGATCCTCTTGTTTTGAGGAAATAGGACACGGCATCTATTCCCTTTTGAAGGGGTATAGATGTGTACAGTCCCTCCACGTCAAGTGAGACTAGAATGGTCTCCTCTGAGACTGTGATATTATCTAGTTTGTTTAGAATGTCCTTAGTGTCCCTCAGGTAGGATGGGAGAGCTGTGACAAATGGCCTAAGAATAAGGTCTACATAATTACTGGCATGTTCGGTAAGGTTGACTATACCAGACACTATTGGTCGCCGGGGGGGGTTCTTTTCTCATGTATCTTGGGAAGGGAATAGAAAGTCGCAACCCTAGGTTGCTTGACAAAGATAAACTCCAGTTCTCTCTGTGAAATGAGATTCGCTTGTAGGGCTACGGATAAGATATTAGAGAGCTCCTTCTGATATTCTAGTGTGGGATCGTTAGAGAGTACTTCATAGCACTTTCTATCAGCAAGTAGCCTTACATTTTCACTTGCATAGTCCTTACTGTTAAGGATGACAAGGTTGCCCCCTTTATCAGAGGATTTTATAACGATGTACTTGTCCTGTTCAAGCTCTGCTAGGGCTGGGACTTCCATTGGAGTGAGGTTGTGTTTAGTGTTGCCTGAAGTGTGCCTGAGATTCTCTATTTCTTGTGTAACGAGGTCTACAAACACCGCTATGTTAGAGTTGACATCTAAAGGTGGCATGAACTTTGATTTGGGTCTAAGAGGGTTAAAGGGTCCCTCTCCCTCTGTTCTCTCTGATTCTGCCGCCAAGTCTGTAAGCAGTCTAAGGTTTTCAGTGTCAACCTCATTCAGTGGGTCTATACCTAAATTCATAGGTATAGCAAGGTCCCTCCTTTTAAACATTTTATGTAGGAGTAGCTTCCTTGCGAACAGGTTTAGATCTTTCACCCACTCGAAGTTGGTGAGAAGGACAAACATTTTTGAAGTACACTTAGGTGGTGTATAGTAAGTTGGCGGTCAGATAAATTGATAATGAGACCCTGATCAGTGTCATCGTTAGTGTCTGTCATAGCTGATGTTAGAGTATGGACTAGCGGTATCTGTTCCCCCTCTGTCTCCTGTAGTCTCCAGTACCTCTTCCCCTGCCCCCTTTTCCCCCTTCTTGTTTGTCTCTCCCTCTTGGGTTTTGAGCATCCCTGGGATCCTCTAAAAAAGGAGAGGGTCCCTGATGTCGTGTTTACATATGATGTTTTTTATGTGTTCTCCTCCTCTAGATCTGACTTAGACCAGTCAGTAGAGGATTCTGTGGCCTCTACTGGGACTATTGATTTCTTGAATTGGAATTTGTATATCTTCCCTTCGTCGAAATCTGTTTTGTCCCTTTGGTACTTGCGGTGTTTCCGCTCTTTAAGTTCTTTGGTGAACTTATCAATATTAGTTTGCATACGGTTTTCAAGGTCTTTAAATTCAGTTTCTTTATTCCACTTCTCAACTTCAAGAAGTAGTTGATCAACTTTGGTGCCCTGTGTTTTCAACAGGACACCTTGGTGGTCTACCAGTAGTTGCATAAGGTCTTTGGAACACTGGCTTATGATCTTTACCCAGGCTGTAATGAACCCTTCATCAGTTTTGTTATGGGCTGGGGCCAGATTGCTCCTAAGTCCTCGTGGAATCAACTTATCTTTTTGATAAGTTTCAATACTAAACACTTCCCACCACAACTTAATGTATTTCTTATAGTTGACTTCAAGATCTTTAAAGAAGTCTTGAATTTTAGTTATATGGGGTGGTTCTGGTACACCTGTATGGCTCGTATTAGAAAAGAATGCTTGCGCTTCAGTCTGCCAGTCATCCAGATTAGGCTTTCTAGATAGGAAGCCTGCCATAGTATGTTAGCGTGCTAAGAGTTTCTAAGAGCAAAATAAACTCTGTGTTGATAACGAACTGGAGGAAGAGGGGGGGGAGGGGATATACCTGCATTTGAGCGCTTCAGCTATTTTCCATATTGCAATATATACAGGTTGGAGCCGCACATGCATAGGTTTTTTGGAGCTTAATCTTTGAATTTAAAAGGAAGATCCCTAATTTTTATATTTTTGCTTTTTATACACTTTTATAGTCACTTTTTTGTGGCTTCAGTACCCCCTTTGTGTTCCATTATATTGGTATGGAGGAACCAGGGGATAATATGGATGAATTAGAAGATATTTCAGATACTTATTTTTTCAACACTTGTGATGATACACAGAGAAAAAAAACAAGCTTTACGTGTGTTTGATAACATTGTGGATTTGGATACCACTGACATCTCTGATCTCAAAATCCACTTTCAAAAATTGGAAAGTTTATTGATTCATAAGAACCGCTTATGGTGGGACATTATAAGCCTGGAGAACTATGCTAAATGTAAAAGGATCCCAAGAGGACTAAGGGTTAAAAAAGCCCCCTCCTTTGGTTTTCCGGATGTGGATTTTGAAAATAGATGGGTGACAGCCCTCAATGACTGCTCTTTTCGTTTGATGGAGTTAATAGTGTTTCAGAAAATGAAGGAGAAAGATCAGCTTGATATTCAAATCACAGAACTGCAAAAAAACCTATACAGTTTCAAAGGTTTAAAGGGCTTTAAGGAATTTGATGTTATTCTCTCCAAAACGGTAAAAAATGTGGAATGTGGTATTATGTCTAAAAAACAAAGTAAATATGATCGGGACAGATATGACTATGAAAAGAACCAGGTTTACCATTGGCAGAGGATAAATTCTATTCAGGAAAGATCAAATAACAAAGATAAATCATTTATTCAGTTTAAATCTACAACCAATAAGTCCATTTTAAAATCTAAGAATGTGGATTATCAGAGTGGCGAATCTGATGTTTCAGATGCAGAAACTGCCTCTACCTCTCATTCTGTATCTTTTGTCAATACATTTGAGAATGATGATCATCGTGGTCGTGGAGCTCCATCCAGGGGGCGAGGGAAGGGTGGACGCACCTTTTGGGGTCAACCACCTAGGTCCCAGGATGCTTTTTCTTATCAAAATGTTAATCAACAGAGACAGCAACAGCAACAACCAAAATCTTTCCCTTTATTTCAAAAGGACACAAGAGAATCAGAAGAGGGAGGAGGGGGGGGGGAGGAGGAGGGGGCTACAGGTCCGCCTCCAAAAGGAAGAAGTTTTGAATGATATATCTAATGTTATAAATATTTCAGGAACTGCTCTCTCTCCTACAGAGTTGTCACTACTGGATAAAGGCCTAAAATTTTCACCTTCAATGAACTTTAATTTATTCGAAACCACTATTGATGTGTATAAGTTTGTTCGGAAATTATCCTTGAAAAAGTTTTTTGACAATTTTATTCCAAATGTTACTAGGTCGACCGGAGATGAGGATTTAGATGGGGGGCCATCACACGCTACCGAGAGTGATGTCCCCTCATCCGACTCTGTTCCTCCGGTATCTATTGCTTTACATACATTTAATGATTTTTGTACCCTGCAAGATATGAATGATCTTTTATCTGAACAGACGGTTGATGATGTTAATATTCCTACATTTTCTGAATGGAATTCAGGCCTAAAAAGGAGTTCTGTGTTCTACCCCACTCATGTCAAGGGTCAATTTCTGACTATGTTTGAAAATCTGGTTATAAGAGACCTTCGTCTTCTAGCTCAGGGATTTTCCCTATCCTATATAGATCATGACAATTTGAATCAAAGTGAACGTTTAGCTTTAAAATCTTTGAAAAATAATTCTGCATTGGTCATTAAGAGTGCGGACAAGGGGGGTGCGGTGGTGGTGCAGGGCAGAGACGGTTACATCAGGGAGGCATTACGCCAACTGGATGATGGCCGGTCCTATCGTGTACTATCCGCCGACCCCACACCGCAATTCTTGGAGTTCCTTGTAGAACTGGTTGACTCAGGTGTTATTATGGAAGTTCTGTCGAAGGACGAGGTTAAATTCATTATTCCATCTCATCCCATTATTCCTATCTTCCACCATCTCCCAAAGATCCACAAGACATTGGTCGACCCTCCAGGTCGTCCCATTGTCTCTAGTATTGGATCTTTGGGAGATGGTCTGTCAAGATATGTTAATGGTTTTCTTCAGCCATTTGTTAGGAAATTGCCCTCATTTATACGGGACTCTGGTGATCTTCTTGATCAGATCAAAAATGTTAAATGGGGTAATGATTACCTGTGGGTAACACTTGATGTTACCTCTCTGTATTCTGTTATACAACATGACCATGGTTTGGCAGCGGTCCGCCAATTTATTGAGATACCAGAAATATCAATTTTTCAATCGGCTTTTATTTTGGACGCTATACACTTTTTACTCACGCACAACTTTTTCACATTTAATGGTAAGTTTTATTTGCAACTTATTGGCACTGCTATGGGTACAAGTTTTGCTCCTTCTTTTGCGAACTTATTTATGGGATGGTGGGAAGCACTTTTTATTTATTCGAGCACTAATTTATTTCGTCACAATATTGTTTTTTATAAAAGATTTGTGGACGACCTAATTATTATTTGGAGGGGGGATGTCACTACACTTCACACTTTTGTATCTTATCTTAATAATAATCTTTATAATCTAAGATTTACATTAAATTTTCATTTCCATCACATTGAATTTCTGGATCTACAATTATTTGTAGACATAGACAAAAAAATCCAAACGGATGTTTATAGGAAGCAAAATGCCAGGAACACCTTTCTTAGGGCGGACAGCTGCCACCCATCCCATGTCATAAAGGCCATACCAAGGGGACAGTTCCTCAGACTGAGAAGGAATTGTTCCACTATGAGTGGTTTCCTTTCTCAGTCTGAGGAGCTTACAAGGAGATTTTTGGAAAGGGGATACCCCAAATCACATTTAGCAATTGCATTTGAATATGCATTACATACAGAGAGAGCATCATTGTTGCCCACACATCCAATTGGAGATTCTCGCCTTGCTAACAATGTTAAGACAATTGGTATTAAACAGACTCACATGGACTGACAGAATTAAAAAACAAATGTCCTCTTTTTATTTCACAATTTAGTAAACAAAGTGGAAAAGTAAACTCTATAATTTCAAAACATTGGAATGTCTTATCCATGGACCCTGTCCTTAAAAAATATGTGGATTCTGGTCCTACTTTTGTATATCGTAGAGCGAGAACAATTGGATCTCATGTTTCACCAAGTGAACTCAAATCTTCTGGTCTCAAAAAACCTTTTATCACTAGGGGTTCCTTCAAATGTGGCTCTTGTAGTGCATGTAAACACATGAAGCCTGCCAAAAGTTTTTTCCAGTTTGCCTTGCCACCGCCACATGGTGTGAATATATTACCAAATAAGGAATTTAAGATTAACAGTTTTATAAATTGTAAAAGTCAATTTGTGATTTATCCAATAACATGTGGTTGTGGCAAGAGGTATGTGGGGAGGACGACTAGAGCCCTTAAGGTCAGGATGTTAGAGCATTTAAGGCTCATAAAATTGAGAGACACTAATCATCCAGTCTCAAAACATTTCACTGAATGTGGTCAGGGAGGAATTAATAATTTTTCCTTTTTGGGGATTGAATCAGTTATTTCTAAATCTAGAGGAGGTGATCATATCAACCTTCTGGACCGTAGGGAGGCGTATTGGATCTTCACTCTCCAAACGCGCTTCCCTATGGGCTTGAACATTGACTGGCAACTAACACATTTTTTGTAAACATTTTTGTGATAGACGTATTATGGTGTAATTAGTTGGTAATACAGATTAAATAAGACAATTGTCATTATATTGGACATTATATTCTTGTCATTATAACCTTTGAACCTATGCCTTATCATGCAAATATTATGCTAATATGTAAGCTTAAATTGTTCTTTGATGTATCTTGTGGATAATACTTCATATTTTATAATGGTTGTATTTCCCTGGTTCCTATGATTTAGGTACACAATCTGTGTTATGCAGTATGTATGTGTAATATGTCTTTAAATTTACTTTTCTTGCACATTTTTTTATCATGTCTAGAGGTTTTAATTTTTAACTTTTTTTGTATATAACTTAGTTGCAACACAGCTAGTTTTTTAATCCACCTTGTTCATGTTTTTCCTTGATATAATAGTACCCTTTATTAAGTATTAGTTTAGTTTAATATAGCTTTATTTCGTTTAAATATGCTTGTCCAGTTAGCAGCAATGTATTTTGTTCTGCTGGAATGGTCAATAAAGCTTTGTTATTGTGTTCCTATGTTTGCCCACATCCAAAATGGCCACACTGCCTTTGGTACTTCCTTTTGCCCTTAGATCGGCACTGAGTCGCTCTGTTATGACGTCATCAGGTTCTGATTTTTGGCGCGAAATGGCCCACAGGTAAGAGGGTATATAATGGATGTTATCACATTGTGTTTTATCCTTGAAAAAGAACGCTGCGACGTTCGAAATGCATTGGATGGGTCTTTTGCCACATTAAAGTGCCCTTTTAATCATTTTTTTGTTCTGGTTTCTTCCTGCTCCGTTTGTGCTGGTGCGCTTTTTGGTCTCCCTTTTCCCTGTATTGCATTGAGTAGCTGCACAGCCTGCCTGCCTGCCCTACCAGGATGTGAGTATTTGCATATTTTTCAGGGGAACCTGCCGATGAGACAAATGGTGAGTGGGTTGCACCACACACCACCTGTCTTCAGGAGGATAGTACCCATTATATGATACAATAGGTACTATATCAATTGTTAGTACCCTGGTACAGTGGTCTGGCTTATTATCATTTTGAGATATACCTGCATTTGAGCGCTTCAGCTATTTTCCATATTTCTAGATAGGAAGCCTGCCATAGTATGTTAGCGTGCTAAGAGTTTCTAAGAGCAAAATAAACTCTGTGTTGATAACGAACTGGAGGAAGAGGGGGGGGAGGGGAACCCTCGCTACTGCTAACTGGAAGTGCCTGGAATGGAGGTGATACTATCAGGGGAAAACAAGGATATAACAACAACAAGAGAACAAGAGCCCCAAGGAGAGCACTCAACCACTATATGTATATTATTAACAGGTGTACCTAGAGTTCATGTGTTGATAGGGAGGAGTGAGTGAATAATAAAATTTGCGTCAATTTATTTGAGTCGTGACTCAGAATGATAAAATAATGGGAACGCTGTGGGTCAAGTATAATACTATTATGAGCCAGTATACAGTGAATTAAAATTGAACGAATGTCCCTGAGGAAGCTCCATAGCTGGAGGGAAACGTGCGTAGGGCAAGTAGTGATGTTGTAAGACTCCTACTTGGAAGTCTTTTATTTTAATATTGACGAATCTACAGCTGACCAACAGTTACATCTTCATAGTTTGATTGTGGGTTTCACATACTGGCACTAATTTGCTGTGCCCGTGTATATATGTGTGGTGCCTAAGGCTCATTACATCTGCGGTGATATCTGTGTGACTCTGGTGCAGGGTTGGGTCAGGACATTAGGCTTTTCCACATTTGAACCTGATCGTTCAGGGAGTTCACCTTTTCTGCTGTATACACCCCTAGTCTTTATCTGGATCACACTACATCTATGATAATCACTATGTGTATCTGACCTAGTATCACCATCATATTAGGAGCAGTGTTCTGTTATTAGGACTTTCCATACCCTATTTGTTTATTAAGGGAGCTCCCTACCTATGATTGTAACTTTATGCACCTACCTGGTACTATCATTATATGGGATTTTTAGGTGCAAACTAGGTTTTGGTCCTAGGTGGTTTACCTATACCACTGCTGTATCTGCCTTGTATCTCCTAGATTATTAGCTTAACATCTAGTGGCTAAATATCTAGATCAGATGACAGACAGTCGTCAAATTTATTTTAATCTTGGTTACACCTACATTATCGGTAATATATGTTTTATGTAATGTCAATAAAGGTTATATTGTATATGTATGTGGTGTGCATCTAAGTGAATTCTACTTTGAGTGCACTGCCTTGTGTGCTCGCCTCTTTTCATGAACCAGAATAGTAGTCACTGTACTGTCTAACCTCCTATGATAATACTATTGGCATACCCAGCTGCCCAGAGTCCTATAGACACCACCGCAGTATATGGTAGGTGATGTGTTAATAACCCAAAATAGGGATATGGACAGATACATGCAGAGGTAAGTAGTTACAGTCAGCACCTGCGTAGCCCAGTATCACATGAATCAATGCGTATCAGTAGTTTTTAAAACAGTGCACAAGTAGTGCCTGTTAACATGTTAGGATCCAGATCGTAAAGTATCGTGTGTGAATGGTAGTACACTGTCTAGACTCCTAGGATACACACTCATAGCATACCCAACTGCCCAGAGTCCTAATAACACCACCACAGTATGTGATAAGTGGTATGGTAATAGCCCTCAGCAGGGGTATGGACAGATGCATACACAGGTAAGTAATCACAGTGAGCACCTGCATAGCCCAGTGTCACATAAATCAATGAGTCATAGGAGTATCAGTGATGGCTATAACAGTGCACAAGTAGTGCCTGTTTACATGAAACGTGTGGGAATCACGGGATTCATTTGTCCTTCAAAAGCAAGCATACCTCTTGGATTGTGGCTGGGCACCTTCAGCTGCATGCCGGGTTCTCAAATATATCAGCCAGAGGTGCACCTGTTGTTAAAAACTATTTACATAATGCTGCAATAGCAGAGCCCCATATCGGAGGCTACTGGGGATAGGTGGCGCTCCGACCGCAAGTGCATGTCCCGCCCCTCTGACGAAATGACGTCATCAATCGCCGACGTAAGTTTCGCTTGTACTGCTTTGTCAAGGCTGGGAAGGGGCACTGGTGGTGCTCCCAGTATATATAAGGTAAGCAGTCCTCTGATTGGTGGTGACGCGTTCCCTGATTAGCATGTTGAGAGTGTATGCATGCATAGGGGGCATGCCAATCTGAACCCTTTCTCGTCACGGAAGAGAAGTATTGATATACAATTGAGTGTTTATACATGGTAAATAGAATAACCCAATCGGACAATGATAAAGGCAAAAAGGTAGGGGCAGCTGAATGGTAGGTCAGATAAAGGGGCTGAATACAAATCCCTCGTTTAACCCCCGTAGTGCCAGGGTGCTGAGGGTGTATATCCAGCGTGATTCCATTTTTAATAATGCCTGGTCCCCAGTTGCCCTTCCTGATGCCCATACTTAGCTGATCAATCCCCTTAAAGGTAAGTGCCAACATATCCCCTTGGTGATGTTCGTTTATATGTCTTGCCACGGGGGTATCCAAGCCATTTCTGATGCTGCCCAGATGTTCCAATACTCTGATTCTGAATGGGCGCTTGGTTTTGCCAATGTATTTTTTCCCGCATATACACTCTGCCATGTATATAACCCCAGGTGTCCTGCAATTAATAAACTTTCTAATTGTAAAGGTGCGTGTGTCGTCCCAATTCTTAAATGTTTTTGTGTTCTTAATAACCTGGCATGCCTTACAGTTTTGACAGCTGAAGCTGCCAGGTGGTTTAGTGGGGAGCCAAGTTGGGCTAACACTAGCCACATAGTGGCTTTGCACCAGACTGTCACGGAGATTCCTAGACCTCCGGCTTGTCATTTCGGGGTATGGTTTGAGGATTTCTTCTAGATCAGCGTCCGCTCTTAGGATGTGCCAATACTTTTGAAAAGCGTTTTTGGCACGATCCCAATCCTGATTATAGGTGCCAATAGATCTAATGGTATGCTTCTGCTCAGTGTCAGTTTTGTCTTTAAGTAGATCAATCCTAGGTGTGTTTCTTGCTCTCTTATATGCCCTCCTAATGTTGTTATTGCTATATCCCCTGGCCAGGAACCTACTTTTCATTTTAATAGATTGCTCCTCAAAGTCCCTGTCGTTGGAACAGTTCCTTTTGCGTCTCAGGAACTGTCCTACTGGGATCCCTCTGATCAAATTCGGCGGGTGGTGGCTATTAGCCCGTAAGATGCTATTTGTTGCTGTACTCTTACGGAATATAGTGGTGCTGATACCACCTGTAGGTTCTATTCTTATGGTGAGATCCAGGAAGGTAATGGTGTTAGCGCCTACCTCATAGGTAAGTTTAAGATTGTTGGTGTTTTTATTTAATCCACCGATGAATGTCCTGAGGAGGTCAAGTGATCCCCTCCAGAGCAGGAACACATCATCGATGAATCTATACCAAAGTTCTATGTGGTCCAAGAACATCTCATTCCCCTCACCAAAAACTACTTCAGCCTCCCACCAGCCCAGGTACAGGTTGGCATACGACGGGGCACATTTAGTCCCCATAGCTGTACCCTGGGTCTGGTAGTAAAGTTTCTTATCAAAAAGGAAGTAGTTTTTGGTGAGCACAAAGGATAGTAGCTGCAACACAAAGGTATTGTGTGCCTTATGTGAGGATAATAAAAAATGCACAAATGCGCACCAGGGATTAGTGGAAGGTAATTTATTAAAAATACACACAAACTCTGAGGGGATCCAACCCCACCTCAGAACAGCTGTGCAGCTGGACGGCTAAGTACTACCCAGGAGAACACCTGATGGTGACTAAACCCTAAGCTGCACAGTATACAAATACAGTAAAATTTATATAAAAACACATGAAAGAAAAAAACAAACATGAAAACAACCTATCAACAGATTTGTATAGAAACCGCCATAAGGTTGGGCACTGGCAAGGGGAAACGGACACTCACACTGAGACAGTCAGCAGACTCGCGGTGGCTGCACAGGATCCGGATCTCAGCACCGCGGAGATGGAAAAAAACGCTGCTGTCTCCTGCAGGCTCCGTCTCAGCTTACCAGCATACACGCGCAGGATGACTTGTCGTGACCTCTACGCGTTTCGTACCAAGTACTTCGTCAGGAGGTCTTATATGAGGATCCTCTTGTTTTGAGGAAATAGGACACGGCATCTATTCCCTTTTGAAGGGGTATAGATGTGTACAGTCCCTCCACGTCAAGTGAGACTAGAATGGTCTCCTCTGAGACTGTGATATTATCTAGTTTGTTTAGAATGTCCTTAGTGTCCCTCAGGTAGGATGGGAGAGCTGTGACAAATGGCCTAAGAATAAGGTCTACATAATTACTGGCATGTTCGGTAAGGTTGACTATACCAGACACTATTGGTCGCCGGGGGGGGTTCTTTTCTCATGTATCTTGGGAAGGGAATAGAAAGTCGCAACCCTAGGTTGCTTGACAAAGATAAACTCCAGTTCTCTCTGTGAAATGAGATTCGCTTGTAGGGCTACGGATAAGATATTAGAGAGCTCCTTCTGATATTCTAGTGTGGGATCGTTAGAGAGTACTTCATAGCACTTTCTATCAGCAAGTAGCCTTACATTTTCACTTGCATAGTCCTTACTGTTAAGGATGACAAGGTTGCCCCCTTTATCAGAGGATTTTATAACGATGTACTTGTCCTGTTCAAGCTCTGCTAGGGCTGGGACTTCCATTGGAGTGAGGTTGTGTTTAGTGTTGCCTGAAGTGTGCCTGAGATTCTCTATTTCTTGTGTAACGAGGTCTACAAACACCGCTATGTTAGAGTTGACATCTAAAGGTGGCATGAACTTTGATTTGGGTCTAAGAGGGTTAAAGGGTCCCTCTCCCTCTGTTCTCTCTGATTCTGCCGCCAAGTCTGTAAGCAGTCTAAGGTTTTCAGTGTCAACCTCATTCAGTGGGTCTATACCTAAATTCATAGGTATAGCAAGGTCCCTCCTTTTAAACATTTTATGTAGGAGTAGCTTCCTTGCGAACAGGTTTAGATCTTTCACCCACTCGAAGTTGGTGAGAAGGACAAACATTTTTGAAGTACACTTAGGTGGTGTATAGTAAGTTGGCGGTCAGATAAATTGATAATGAGACCCTGATCAGTGTCATCGTTAGTGTCTGTCATAGCTGATGTTAGAGTATGGACTAGCGGTATCTGTTCCCCCTCTGTCTCCTGTAGTCTCCAGTACCTCTTCCCCTTCCCCCTCTTCCCCCTTCTTGTTTGTCTCTCCCTCTTGGGTTTTGAGCCGCCCTGGGATACTCTAAAAAAGGAGAGGGTCCCTGATGCCGTGTTTGCATATGATGTTTTTTATGCGTGGAAGTGTTCTCCTCCTCTAGATCTGAATTAGACCAGTCAGTAGAGGATTCTGTGGCCTCTACTGGGACTATTGATTTCTTGAATTGGAATTTGTATATCTTCCCTTCGTCGAAATCTGTTTTGTCCCTTTGGTACTTGCGGTGTTTCCGCTCTTTAAGTTCTTTGGTGAACTTATCAATATTAGTTTGCATACGGTTTTCAAGGTCTTTAAATTCAGTTTCTTTATTCCACTTCTCAACTTCAAGAAGTAGTTGATCAACTTTGGTGCCCTGTGTTTTCAACAGGGCACCTTGGTGGTCTACCAGTAGTTGCATAAGGTCTTTGGAACACTGGCTTATGATCTTTACCCAGGCTGTAATGAACCCTTCATCAGTTTTGTTATGGGCTGGGGCCAGATTGCTCCTAAGTCCTCGTGGAATCAACTTATCTTTTTGATAAGTTTCAATACTAAACACTTCCCACCACAACTTAATGTATTTCTTATAGTTGACTTCAAGATCTTTAAAGAAGTCTTGAATTTTAGTTATATGGGGTGGTTCTGGTACACCTGTATGGCTCGTATTAGAAAAGAATGCTTGCGCTTCAGTCTGCCAGTCATCCAGATTAGGCTTTCTAGATAGGAAGCCTGCCATAGTATGTTAGCGTGCTAAGAGTTTCTAAGAGCAAAATAAACTCTGTGTTGATAACGAACTGGAGGAAGAGGGGGGGAGGGGAACCCTCGCTACTGCTAACTGGAAGTGCCTGGAATGGAGGTGATACTATCAGGGGAAAACAAGGATATAACAACAACAAGAGAACAAGAGCCCCAAGGAGAGCACTCAACCACTATATGTATATTATTAACAGGTGTACCTAGAGTTCATGTGTTGATAGGGAGGAGTGAGTGAATAATAAAATTTGCGTCAATTTATTTGAGTCGTGACTCAGAATGATAAAATAATGGGAACGCTGTGGGTCAAGTATAATACTATTATGAGCCAGTATACAGTGAATTAAAATTGAACGAATGTCCCTGAGGAAGCTCCATAGCTGGAGGGAAACGTGCGTAGGGCAAGTAGTGATGTTGTAAGACTCCTACTTGGAAGTCTTTTATTTTAATATTGACGTATCTACAGCTGACCAACAGTTACATCTTCATAGTTTGATTGTGGGTTTCACATACTGGCACTAATTTGCTGTGCCCGTGTATATATGTGTGGTGCCTAAGGCTCATTACATCTGCGGTGATATCTGTGTGACTCTGGTGCAGGGTTGGGTCAGGACATTAGGCTTTTCCACATTTGAACCTGATCGTTCAGGGAGTTCACCTTTTCTGCTGTATACACCCCTAGTCTTTATCTGGATCACACTACATCTATGATAATCACTATGTGTATCTGACCTAGTATCACCATCATATTAGGAGCAGTGTTCTGTTATTAGGACTTTCCATACCCTATTTGTTTATTAAGGGAGCTCCCTACCTATGATTGTAACTTTATGCACCTACCTGGTACTATCATTATATGGGATTTTTAGGTGCAAACTAGGTTTTGGTCCTAGGTGGTTTACCTATACCACTGCTGTATCTGCCTTGTATCTCCTAGATTATTAGCTTAACATGCTATTCAGTGGCTAAATATCTAGATCAGATGACAGACAGTCGTCAAATTTATTTTAATCTTGGTTACACCTACATTATCGGTAATATATGTTTTATGTAATGTCAATAAAGGTTATATTTTATATGTATGTGGTGTGCATCTAAGTGAATTCTACTTTGAGTGCACTGCCTTGTGTGCTCGCCTCTTTTCATGAACCAGAATAGTAGTCACTGTACTGTCTAACCTCCTATGATAATACTATTGGCATACCCAGCTGCCCAGAGTCCTATAGACACCACCGCAGTATATGGTAGGTGATGTGTTAATAACCCAAAATAGGGATATGGACAGATACATGCAGAGGTAAGTAGTTACAGTCAGCACCTGCGTAGCCCAGTATCACATGAATCAATGCGTATCAGTAGTTTTTAAAACAGTGCACAAGTAGTGCCTGTTAACATGTTAGGATCCAGATCGTACGAATGTCCCTGAGGAAGCTCCATAGCTGGAGGGAAACGTGCGTAGGGCAAGTAGTGATGTTGTAAGACTCCTACTTGGAAGTCTTTTATTTTAATATTGACGAATCTACAGCTGACCAACAGTTACATCTTCATAGTTTGATTGTGGGTTTCACATACTGGCACTAATTTGCTGTGCCCGTGTATATATGTGTGGTGCCTAAGGCTCATTACATCTGCGGTGATATCTGTGTGACTCTGGTGCAGGGTTGGGTCAGGACATTAGGCTTTTCCACATTTGAACCTGATCGTTCAGGGAGTTCACCTTTTCTGCTGTATAGACCCCTAGTCTTTATCTGGATCACACTACATCTATGATAATCACTATGTGTATCTGACCTAGTATCACCATCATATTAGGAGCAGTGTTCTGTTATTAGGACTTTCCATACCCTATTTGTTTATTAAGGGAGCTCCCTACCTATGATTGTAACTTTATGCACCTACCTGGTACTATCATTATATGGGATTTTTAGGTGCAAACTAGGTTTTGGTCCTAGGTGGTTTACCTATACCACTGCTGTATCTGCCTTGTATCTCCTAGATTATTAGCTTAACATGCTATTCAGTGGCTAAATATCTAGATCAGATGACAGACAGTCGTCAAATTTATTTTAATCTTGGTTACACCTACATTATCGGTAATATATGTTTTATGTAATGTCAATAAAGGTTATATTTTATATGTATGTGGTGTGCATCTAAGTGAATTCTACTTTGAGTGCACTGCCTTGTGTGCTCGCCTCTTTTCATGAACCAGAATAGTAGTCACTGTACTGTCTAACCTCCTATGATAATACTATTGGCATACCCAGCTGCCCAGAGTCCTATAGACACCACCGCAGTATATGGTAGGTGATGTGTTAATAACCCAAAATAGGGATATGGACAGATACATGCAGAGGTAAGTAGTTACAGTCAGCACCTGCGTAGCCCAGTATCACATGAATCAATGCGTATCAGTAGTTTTTAAAACAGTGCACAAGTAGTGCCTGTTAACATGTTAGGATCCAGATCGTAAAGTATCGTGTGTGAATGGTAGTACACTGTCTAGACTCCTAGGATACACACTCATAGCATACCCAACTGCCCAGAGTCCTAATAACACCACCACAGTATGTGATAAGTGGTATGGTAATAGCCCTCAGCAGGGGTATGGACAGATGCATACACAGGTAAGTAATCACAGTGAGCACCTGCATAGCCCAGTGTCACATAAATCAATGAGTCATAGGAGTATCAGTGATGGCTATAACAGTGCACAAGTAGTGCCTGTTTACATGAAACGTGTGGGAATCACGGGATTCATTTGTCCTTCAAAAGCAAGCATACCTCTTGGATTGTGGCTGGGCACCTTCAGCTGCATGCCGGGTTCTCAAATATATCAGCCAGAGGTGCACCTGTTGTTAAAAACTATTTACATAATGCTGCAATAGCAGAGCCCCATATCGGAGGCTACTGGGGATAGGTGGCGCTCCGACCGCAAGTGCATGTCCCGCCCCTCTGACGAAATGACGTCATCAATCGCCGACGTAAGTTTCGCTTGTACTGCTTTGTCAAGGCTGGGAAGGGGCACTGGTGGTGCTCCCAGTATATATAAGGTAAGCAGTCCTCTGATTGGTGGTGACGCGTTCCCTGATTAGCATGTTGAGAGTGTATGCATGCATAGGGGGCATGCCAATCTGAACCCTTTCTTGTCACGGAAGAGAAGTATTGATATACAATTGAGTGTTTATACATGGTAAATAGAATAACCCAATCGGACAATGATAAAGGCAAAAAGGTAGGGGCAGCTGAATGGTAGGTCAGATAAAGGGGCTGAATACAAATCCCTCGTTTAACCCCCGTAGTGCCAGGGTGCTGAGGGTGTATATCCAGCGTGATTCCATTTTTAATAATGCCTGGTCCCCAGTTGCCCTTCCTGATGCCCATACTTAGCTGATCAATCCCCTTAAAGGTAAGTGCCAACATATCCCCTTGGTGATGTTCGTTTATATGTCTTGCCACGGGGGTATCCAAGCCATTTCTGATGCTGCCCAGATGTTCCAATACTCTGATTCTGAATGGGCGCTTGGTTTTGCCAATGTATTTTTTCCCGCATATACACTCTGCCATGTATATAACCCCAGGTGTCCTGCAATTAATAAACTTTCTAATTGTAAAGGTGCGTGTGTCGTCCCAATTCTTAAATGTTTTTGTGTTCTTAATAACCTGGCATGCCTTACAGTTTTGACAGCTGAAGCTGCCAGGTGGTTTAGTGGGGAGCCAAGTTGGGCTAACACTAGCCACATAGTGGCTTTGCACCAGACTGTCACGGAGATTCCTAGACCTCCGGCTTGTCATTTCGGGGTATGGTTTGAGGATTTCTTCTAGATCAGCGTCCGCTCTTAGGATGTGCCAATGCTTTTGAAAAGCGTTTTTGGCACGATCCCAATCCTGATTATAGGTGCCAATAGATCTAATGGTATGCTTCTGCTCAGTGTCAGTTTTGTCTTTAAGTAGATCAATCCTAGGTGTGTTTCTTGCTCTCTTATATGCCCTCCTAATGTTGTTATTGCTATATCCCCTGGCCAGGAACCTACTTTTCATTTTAATAGATTGCTCCTCAAAGTCCCTGTCGTTGGAACAGTTCCTTTTGCGTCTCAGGAACTGTCCTACTGGGATCCCTCTGATCAAATTCGGCGGGTGGTGGCTATTAGCCCGTAAGATGCTATTTGTTGCTGTACTCTTACGGAATATAGTGGTGCTGATACCACCTGTAGGTTCTATTCTTATGGTGAGATCCAGGAAGGTAATGGTGTTAGCGCCTACCTCATAGGTAAGTTTAAGATTGTTGGTGTTTTTATTTAATCCACCGATGAATGTCCTGAGGAGGTCAAGTGATCCCCTCCAGAGCAGGAACACATCATCGATGAATCTATACCAAAGTTCTATGTGGTCCAAGAACATCTCATTCCCCTCACCAAAAACTACTTCAGCCTCCCACCAGCCCAGGTACAGGTTGGCATACGACGGGGCACATTTAGTCCCCATAGCTGTACCCTGGGTCTGGTAGTAAAGTTTCTTATAAAAAAGGAAGTAGTTTTTGGTGAGCACAAAGGATAGTAGCTGCAACACAAAGGTATTGTGTGCCTTATGTGAGGATAATAAAAAATGCACAAATGCGCACCAGGGATTAGTGGAAGGTAATTTATTAAAAATACACACAAACTCTGAGGGGATCCAACCCCACCTCAGAACAGCTGTGCAGCTGGACGGCTAAGTACTACCCAGGAGAACACCTGATGGTGACTAAACCCTAAGCTGCACAGTATACAAATACAGTAAAATTTATATAAAAACACATGAAAGAAAAAAACAAACATGAAAACAACCTATCAACAGATTTGTATAGAAACCGCCATAAGGTTGGGCACTGGCAAGGGGAAACGGACACTCACACTGAGACAGTCAGCAGACTCGCGGTGGCTGCACAGGATCCGGATCTCAGCACCGCGGAGATGGAAAAAAACGCTGCTGTCTCCTGCAGGCTCCGTCTCAGCTTACCAGCATACACGCGCAGGATGACTTGTCGTGACCTCTACGCGTTTCGTACCAAGTACTTCGTCAGGAGGTCTTATATGAGGATCCTCTTGTTTTGAGGAAATAGGACACGGCATCTATTCCCTTTTGAAGGGGTATAGATGTGTACAGTCCCTCCACGTCAAGTGAGACTAGAATGGTCTCCTCTGAGACTGTGATATTATCTAGTTTGTTTAGAATGTCCTTAGTGTCCCTCAGGTAGGATGGGAGAGCTGTGACAAATGGCCTAAGAATAAGGTCTACATAATTACTGGCATGTTCGGTAAGGTTGACTATACCAGACACTATTGGTCGCCGGGGGGGGTTCTTTTCTCATGTATCTTGGGAAGGGAATAGAAAGTCGCAACCCTAGGTTGCTTGACAAAGATAAACTCCAGTTCTCTCTGTGAAATGAGATTCGCTTGTAGGGCTACGGATAAGATATTAGAGAGCTCCTTCTGATATTCTAGTGTGGGATCGTTAGAGAGTACTTCATAGCACTTTCTATCAGCAAGTAGCCTTACATTTTCACTTGCATAGTCCTTACTGTTAAGGATGACAAGGTTGCCCCCTTTATCAGAGGATTTTATAACGATGTACTTGTCCTGTTCAAGCTCTGCTAGGGCTGGGACTTCCATTGGAGTGAGGTTGTGTTTAGTGTTGCCTGAAGTGTGCCTGAGATTCTCTATTTCTTGTGTAACGAGGTCTACAAACACCGCTATGTTAGAGTTGACATCTAAAGGTGGCATGAACTTTGATTTGGGTCTAAGAGGGTTAAAGGGTCCCTCTCCCTCTGTTCTCTCTGATTCTGCCGCCAAGTCTGTAAGCAGTCTAAGGTTTTCAGTGTCAACCTCATTCAGTGGGTCTATACCTAAATTCATAGGTATAGCAAGGTCCCTCCTTTTAAACATTTTATGTAGGAGTAGCTTCCTTGCGAACAGGTTTAGATCTTTCACCCACTCGAAGTTGGTGAGAAGGACAAACATTTTTGAAGTACACTTAGGTGGTGTATAGTAAGTTGGCGGTCAGATAAATTGATAATGAGACCCTGATCAGTGTCATCGTTAGTGTCTGTCATAGCTGATGTTAGAGTATGGACTAGCGGTATCTGTTCCCCCTCTGTCTCCTGTAGTCTCCAGTACCTCTTCCCCTTCCCCCTCTTCCCCCTTCTTGTTTGTCTCTCCCTCTTGGGTTTTGAGCCGCCCTGGGATACTCTAAAAAAGGAGAGGGTCCCTGATGCCGTGTTTGCATATGATGTTTTTTATGCGTGGAAGTGTTCTCCTCCTCTAGATCTGAATTAGACCAGTCAGTAGAGGATTCTGTGGCCTCTACTGGGACTATTGATTTCTTGAATTGGAATTTGTATATCTTCCCTTCGTCGAAATCTGTTTTGTCCCTTTGGTACTTGCGGTGTTTCCGCTCTTTAAGTTCTTTGGTGAACTTATCAATATTAGTTTGCATACGGTTTTCAAGGTCTTTAAATTCAGTTTCTTTATTCCACTTCTCAACTTCAAGAAGTAGTTGATCAACTTTGGTGCCCTGTGTTTTCAACAGGGCACCTTGGTGGTCTACCAGTAGTTGCATAAGGTCTTTGGAACACTGGCTTATGATCTTTACCCAGGCTGTAATGAACCCTTCATCAGTTTTGTTATGGGCTGGGGCCAGATTGCTCCTAAGTCCTCGTGGAATCAACTTATCTTTTTGATAAGTTTCAATACTAAACACTTCCCACCACAACTTAATGTATTTCTTATAGTTGACTTCAAGATCTTTAAAGAAGTCTTGAATTTTAGTTATATGGGGTGGTTCTGGTACACCTGTATGGCTCGTATTAGAAAAGAATGCTTGCGCTTCAGTCTGCCAGTCATCCAGATTAGGCTTTCTAGATAGGAAGCCTGCCATAGTATGTTAGCGTGCTAAGAGTTTCTAAGAGCAAAATAAACTCTGTGTTGATAACGAACTGGAGGAAGAGGGGGGGGAGGGGAACCCTCGCTACTGCTAACTGGAAGTGCCTGGAATGGAGGTGATACTATCAGGGGAAAACAAGGATATAACAACAACAAGAGAACAAGAGCCCCAAGGAGAGCACTCAACCACTATATGTATATTATTAACAGGTGTACCTAGAGTTCATGTGTTGATAGGGAGGAGTGAGTGAATAATAAAATTTGCGTCAATTTATTTGAGTCGTGACTCAGAATGATAAAATAATGGGAACGCTGTGGGTCAAGTATAATACTATTATGAGCCAGTATACAGTGAATTAAAATTGAACAAATGTCCCTGAGGAAGCTCCATAGCTGGAGGGAAACGTGCGTAGGGCAAGTAGTGATGTTGTAAGACTCGTACTTGGAAGTCTTTTATTTTAATATTGACGAATCTACAGCTGACCAACAGTTACATCTTCATAGTTTGATTGTGGGTTTCACATACTGGCACTAATTTGCTGTGCCCGTGTATATATGTGTGGTGCCTAAGGCTCATTACATCTGCGGTGATATCTGTGTGACTCTGGTGCAGGGTTGGGTCAGGACATTAGGCTTTTCCACATTTGAACCTGATCGTTCAGGGAGTTCACCTTTTCTGCTGTATACACCCCTAGTCTTTATCTGGATCACACTACATCTATGATAATCACTATGTGTATCTGACCTAGTATCACCATCATATTAGGAGCAGTGTTCTGTTATTAGGACTTTCCATACCCTATTTGTTTATTAAGGGAGCTCCCTACCTATGATTGTAACTTTATGCACCTACCTGGTACTATCATTATATGGGATTTTTAGGTGCAAACTAGGTTTTGGTCCTAGGTGGTTTACCTATACCACTGCTGTATCTGCCTTGTATCTCCTAGATTATTAGCTTAACATGCTATTCAGTGGCTAAATATCTAGATCAGATGACAGACAGTCGTCAAATTTATTTTAATCTTGGTTACACCTACATTATCGGTAATATATGTTTTATGTAATGTCAATAAAGGTTATATTTTATATGTATGTGGTGTGCATCTAAGTGAATTCTACTTTGAGTGCACTGCCTTGTGTGCTTGCCTCTTTTCATGAACCAGAATAGTAGTCACTGTACTGTCTAACCTCCTATGATAATACTATTGGCATACCCAGCTGCCCAGAGTCCTATAGACACCACCGCAGTATATGGTAGGTGATGTGTTAATAACCCAAAATAGGGATATGGACAGATACATGCAGAGGTAAGTAGTTACAGTCAGCACCTGCGTAGCCCAGTATCACATGAATCAATGCGTATCAGTAGTTTGTAAAACAGTGCACAAGTAGTGCCTGTTAACATGTTAGGATCCAGATCGTAAAGTATCGTGTGTGAATGGTAGTACACTGTCTAGACTCCTAGGATACACACTCATAGCATACCCAACTGCCCAGAGTCCTAATAACACCACCACAGTATGTGATAAGTGGTATGGTAATAGCCCTCAGCAGGGGTATGGACAGATGCATACACAGGTAAGTAATCACAGTGAGCACCTGCATAGCCCAGTGTCACATAAATCAATGAGTCATAGGAGTATCAGTGATGGCTATAACAGTGCACAAGTAGTGCCTGTTTACATGAAACGTGTGGGAATCACGGGATTCATTTGTCCTTCAAAAGCAAGCATACCTCTTGGATTGTGGCTGGGCACCTTCAGCTGCATGCCGGGTTCTCAAATATATCAGCCAGAGGTGCACCTGTTGTTAAAAACTATTTACATAATGCTGCAATAGCAGAGCCCCATATCGGAGGCTACTGGGGATAGGTGGCGCTCCGACCGCAAGTGCATGTCCCGCCCCTCTGACGAAATGACGTCATCAATCGCCGACGTAAGTTTCGCTTGTACTGCTTTGTCAAGGCTGGGAAGGGGCACTGGTGGTGCTCCCAGTATATATAAGGTAAGCAGTCCTCTGATTGGTGGTGACGCGTTCCCTGATTAGCATGTTGAGAGTGTATGCATGCATAGGGGGCATGCCAATCTGAACCCTTTCTCGTCACGGAAGAGAAGTATTGATATACAATTGAGTGTTTATACATGGTAAATAGAATAACCCAATCGGACAATGATAAAGGCAAAAAGGTAGGGGCAGCTGAATGGTAGGTCAGATAAAGGGGCTGAATACAAATCCCTCGTTTAACCCCCGTAGTGCCAGGGTGCTGAGGGTGTATATCCAGCGTGATTCCATTTTTAATAATGCCTGGTCCCCAGTTGCCCTTCCTGATGCCCATACTTAGCTGATCAATCCCCTTAAAGGTAAGTGCCAACATATCCCCTTGGTGATGTTCGTTTATATGTCTTGCCACGGGGGTATCCAAGCCATTTCTGATGCTGCCCAGATGTTCCAATACTCTGATTCTGAATGGGCGCTTGGTTTTGCCAATGTATTTTTTCCCGCATATACACTCTGCCATGTATATAACCCCAGGTGTCCTGCAATTAATAAACTTTCTAATTGTAAAGGTGCGTGTGTCGTCCCAATTCTTAAATGTTTTTGTGTTCTTAATAACCTGGCATGCCTTACAGTTTTGACAGCTGAAGCTGCCAGGTGGTTTAGTGGGGAGCCAAGTTGGGCTAACACTAGCCACATAGTGGCTTTGCACCAGACTGTCACGGAGATTCCTAGACCTCCGGCTTGTCATTTCGGGGTATGGTTTGAGGATTTCTTCTAGATCAGCGTCCGCTCTTAGGATGTGCCAATGCTTTTGAAAAGCGTTTTTGGCACGATCCCAATCCTGATTATAGGTGCCAATAGATCTAATGGTATGCTTCTGCTCAGTGTCAGTTTTGTCTTTAAGTAGATCAATCCTAGGTGTGTTTCTTGCTCTCTTATATGCCCTCCTAATGTTGTTATTGCTATATCCCCTGGCCAGGAACCTACTTTTCATTTTAATAGATTGCTCCTCAAAGTCCCTGTCGTTGGAACAGTTCCTTTTGCGTCTCAGGAACTGTCCTACTGGGATCCCTCTGATCAAATTCGGCGGGTGGTGGCTATTAGCCCGTAAGATGCTATTTGTTGCTGTACTCTTACGGAATATAGTGGTGCTGATACCACCTGTAGGTTCTATTCTTATGGTGAGATCCAGGAAGGTAATGGTGTTAGCGCCTACCTCATAGGTAAGTTTAAGATTGTTGGTGTTTTTATTTAATCCACCGATGAATGTCCTGAGGAGGTCAAGTGATCCCCTCCAGAGCAGGAACACATCATCGATGAATCTATACCAAAGTTCTATGTGGTCCAAGAACATCTCATTCCCCTCACCAAAAACTACTTCAGCCTCCCACCAGCCCAGGTACAGGTTGGCATACGACGGGGCACATTTAGTCCCCATAGCTGTACCCTGGGTCTGGTAGTAAAGTTTCTTATCAAAAAGGAAGTAGTTTTTGGTGAGCACAAAGGATAGTAGCTGCAACACAAAGGTATTGTGTGCCTTATGTGAGGATAATAAAAAATGCACAAATGCGCACCAGGGATTAGTGGAAGGTAATTTATTAAAAATACACACAAACTCTGAGGGGATCCAACCCCACCTCAGAACAGCTGTGCAGCTGGACGGCTAAGTACTACCCAGGAGAACACCTGATGGTGACTAAACCCTAAGCTGCACAGTATACAAATACAGTAAAATTTATATAAAAACACATGAAAGAAAAAAACAAACATGAAAACAACCTATCAACAGATTTGTATAGAAACCGCCATAAGGTTGGGCACTGGCAAGGGGAAACGGACACTCACACTGAGACAGTCAGCAGACTCGCGGTGGCTGCACAGGATCCGGATCTCAGCACCGCGGAGATGGAAAAAAACGCTGCTGTCTCCTGCAGGCTCCGTCTCAGCTTACCAGCATACACGCGCAGGATGACTTGTCGTGACCTCTACGCGCTTCGTACCAAGTACTTCGTCAGGAGGTCTTATATGAGGATCCTCTTGTTTTGAGGAAATAGGACACGGCATCTATTCCCTTTTGAAGGGGTATAGATGTGTACAGTCCCTCCACGTCAAGTGAGACTAGAATGGTCTCCTCTGAGACTGTGATATTATCTAGTTTGTTTAGAATGTCCTTAGTGTCCCTCAGGTAGGATGGGAGAGCTGTGACAAATGGCCTAAGAATAAGGTCTACATAATTACTGGCATGTTCGGTAAGGTTGACTATACCAGACACTATTGGTCGCCGGGGGGGGTTCTTTTCTCATGTATCTTGGGAAGGGAATAGAAAGTCGCAACCCTAGGTTGCTTGACAAAGATAAACTCCAGTTCTCTCTGTGAAATGAGATTCGCTTGTAGGGCTACGGATAAGATATTAGAGAGCTCCTTCTGATATTCTAGTGTGGGATCGTTAGAGAGTACTTCATAGCACTTTCTATCAGCAAGTAGCCTTACATTTTCACTTGCATAGTCCTTACTGTTAAGGATGACAAGGTTGCCCCCTTTATCAGAGGATTTTATAACGATGTACTTGTCCTGTTCAAGCTCTGCTAGGGCTGGGACTTCCATTGGAGTGAGGTTGTGTTTAGTGTTGCCTGAAGTGTGCCTGAGATTCTCTATTTCTTGTGTAACGAGGTCTACAAACACCGCTATGTTAGAGTTGACATCTAAAGGTGGCATGAACTTTGATTTGGGTCTAAGAGGGTTAAAGGGTCCCTCTCCCTCTGTTCTCTCTGATTCTGCCGCCAAGTCTGTAAGCAGTCTAAGGTTTTCAGTGTCAACCTCATTCAGTGGGTCTATACCTAAATTCATAGGTATAGCAAGGTCCCTCCTTTTAAACATTTTATGTAGGAGTAGCTTCCTTGCGAACAGGTTTAGATCTTTCACCCACTCGAAGTTGGTGAGAAGGACAAACATTTTTGAAGTACACTTAGGTGGTGTATAGTAAGTTGGCGGTCAGATAAATTGATAATGAGACCCTGATCAGTGTCATCGTTAGTGTCTGTCATAGCTGATGTTAGAGTATGGACTAGCGGTATCTATTCCCCCTCTGTCTCCTGTAGTCTCCAGTACCTCTTCCCCTTCCCCCTCTTCCCCCTTCTTGTTTGTCTCTCCCTCTTGGGTTTTGAGCCGCCCTGGGATACTCTAAAAAAGGAGAGGGTCCCTGATGCCGTGTTTGCATATGATGTTTTTTATGCGTGGAAGTGTTCTCCTCCTCTAGATCTGAATTAGACCAGTCAGTAGAGGATTCTGTGGCCTCTACTGGGACTATTGATTTCTTGAATTGGAATTTGTATATCTTCCCTTCGTCGAAATCTGTTTTGTCCCTTTGGTACTTGCGGTGTTTCCGCTCTTTAAGTTCTTTGGTGAACTTATCAATATTAGTTTGCATACGGTTTTCAAGGTCTTTAAATTCAGTTTCTTTATTCCACTTCTCAACTTCAAGAAGTAGTTGATCAACTTTGGTGCCCTGTGTTTTCAACAGGGCACCTTGGTGGTCTACCAGTAGTTGCATAAGGTCTTTGGAACACTGGCTTATGATCTTTACCCAGGCTGTAATGAACCCTTCATCAGTTTTGTTATGGGCTGGGGCCAGATTGCTCCTAAGTCCTCGTGGAATCAACTTATCTTTTTGATAAGTTTCAATACTAAACACTTCCCACCACAACTTAATGTATTTCTTATAGTTGACTTCAAGATCTTTAAAGAAGTCTTGAATTTTAGTTATATGGGGTGGTTCTGGTACACCTGTATGGCTCGTATTAGAAAAGAATGCTTGCGCTTCAGTCTGCCAGTCATCCAGATTAGGCTTTCTAGATAGGAAGCCTGCCATAGTATGTTAGCGTGCTAAGAGTTTCTAAGAGCAAAATAAACTCTGTGTTGATAACGAACTGGAGGAAGAGGGGGGGGAGGGGAACCCTCGCTACTGCTAACTGGAAATGCCTGGAATAGAGGTGATACTATCAGGGGAAAACAAGGATATAACAACAACAAGAGAACAAGAGCCCCAAGGAGAGCACTCAACCACTATATGTATATTATTAACAGGTGTACCTAGAGTTCATGTGTTGATAGGGAGGAGTGAGTGAATAATAAAATTTGCGTCAATTTATTTGAGTCGTGACTCAGAATGATAAAATAATGGGAACGCTGTGGGTCAAGTAGTATAATACTATTATGAGCCAGTATACAGCGAATTAAAATTGAACAAATGAACCAGAATAGTAGTCACTGTACTGTCTAACCTCCTATGATAATACTATTGGCATACCCAGCTGCCCAGAGTCCTATAGACACCACCGCAGTATATGGTAGGTGATGTGTTAATAACCCAAAATAGGGATATGGACAGATACATGCAGAGGTAAGTAGTTACAGTCAGCACCTGCGTAGCCCAGTATCACATGAATCAATGCGTATCAGTAGTTTTTAAAACAGTGCACAAGTAGTGCCTGTTAACATGTTAGGATCTAGATCGTACGAATGTCCCTGAGGAAGCTCCATAGCTGGAGGGAAACGTGCGTAGGGCAAGTAGTGATGTTGTAAGACTCCTACTTGGAAGTCTTTTATTTTAATATTGACGAATCTACAGCTGACCAACAGTTACATCTTCATAGTTTGATTGTGGGTTTCACATACTGGCACTAATTTGCTGTGCCCGTGTATATATGTGTGGTGCCTAAGGCTCATTACATCTGCGGTGATATCTGTGTGACTCTGGTGCAGGGTTGGGTCAGGACATTAGGCTTTTCCACATTTGAACCTGATCGTTCAGGGAGTTCACCTTTTCTGCTGTATAGACCCCTAGTCTTTATCTGGATCACACTACATCTATGATAATCACTATGTGTATCTGACCTAGTATCACCATCATATTAGGAGCAGTGTTCTGTTATTAGGACTTTCCATACCCTATTTGTTTATTAAGGGAGCTCCCTACCTATGATTGTAACTTTATGCACCTACCTGGTACTATCATTATATGGGATTTTTAGGTGCAAACTAGGTTTTGGTCCTAGGTGGTTTACCTATACCACTGCTGTATCTGCCTTGTATCTCCTAGATTATTAGCTTAACATGCTATTCAGTGGCTAAATATCTAGATCAGATGACAGACAGTCGTCAAATTTATTTTAATCTTGGTTACACCTACATTATCGGTAATATATGTTTTATGTAATGTCAATAAAGGTTATATTTTATATGTATGTGGTGTGCATCTAAGTGAATTCTACTTTGAGTGCACTGCCTTGTGTGCTCGCCTCTTTTCATGAACCAGAATAGTAGTCACTGTACTGTCTAACCTCCTATGATAATACTATTGGCATACCCAGCTGCCCAGAGTCCTATAGACACCACCGCAGTATATGGTAGGTGATGTGTTAATAACCCAAAATAGGGATATGGACAGATACATGCAGAGGTAAGTAGTTACAGTCAGCACCTGCGTAGCCCAGTATCACATGAATCAATGCGTATCAGTAGTTTTTAAAACAGTGCACAAGTAGTGCCTGTTAACATGTTAGGATCCAGATCGTAAAGTATCGTGTGTGAATGGTAGTACACTGTCTAGACTCCTAGGATACACACTCATAGCATACCCAACTGCCCAGAGTCCTAATAACACCACCACAGTATGTGATAAGTGGTATGGTAATAGCCCTCAGCAGGGGTATGGACAGATGCATACACAGGTAAGTAATCACAGTGAGCACCTGCATAGCCCAGTGTCACATAAATCAATGAGTCATAGGAGTATCAGTGATGGCTATAACAGTGCACAAGTAGTGCCTGTTTACATGAAACGTGTGGGAATCACGGGATTCATTTGTCCTTCAAAAGCAAGCATACCTCTTGGATTGTGGCTGGGCACCTTCAGCTGCATGCCGGGTTCTCAAATATATCAGCCAGAGGTGCACCTGTTGTTAAAAACTATTTACATAATGCTGCAATAGCAGAGCCCCATATCGGAGGCTACTGGGGATAGGTGGCGCTCCGACCGCAAGTGCATGTCCCGCCCCTCTGACGAAATGACGTCATCAATCGCCGACGTAAGTTTCGCTTGTACTGCTTTGTCAAGGCTGGGAAGGGGCACTGGTGGTGCTCCCAGTATATATAAGGTAAGCAGTCCTCTGATTGGTGGTGACGCGTTCCCTGATTAGCATGTTGAGAGTGTATGCATGCATAGGGGGCATGCCAATCTGAACCCTTTCTCGTCACGGAAGAGAAGTATTGATATACAATTGAGTGTTTATACATGGTAAATAGAATAACCCAATCGGACAATGATAAAGGCAAAAAGGTAGGGGCAGCTGAATGGTAGGTCAGATAAAGGGGCTGAATACAAATCCCTCGTTTAACCCCCGTAGTGCCAGGGTGCTGAGGGTGTATATCCAGCGTGATTCCATTTTTAATAATGCCTGGTCCCCAGTTGCCCTTCCTGATGCCCATACTTAGCTGATCAATCCCCTTAAAGGTAAGTGCCAACATATCCCCTTGGTGATTTTCGTTTATATGTCTTGCCACGGGGGTATCCAAGCCATTTCTGATGCTGCCCAGATGTTCCAATACTCTGATTCTGAATGGGCGCTTGGTTTTGCCAATGTATTTTTTCCCGCATATACACTCTGCCATGTATATAACCCCAGGTGTCCTGCAATTAATAAACTTTCTAATTGTAAAGGTGCGTGTGTCGTCCCAATTCTTAAATGTTTTTGTGTTCTTAATAACCTGGCATGCCTTACAGTTTTGACAGCTGAAGCTGCCAGGTGGTTTAGTGGGGAGCCAAGTTGGGCTAACACTAGCCACATAGTGGCTTTGCACCAGACTGTCACGGAGATTCCTAGACCTCCGGCTTGTCATTTCGGGGTATGGTTTGAGGATTTCTTCTAGATCAGCGTCCGCTCTTAGGATGTGCCAATGCTTTTGAAAAGCGTTTTTGGCACGATCCCAATCCTGATTATAGGTGCCAATAGATCTAATGGTATGCTTCTGCTCAGTGTCAGTTTTGTCTTTAAGTAGATCAATCCTAGGTGTGTTTCTTGCTCTCTTATATGCCCTCCTAATGTTGTTATTGCTATATCCCCTGGCCAGGAACCTACTTTTCATTTTAATAGATTGCTCCTCAAAGTCCCTGTCGTTGGAACAGTTCCTTTTGCGTCTCAGGAACTGTCCTACTGGGATCCCTCTGATCAAATTCGGCGGGTGGTGGCTATTAGCCCGTAAGATGCTATTTGTTGCTGTACTCTTACGGAATATAGTGGTGCTGATACCACCTGTAGGTTCTATTCTTATGGTGAGATCCAGGAAGGTAATGGTGTTAGCGCCTACCTCATAGGTAAGTTTAAGATTGTTGGTGTTTTTATTTAATCCACCGATGAATGTCCTGAGGAGGTCAAGTGATCCCCTCCAGAGCAGGAACACATCATCGATGAATCTATACCACAGTTCTATGTGGTCCAAGAACATCTCATTCCCCTCACCAAAAACTACTTCAGCCTCCCACCAGCCCAGGTACAGGTTGGCATACGACGGGGCACATTTAGTCCCCATAGCTGTACCCTGGGTCTGGTAGTAAAGTTTCTTATCAAAAAGGAAGTAGTTTTTGGTGAGCACAAAGGATAGTAGCTGCAACACAAAGGTATTGTGTGCCTTATGTGAGGATAATAAAAAATGCACAAATGCGCACCAGGGATTAGTGGAAGGTAATTTATTAAAAATACACACAAACTCTGAGGGGATCCAACCCCACCTCAGAACAGCTGTGCAGCTGGACGGTTAAGTACTACCCAGGAGAACACCTGATGGTGACTAAACCCTAAGCTGCACAGTATACAAATACAGTAAAATTTATATAAAAACACATGAAAGAAAAAAACAAACATGAAAACAACCTATCAACAGATTTGTATAGAAACCGCCATAAGGTTGGGCACTAGCAAGGGGAAACGGACACTCACACTGAGACAGTCAGCAGACTCGCGGTGGCTGCACAGGATCCGGATCTCAGCACCGCGGAGATGGAAAAAAACGCTGCTGTCTCCTGCAGGCTCCGTCTCAGCTTACCAGCATACACGCGCAGGATGACTTGTCGTGACCTCTACGCGTTTCGTACCAAGTACTTCGTCAGGAGGTCTTATATGAGGATCCTCTTGTTTTGAGGAAATAGGACACGGCATCTATTCCCTTTTGAAGGGGTATAGATGTGTACAGTCCCTCCACGTCAAGTGAGACTAGAATGGTCTCCTCTGAGACTGTGATATTATCTAGTTTGTTTAGAATGTCCTTAGTGTCCCTCAGGTAGGATGGGAGAGCTGTGACAAATGGCCTAAGAATAAGGTCTACATAATTACTGGCATGTTCGGTAAGGTTGACTATACCAGACACTATTGGTCGCCGGGGGGGGTTCTTTTCTCATGTATCTTGGGAAGGGAATAGAAAGTCGCAACCCTAGGTTGCTTGACAAAGATAAACTCCAGTTCTCTCTGTGAAATGAGATTCGCTTGTAGGGCTACGGATAAGATATTAGAGAGCTCCTTCTGATATTCTAGTGTGGGATCGTTAGAGAGTACTTCATAGCACTTTCTATCAGCAAGTAGCCTTACATTTTCACTTGCATAGTCCTTACTGTTAAGGATGACAAGGTTGCCCCCTTTATCAGAGGATTTTATAACGATGTACTTGTCCTGTTCAAGCTCTGCTAGGGCTGGGACTTCCATTGGAGTGAGGTTGTGTTTAGTGTTGCCTGAAGTGTGCCTGAGATTCTCTATTTCTTGTGTAACGAGGTCTACAAACACCGCTATGTTAGAGTTGACATCTAAAGGTGGCATGAACTTTGATTTGGGTCTAAGAGGGTTAAAGGGTCCCTCTCCCTCTGTTCTCTCTGATTCTGCCGCCAAGTCTGTAAGCAGTCTAAGGTTTTCAGTGTCAACCTCATTCAGTGGGTCTATACCTAAATTCATAGGTATAGCAAGGTCCCTCCTTTTAAACATTTTATGTAGGAGTAGCTTCCTTGCGAACAGGTTTAGATCTTTCACCCACTCGAAGTTGGTGAGAAGGACAAACATTTTTGAAGTACACTTAGGTGGTGTATAGTAAGTTGGCGGTCAGATAAATTGATAATGAGACCCTGATCAGTGTCATCGTTAGTGTCTGTCATAGCTGATGTTAGAGTATGGACTAGCGGTATCTGTTCCCCCTCTGTCTCCTGTAGTCTCCAGTACCTCTTCCCCTGCCCCCTTTTCCCCCTTCTTGTTTGTCTCTCCCTCTTGGGTTTTGAGCATCCCTGGGATCCTCTAAAAAAGGAGAGGGTCCCTGATGTCGTGTTTACATATGATGTTTTTTATGTGTTCTCCTCCTCTAGATCTGACTTAGACCAGTCAGTAGAGGATTCTGTGGCCTCTACTGGGACTATTGATTTCTTGAATTGGAATTTGTATATCTTCCCTTCGTCGAAATCTGTTTTGTCCCTTTGGTACTTGCGGTGTTTCCGCTCTTTAAGTTCTTTGGTGAACTTATCAATATTAGTTTGCATACGGTTTTCAAGGTCTTTAAATTCAGTTTCTTTATTCCACTTCTCAACTTCAAGAAGTAGTTGATCAACTTTGGTGCCCTGTGTTTTCAACAGGACACCTTGGTGGTCTACCAGTAGTTGCATAAGGTCTTTGGAACACTGGCTTATGATCTTTACCCAGGCTGTAATGAACCCTTCATCAGTTATGTTATGGGCTGGGATGATGGAAAAAGGATACCTGGCGCTTAGAATAACACTGTGTCCATAAGAAACAAAATCAGTCTTTTGAAAATCTCCCAGAGTCCCAAACTTGAAGTTTTTGTCTGTGGTTTTTCTTCACTGCTGCAGCCTCCCAATTTACCTGGAAATGATAAAGGGGCACACCATTGCGCAGTACTACTGATTTCTAATGGTTTCCCCTTACATATAACGTCCCCAATGTAGACTGAGTCTACTTATAGGAGTGTCTCTTTCAGGATGCAGTGGAGACAATCTGTGCTTTAATCCCTTCAACGTCCACCTGTGCCACGAATCCCCCGGGTACTTCCTTTACCTCTTGAAACTCCATGATTCCAGAATCACCCAAAACACACGGACCCCCAGAGAAGGAGAATGGACAATGCAAAGGGTGATCACAAATTTAATAAAATCGGCTTCAACAAGCCTAAACAGCACGGCTAAAACAAGCCTAAAACGAATATAAAATCACTCACATGTACCCACATGAATATATGCGATTTAAAACGACACGAGAATGCTGTCCGCAGCTTGCGATGTTACTCCTGTAACTGCTCCGGTTGAGGTATGCTCTCTCACTGCTTATCTCAGCCGATTTGGTGCGTCTGCGTCTCTCCCCCCATTGGGCTACGTTCTGGTATACAACCAACAGGTCTGACAAACTGCGCACCTCTGCAGTCACTGCGAGTCTATTGCTGACTGCAAACTCTAGCTCCTCCAACCCTAACGCGTTTCGTGACGTAGGGACGTCACTTTCTCAAAGGAATCCTTTGAGAGAGGATTATTTATTTTACTTTTAATTCTCAGTTTTACAATCAGGTATGTGGAACCACCATGGGCACCAGGTTTGCCCCAAGTTATGCTAATCTATTCATGGACAGTTGGGAAGAAGATTTTATTTGGAACAACTGTCCCCTTCGGGCAAACCTGGTGCTCTGGAAACGTTACATAGATGACGTGATATTCACCTGGTCGGCGGTGAAACACAGTTAGAAACTTTATTTTCTTATTTAAATCACAGTGATAGAAATCTCAAATTCACTTTTAAATCAAGCACAGATCACATTGATTTTTTAGATTTAAACATTTATATCACCAATAACATGTTGCACACCAAAACATTCTTCAAGCCAGTGCAGGCTAATACTTATCTAAGAGCCGACAGTTCACATGATCCACTGTGGATCCCCTATCCCAAGGGGCCAGTTCCTCTGCCTGAGACGCAACTGTTCTGATATCAGGGCGTTTGCATCTCAGGCCGAGGAACTTTAATGTAAGTTCCTTAATAGAAATTACCATGAGCATCTTTTAGATGAAGCGATAGAACAAGTAACCAGTTTGAAAAGAGATGATCTTCTTATATATAAGAAAAAAGATTCTAAAAATAATTTTTTTGATAAGGTGCCATTCATTACACAATATAACAAAATGGCGCCAAAGATTAAAAGGATTATTAATAAGTATTGGCCAATTCTCCTGAGGGACAGTACCTTGGCTGAAATTCTTCATGTAAAACCAACCATCATATTTACTAGGGCCACAAATTTAAAATCAAAATTGGCTCCTAGCTGCCCACTCAATTACTTTAAACAACACAGTGACAAGATAGATAAAGGTTTTTTTAAATGTTCAAAATGTATGGCATGTGCATATAGTTGTAATGCAAAGAAGTTTAAGTCAAATGTTACACAGAGAATCTATCCTATCAAGTCATGTATTAATTGCCATACGTGTTATGTCATATATTTACTCCAATGTCCTTGTGGCCTACAGTATGTAGGCAGGACAGGTAGAACATATCAAAGGAGAGTATATGAACACATATACAATATCAAAAAGGGACTAGTCACTCACAGTGTATCCCATCACTTCCTCACACACCATAACAAAAACCCTACTGGACTTATATGTCAGGCCATTGAGGCTATTCCAGCTAGCCCAAGAGGTGGGAATAGGTTACAAAGATCCAGTATGCTTGAGGCATACTGGATCTATGAGTTACAAACATTCTCCCCGAGAGGCCTTAATATAGACTTTGAGTTAGGAGCTTTTTTGTGATTCCTTGTTTCCTTTTTTGCATATAACTGTTTTGGTTTTACACTAAACTGTTTCTGCACTAATGTATATGCTATCATTCACCATTCTACCACAGTATGTGTATTATATTTGTTTGTTTTTATGTTTAGTTATTGTGTCAGGTAATCGTTGTTTTTTGTTGATGTTTCATGCAAAGCTTATCAAATGTCAGTGTTTTTTATTATGTGGAGAATGGATCATCAGGAAGCGCATACCATGTGGAAACATAAGAAAGAAAAGTGCTTTTTGTGCAATATTGTGCAAACAGTGTTGTGGAAAGTTGCTAGCACAGAATGTGTACACAAGATACTCACAAACGTGAGGTGGAGTATAGGCACATAAAGGTATCTTTATGGACTGGCTTCAGTCTTTGGTGCAAGGTGATGCCACAGCAAACAGATTCCCAGATGACCTTAGGGTAGGAAGACACTGGACATAGCGTAGACTGTAGGGCATTTAATAAAAAAGGTAGACAAAATCCAATCTACTCACATATTGATAGGTTAAAAACAGCATTTAGATCGCAATGATCTCAGCAATTCGCGCTCTTTTGCTTCCACCGGATGGGGCCTCACTCTCAGGTCTCCCTCCTTCCTTTCTGTGCGGGTCACGGATGCGTTCCGGCGACCGGAAGTGACGTCATCCGTATCCGAAGGTTCCGGTGGGTAGAGGCAACGTCACTCTACGCGTTTCACCGTTCTTGGTTTCATCAGGAGTGACGTTGTATGGAGTATGAACAGTATATATACCATTTTGTTGGCAATTGATTAACTGAGATCTGCTGGTAGACACTTGACTCTAGCATTGCAATGCATTAATTAGCTGCTGCAATCTATTTACGAGGGCACTTATGTGCAGGATCTTACAAAGCAAATAATGGCATTCCAATGCTAGATAGCTATTACTAAAGATGCTAGACATATAGGTTATCTAAACATTGGGTGTCTAATTGTGTTGTGACACTGTAATAAAGAATCCTGTCACTATATCACTTCGGTACTGGATAAAGTGGGGCGTTGTTGTATAGCAGCAAAGTAATTGTAGGCTGGTCAAAAAACATACATATGAAAATTACATCGTTTATACACATGAAATAAAATATTAAGAGGTTAAAAAATGTTAAAACATTACACATACATTTGGTATCCAAAAAATACATCCTATCTATTATAATCTAATCCAATTTCATAGTCCTACTGACGAAAAATTTATTGTGCAAAGGAGCAATAATGATAATATTCAAGTAGCAGTATTAAAGTGACTAGTGTCAGTACCTTAATGAGAACATATACTTCTAAACATAGTGAGTATGATAATCCTATATTAGCTATGCAAAAAAGTGATGAAATAGTTCTCTGCTAGCATCCTAACTGGTTGCTGGACATTGTGGGTCAATGTAATTACATTGAAACAATTTATCCTCTACATCGTACATATGTAGAGTTCAAAATATGTGTATGTATTAAAATAAAACTGATCTAATACAGTCCTATAGTCTATCTCATACAATGTAAAATAGAAGCTGTGGGGGGAATGGAAAACGGGCAGTTAGTACATGGAAGGATAAAATATATTAAAATGTTATAAAAATGGTTTAATGTCAAACTCCAAATTTAGGCCTAAGGGGGACATAGTATTTAGTTCAAACATCCAGAAGGATTCTCTCTTTAGGAGAGCTGAATGTCTGTTGCCAGCCCTCCAATGTGGCATAACCTGTTCTATAGCTTTAAAAGTTAACCCAGTAGGGTCCGAATCATGCATTAATAAAAAATGGTTAGAAACACTGTGTGTAGTAAGTTTTTTCTTTATGTTGCCAATGTGTTCTAATATGCGTGTCTTTAAAGGGCGGATGGTTTTTCCAATATATTGGAGACCGCAACTGCATTCAATGAGATATATGACAAAATTTGATCTACAATTGAGATGCTGTTTGATATTGTACATTTTTTTCGTTGCATGAGATTTAAAGCTATTTTGGATTTTGGAACTAAAATTGCAGGCTGTACACATTTTACAGCCATAAAATCCTTGTGTCGGATTCAGCCAGCCAGAATGATTAACAGTATTCTTTCTCCTAAGGGCACTTGGGGCCACAATGCTTTTAATATTTGGAGCTTTTCTATAGATCATTTTCACTTTATCCGGTAAATGTTTCCCAATTATAGGGTCATTTTTTAGCACGGACCAGTGTGAATTAATGATATTGTTCACTTTGAATGCATCTCTATTATATTGTGTGATGAATGGTACATTCACACTAGTGCAAGGTTGGGCTTTTGTGGCTGGTTTAAGCATCAATTCCCTAGGCGTATTTACTGTTTTTTTCTAGAGCACTGATAATGACATCCTCTCTATATTTCTTTTCTCTGAACTTCCTCGACAGTACCACTGATTGTTCTTGAAATACATTGTTATCCGAACAATTACGTTTCAAACGTCTATATTGTCCATACGGGATGTTATTAATCCATCTATTCAGGTGGCAACTTGACCGTAGGATATAGTTATTTGCATCCACGTCCTTAAAATAATTTTTGGTTTTGATGATGTTATTTTCCAAATAAATGGTAAGGTCGAGGAAGTTTACCGTGGAGGCACTATAAATGGAGGTAAATTTTAGATTAAACTCATTATTATCCAAATTTAGAAGGAATGTGTCAAGATCCTCCTGTGAGCCCTTCCACACAAAAAGGATGTCATCTATATATCTACGCCATGTGACCAAACTTGCGTCCAGACCCGTCCATGACCATATGTGTTGGTCTTCCCACATGGCCATGAGAAGGTTAGCGTAGCTGGGCGCAAATTTGGTCCCCATGGCGGTCCCGCATAATTGGAGGAAAAATTCATCGCAGAACCAGAAAAAATTCTTATTGAGGACAAATTCAATACATTTGATTAAAAACTCTACCTGTGAATTGGGAATATTTCCCTCTTTTTCCAAAAAAGATTTGGCGGCTCTGCATCCATCCCTATGTTGGATGGATGTATACAGAGCTGTCACATCACTGGTTACCAATATAAAATTATTTTCCCATTGTATATCTTTAAGCAGTATAATAACATCGGTGGTATCTTTCAAATATGATTTTTGTTTTTTTACAATCTCTTGCAGATAGCTATCTATATATTCCGATAGATTTGCTGTTAAGGATCCTATCCCGGAGATTATTGGTCTTCCTGGAGGATGCATTAGATCCTTGTGGATCTTTGGTAGAAAATAGAAGACGGGGAATATCGGATCCTGTACATTGAGGAAAAGAAACTCATATTCTTCCAATATTCCCCGTCCTCTACCATCCTCCAGAAGGGATTGTAGTTCTTTTTTGAACTCAGCTGTGGGGTTGGTACTAAGTTTTCGATATGTGTCGTTGTCACCTAGGATCCTATTGGCCTCCATGATATAGTAGCTATGGTCCATAACGACCACACCCCCTCCCTTATCTGCTGGCTTAATTATGATAGTTGTATCCAATGTTAATTCTTCTAATGCTATTTTTTCTTCTTTTGTTAGATTCGTGTGTTGGCCGCTCCTCCTGTATGGGAGAGCTTCCAAGTCTTTGGTCACTAGTTGAAAGAAAACATCCAGATGATTCCCCTTGGCAAATTTGGGGAAAAACTGGGATCTAGGTCTGAGTTTTGAATGAACATATTCCGAACCACTAGAATCTGAGGTGCTTGGACCGTCCATACTATTATTTTTTGTTGCAGTCCAATTTCTGGTTTCTGCGTCTTTGCTCAAGAAAAATCTCTTTAATGTGAGAGATCTAATAAATTTATGTGCGTCTACATAAAGACCAAATTTATTTGGTCCAATGGTGGGAGCAAATGTTAATCCCTTGCTAATAACTTTATTTTGGCTGACTGTAAGAACTTTACTACTAATATTAAAAATGTTACTTTTTATTGAAGTTTCCTTGTTTTTCCGTATTCCACCCCCTCGTCTCCCTCTGACATGCGTCTTTTGTTTTTTTGTTGTTTTGTGCTTGTACTGGGAGTCATCAGGGGGTGAAATGGGTTCCTGGTTTCCCATGAACTCATACACCCCCTGGGTGCTAAAAAAGGTTGTTGCTCCTTCTGCTGGCCTATCTTTGTATTTTCCTTTTCTGAGATATTAATTATATCCTTAATTTCCAAATGTTTAGTTTTTTCTTTCGCTTTCCCCCCTATTTGTGGAATTTCCACTTTCTTAGATAGAACTTGGGGTAAAAATCCAGCATGATTTTTGTGATAATTGTCAGTAAATCTTCCTCTATAGGAGGTATCCATATTTGAAGTGGATATGGGGTGTAATTGTGGGGGATCAGGGCTGGTTAATGATTTACGCCCATTTTTGCCCTTATTCCAGGTTCTTTCTATGCCTTTAGCATAGTCATCCTGATCCCTCCTAAAAAAATTTAATTTAATTTCAATTACCTCCTTTTTAAAGGTGTCTACATTTTTCTGAATTTTTGCATCACGTTCAGCATAATCTTTAATACTCTCAAGGGAACCTAATTCTAGCCTTAAGTCTTCTATCTCTTTGTCTAGTGTCACTAGATGTTTCTCTTGCTGAGACATAATCAGTTTAATCAAATCAAAGGAACAAGCGTCTTGAACGTTGTTCCAATTGGTAATGAAATCCTCATCACTGAGATCCATTGAAGGATTTTTTTGAACTCTCAGTCCTCTGGGTATTATTTTATACTCCACATATTTTCTTAAAAAGAGAAGATCAAGCCACTTTTTAGTGTCGCGTATCAATGTACGCTCTAATTTAATACAAGTGGTATTGATCTTATCTTGATCTTCTCTAAACGGTATGTTAGCATCTTTAAAATAGGTGTCGAGATTCAAATTTCTATTTGTCCTATTTTGAAAAACATTAGGGCTAGCCATAGTGCAAATACTATACTGGGTGAAAAACAAATGTAATGGTGCAGCCTTGGTACAAAAGAGGAAATGTGTATGTGAAGTGACTAACCAAATGTGGCGCTCATATACATTTATAATAACAGTGATATAATCAATACAATAGTGATAATAATGATACTTATACAAACACAATGGTCGATTGCAGCTGTAACCTGGTGTAGGATTGCTTTCTCAATCCTCATGGAAAATGGAGAATGGATCATCAGGAAGCGCATACCATGTGGAAACATAAGAAAGAAAAGTGCTTTTTGTGCAATATTATGCAAACAGTGTTGTGGAAAGTTGCTAGCACAGAATGTATACACAAGATACTCACAAACATGAGGTGGAGTATAGGCACATAAAGGTATCTTTATGGACTGGCTTCAGTCTTTGGTGCAAGGTGATGCCACAGCAAACAGATTCCCAGATGACCTTAGGGTAGGAAGACACTGGACATAGCGTAGACTGTAGGGCATTTAATAAAAAAGGTAGACAAAATCCAATCTACTCACATATTGATAGGTTAAAAACAGCATTTAGATCGCAATGATCTCAGCAATTCGCGCTCTTTTGCTTCCACCGGATGGGGCCTCACTCTCAGGTCTCCCTCCTTCCTTTCTGTGCGTGTCACGGATGCGTTCCGGCGACCGGAAGTGACGTCATCCGTATCCGAAGGTTCCAGTGGGTAGAGGCAACGTCACTCTACGCGTTTCACCGTTCTTGGTTTCATCAGGAGTGACGTTGTATGGAGTATGAACAGTATATATACCATTTTGTTGGCAATTGATTAACTGAGATCTGCTGGTAGACACTTGACTCTAGCATTGCAATGCATTAATTAGCTGCTGCAATCTATTTACGAGGGCACTTATGTGCAGGATCTTACAAAGCAAATAATGGCATTCCAATGCTAGATAGCTATTACTAAAGATGCTAGACATATAGGTTATCTAAACATTGGGTGTCTAATTGTGTTGTGACACTGTAATAAAGAATCCTGTCACTATATCACTTCGGTACTGGATAAAGTGGGGCGTTGTTGTATAGCAGCAAAGTAATTGTAGGCTGGTCAAAAAACATACATATGAAAATTACATCGTTTATACACATGAAATAAAATATTAAGAGGTTAAAAAATGTTAAAACATTACACATACATTTGGTATCCAAAAAATACATCCTATCTATTATAATCTAATCCAATTTCATAGTCCTACTGACGAAAAATTTATTGTGCAAAGGAGCAATAATGATAATATTCAAGTAGCAGTATTAAAGTGACTAGTGTCAGTACCTTAATGAGAACATATACTTCTAAACATAGTGAGTATGATAATCCTATATTAGCTATGCAAAAAAGTGATGAAATAGTTCTCTGCTAGCATCCTAACTGGTTGCTGGACATAGTGGGTCAATGTAATTACATTGAAACAATTTATCCTCTACATCGTACATATGTAGAGTTCAAAATATGTGTATGTATTAAAATAAAACTGATCTAATACAGTCCTATAGTCTATCTCATACAATGTAAAATAGAAGCTGTGGGGGGAATGGAAAACGGGCAGTTAGTACATGGAAGGATAAAATATATTAAAATGTTATAAAAATGGTTTAATGTCAAACTCCAAATTTAGGAGTTTCTTCAAGCCAGTGCAGGCTAATACTTATCTAAGAGCCGACAGTTCACATGATCCACTGTGGATCCCCTATCCCAAGGGGCCAGTTCCTCTGCCTGAGACGCAACTGTTCTGATATCAGGGCGTTTGCATCTCAGGCCGAGGAACTTAAATGTAAGTTCCTTAATAGAAATTACCATGAGCATCTTTTAGATGAAGCGATAGAACAAGTAACCAGTTTGAAAAGAGATGATCTTCTTATATATAAGAAAAAAGATTCTAAAAATAAATTTTTTGATAAGGTGCCATTCATTACACAATATAACAAAATGGCGCCAAAGATTAAAAGGATTATTAATAAGTATTGGCCAATTCTCCTGAGGGACAGTACCTTGGCTGAAATTCTTCATGTAAAACCAACCATCATATTTACTAGGGCCACAAATTTAAAATCAAAATTGGCTCCTAGCTGCCCACTCAATTACTTTAAACAACACAGTGACAAGATAGATAAAGGTTTTTTTAAATGTTCAAAATGTATGGCATGTGCATATAGTTGTAATGCAAAGAAGTTTAAGTCAAATGTTACACAGAGAATCTATCCTATCAAGTCATGTATTAATTGCCATACGTGTTATGTCATATATTTACTCCAATGTCCTTGTGGCCTACAGTATGTAGGCAGGACAGGTAGAACATATCAAAGGAGAGTATATGAACACATATACAATATCAAAAAGGGACTAGTCACTCACAGTGTATCCCATCACTTCCTCACACACCATAACAAAAACCCTACTGGACTTATATGTCAGGCCATTGAGGCTATTCCAGCTAGCCCAAGAGGTGGGAATAGGTTACAAAGATCCAGTATGCTTGAGGCATACTGGATCTATGAGTTACAAACATTCTCCCCGAGAGGCCTTAATATAGACTTTGAGTTAGGAGCTTTTTTGTGATTCCTTGTTTCCTTTTTTGCATATAACTGTTTTGGTTTTACACTAAACTGTTTCTGCACTAATGTATATGCTATCATTCACCATTCTACCACAGTATGTGTATTATATTTGTGTGTTTTTATGTTTAGTTATTGTGTCAGGTAATCGTTGTTTTTTGTTGATGTTTCATGCAAAGCTTATCAAATGTCAGTGTTTTTTATTATGTGCCAAGTAGGTATTGCTTTAAGACTGTCTTGATTGACAGGCCAATCACTACGAAGGCAGGAGTATATATACCGGGCACCACTGACATCACTTATAACCCCTGAGGAAGTGTGCACACGCACACGAAACGCGTAGGGTGCTTTTTATATTGTTGGACATTCTAAGGAGAAGCAGGTTCCATGCAGAGTGCTGCAGTTTTGTACAGAGCGGCAGAGGAGTGAAGATTTCCGTTCGTTTGCCAGCCCGTTGAAGGTCACGTCCATTTGTGACGTCACGTCCGGTGACGTCACTACCGGTCCTGTCAAGCACGGGATACTGGGAAGTACATTGGGGACGTCACTTCCGGTTTCGGGGACCGCAACACACGGAGGAACACGCCGGTGATCCAAACTCTCTGCAAACTCTCTGCACGTGGAGGACAGATCTTACCAGCCTGGTTGGCGCTCATTGCAATAAACCTTCTGCCGTCCTGTGAGTTATACTCTGGTTTTACTCAACCGGATCGGCATCTCCTGATACTGTCCAACATTTTATATTTTATAGTTATATTAAAACTAACTTTTATTTCCAGCTTTGCTTTTGTGTTTGTCAGTCTTGTTTGTGTTGTTTGTGTTGTTAGTAGGTCCTGTAAGTTCATGTCTGTATGAATTATCATAGCTGTGTTGCACTAAATTCTGTTTTTTCGTTTCATGTTCAACTCCCCATGAATGAAGTTCCATCTGGTCATCTCAAGATTGAGAGATTGCTGATTATCATTCTGGAACTTGAATTATTTCTACTGGATTTCCAGGACTCCACCTAATTGGACTTATTAGGCGCCGGTATATGTGAGTAAAAGAAACATAGGGGAGCACATGATTACATGATTTCTCGTTCGTGTTTTCCGCCTTTTGTTGGTCTTACTTGCCATTCCCCTGTATGTTTTCGGTAGGTCCCGGTTGTAGGTCTGGGATGGATGTTTCCCCATAAGCTCCTTCATGAGCTCTAATACTGAGTTTTGTTGGGGAGTAGCGCGTTAGAAGAAAGTCTAAATAAATAAATAGAGACAAGTACTGAAGGCGAGTATAATTCTTACATCTCCCTCTCGTCTTCTCTCTCTCGTCTTCTCTCTATTCCTTTCTCTCTCTTCCTCTCTCTCCCTTTGTCTCTGCCCCTCTCTCTCTTTCTCATTCCCTATTCCTTATAGGTCTATACGTCTTCTCCCTCCTTTAATCTAAGGCTAAGTCCCCTGTGCTGCTGACCGCGCTGTGCTTGAAGAGATTGCTTCTGGCTATTTATATTTTGACGTCCCCGCTCACGCGGAGCGCACACTTATGCTCTCCCAAGCTTGCTGCTTGGGGAGACAGCTCAGTTTGAGTTCTGAGCACAGAGCAGGGTCACATGAACCTGCTCTGACCAAAGGAAAGAGAGATTTGTGTTTTAATGTGCTGTCACTTTCAAAGCAAACACAACATGGAATTTAGTGGAGGGGGAGCGGAGTGGTAGGGGGGGGAAGGAGAGAAAGGAGAGAAGGGGGGAGAGAGAGGGGAAGGGAGAGAAAGGAAAGAGGGAGAGATGGGGGGAAGGAAGAGAAGGGGGGAGAGAGGGGAAGGGAGAGAAAGGAAAGAGGGAGAGAGGGGGGAAGGAAGAGAGAGGGAGGCCTGGAGAGAGCAGGGGAGATGGGAGCGAGAGAAGGGGGGGAGAGAGAGCAACAGGAGGGGAGAGAGGAGGGAAGACGGGGAGAGAGGGAAGTGGGGGAGGGAGGAGGGAAGGTGGGGAGAGAAGAAGGAAGGGGGAGGGAAGGGGAGAGAGATGAGGGAATGGGGGAGAGGGGAGGGAATGGGGGAGAGAGGAGGGAAGGGGGAGAGAGAGAAACAAGAGAATGGGGAGGGTGAGGGGGGCGGGAGAGAGGGCGCAGGGGGGCGGGAGAGAGAGGGTGCAGGGGGGGGCGGGAGAGAGCAATGGGGGGGAGAGAGAGCAATGCGGGGGGAGAGAGAGGAGGGAAGGGGGGTAGAGAGAAAATGGAGACACAGACAGAGACACACACACAGAGACACACATACAGACCCAGAGACAGCCCGATCCAGCCAATGACACGCGCCCTCCCGTAATAGCCACGCCCCCTCCCGTAATAGCCACACACCCCGCTCCTGCTCTATAAATGTTGCAGGACCGCAGATCGCTCATGCTTGGAGAGCTGGTGACGTCACCGCTCTCAAGCATGAGCGAGCTCAGCGGCACAGGGGACTTAGCCTAATTGTTACCCTCCACCTTCTCTATGTAACGCTCGGCCTGCCCACAAGCCAGACGAGACCCCGGGACTGAGGTGGAAAGGGCTAATACCACACACCTAACAGTAAACGGGGGCACGGCCAGAGTGTGGAAGTAGCGTAGATGGTCCGGGTAACAACAAATAGAAAGAGTACCGTACTTACCAACTCCAGCGGTGGTAGGTATAGTCCATAAGCCAATGGTCGTGGAATGGAGAGAGCAGAGAAGTAGATTGTCCGTAAGCCGTGTCCAAGGGATATAGAAGTCTGCAAGGTAAAGAGTCCAACGCCAAGTCCAAGGGTACCAGAGGGCAGCATAAACGAAGTCCAAAGCCAAAAGTCAATATCCAGGGAGGTCAGCAGAATATCCAGGGACAGGAACTGAAAGAAAAAAGGGGCCAGGCAACAGCAGACAGCACCAAGGTACAGAAGCTATGCAGAGCAAGGAGGTAATGGTGAAGGGAGACTAAATAGGGGGCTGGGACCTATCAGAGGAAGGGGAGGAACGGGGGAGTGGTCTGAGGAAAGACCTGATAGGAGGGAAGTGTTTGGGAAGCTGGGGCCTATCGGAGTGAGGGGAGGAATGGAGGAGTGTCCCGGGGGAGGACCTAATAGGGGAAAGGTGTCTGGGTAGCTGGGGCCTGTCACGGCAAGGGGAGGAGTGGAGGAGCAGCCTGGGGAAGGAGGAGTCTGATGGGAAAGAAGGGCCTGAGGGCAGACCTGACGGGGAAGAGGCAGGGAAGCGCGTGGAATGTGCACTGCGTCATCGGGGGCGGAGTCAGGCGCCCGGCAACCAGTAAATGGCAGCCTGGGTCCGCGCGCGCCCCGGAAGTGTGGGGGCAGCAGGAGAGGGAGCCGCAAGGAGCGAGGTACGCCACCGGGGAGCCTGGGCGGCATGTAAGAGAAGTAAGGAGGCCCTGGCAGCGGGTATGCCCGCAGCGCGGATCCTTACACTCTATTAGTAATAAGGGGGAAAACAGATTCAAACTTACCTCGTTCTATTATCCAGAGGGAAACACTCAAATGGTATACCACAAATATACTATGATAAATGAATAGTATAGATAAAGAAAGTAAGAGCTCAACAAATTCAAGCTCCGATCTGCACACCACCACACGAGACACGAGGTCTGAAGATATCAGAATTGTACGAGTGGTGACCCAGCCATCCACGTGTAACATCACTGACGCATCATAATTACTGTAGGCCACAGCCAATGGATGCTGGCTGTGAAGTTCTTTGTTAAGGGCTTTTAAAACTGCCGTTCAAGCTGCCATTTAAAAAAAAAATCCATTCAATATGTGCATCAATACAATCTGCACACTGACAATGATTAGAAAGTCAGAGGTCTCAAGATGGGGTCGTCGCCCACATAAGGGCTGTTGTGCCTCCAGAGTGTGGGAGCTGTGATGGCCGGCTCTCCTCCCCATCTCCCCTTTAGCAGGAGGGTTTAAGATTCACGAGCGCGCCAAGGTGGGGAGGGGGGACTCAAGACCAGCACTGACTTTGTATTTTCCAACCCACCCATCCCATTGAGAATCTCATGTTGTGTTGTGTCTAACCATATCTTATGAATCTGTTATCAGATCCATTGTCACAGCTTTGGCGGAACAGGCAGACTAGTCATCGCAGGGACACCGTGCATACCCGAAATTGGTCTCCACCCTATGCGGATGGGCCCCAGATAGCAGTCTCCCTGAAAAGATTGTGCGGACCAGAGGCACCAATGCAGGTGGTTGGGGGCTGTACCCCTGGCACAAGTCTTAGGAAGCTGGGCTCTATTATGGAGCCCAAGGGTTATATGCGGGATATACTGCTGCGGCCGAGTTTATTCGAGCATTTGCCCGCTCTCGGCCGCAGCAGTAGCCTGGCGCGCGCCGGAGGGTGACGGGCGCGCGCCGAAGCAGCGGAAGAGCGCCCTCCGATCGGGGCGCTCTCCCTCCCGCTGCCGGGTCCGCCGGGTCCCCCGGAACCCCCTGCCGCCGTCCCCCACATCACGGGACACCAGGGCTCCCTCGGGGAGCCCTGGACGCGCGTGCAGGGGGCGCACGCTCCCGATGACGCGTGACGCGCGGCACGCCGAGGGGCGGCCACTAGCAAGCCGGGAAATCTCCCGGCTTGCGGATCTGGCCGCAGTGCAATAAACTGTGTCGCCAGTGTAAGTATGGCTAGATAGCTGAACTCATCCCTCTTTGAAAGCACACCAAGTCCTTTAGTATATTCTTAACTTTATTGAGAAAGTCACAGCAAATAAAGGGTGCTTGTAGATGTTATGAATGGTGAGAGAGTACTTCTCTGTGAAGGTGCTTTTGTATTAAGGAAAGGACAAAAACAGATGGCTTGCAATGGGTAGATATAGATGGTGTACTCACTCAGCCTGCTTGGATGGAAAGGAAGTATGTGAATCCTGTCACACAGAAAAGGTGACTGGACTGTGCTAACTGTGAACACAGACAGGGGAGTTGAGGCAAACCATCTCAGCTAGGAGGACTAAAGAGGTTGTCAGGGCAACCAGCTATTGGCAGTCTGGAGGGGGAAATGTATCTAAAATGTAGCATTTCCACATGCACTGGGAGTTACAGCTGCAGGGAAAGCTTACATCCAAAATGGAGAAGGCTGGCAGTCAAAACTGCAAAGGGGGGAACAGAAATAAACAATCATGTATCAGGACCGGCTCCATCCTATGCAGGTAGGCCCAGATGGCCAAGAAAAGGGGGACCAAGGGTGAGCGGATGACAGGGTGGTTTGGAGATGGCTCCCGCCAGATGGTAGAATAGGGCGGTTTGGAGAAGGGCTCCCGGCGCAAGATACCGAGAATAGGGCTAACGACAAATGACTAGTGACTGGCTGACCATTGTTTTTCAAGTACAGGCAGTCCTCGGTTATCCGACACAATGTGTTACTCAAAATGGCGTTGGATAGCGAAACGTCTTAAAGCGAAACACGTTTTCCCATAGGAACACGTTTTAAATGAAACACTAAAATACACCAAATATTTTACGCAGGCAATAAGATATGCAGCACACACCTAAATTATATAGTGTATATACTGTATTATATATATAATATAACATAATAAATAATATATTATATAATATATAATATAATATATATATTATATACACATAAACAACTTTGCAAAGCGTTGTAAGAGCGTTGGATAAGCCATTTTGGCGTTGTAAAAATGAACATAGGTATGCATTGCATAGCGTTGGATAAGCCATTCGTTGTAAAGCGAAGCGTTGTAAAACGAGAACTGCCTGTATTGTGAAGGCAATAAAGCTGTAACCAATTTTTACTTCCACAAAACTGTGTAGTTCCCCAGTTTGTAGGTGGGGGTGTAAGTGAAACTTGTGGTAGGCCCACTAAGCCTTTAAGCTAAGTTGCAGATCGATCCGTTCTCCTGTAATCGATCGCTGAAGATTCGGCTCGGGGGTTCACTGTTACTGCTGCAAAACAGTACTCACAATGCAAAGTTGTGTGTGGAAGATCCCCACGCAGACACCCCCTGTCCCCCACACATAGAGACCCTCTGCCCACCACGCAGAGCCCCCTGCTCGAGCCCCCTTCTACCCAAGCAAAGACACCCTGCCCCCCCAAACAGAGCCACCCTGCACCCCACACAGAGCTCCTCTTCTCACGCAGGGACCCCCTGCTCCCGCAACAGAGCTTCCCTTCTCCCCACACAGCAACCCCCTTCTCACGCAGAGAGTCCGCTCCCCATACAGACAGCCCCTGCTCCCCACACAGACACCCCCTGCTCCCCACACAGAGACCCCTGCTCCCCACGCAGAGACCCCTGTTCGCCACACAGAGACCCCTGCTCCCCACACAGAGACCCCTGCTCCCCACGCAGAGCCCCCTGCTCCCCACACAGAGACCCCTGCTCCCCACGCAGAGCCCCCTGCTCCCCACACAGAGACCCCCTGCTCCCCACACAGAGACCCCTGCTCCCCACGCAGAGCCCCCTGCTCCCCACACAGAGACCCCCTGCTCCCCACACAGAGACCCCTGCTCCCCACGCAGAGCCCCCTGCTCCCCACACAGAGACCCCCTGCTCACCATACAGACACCGCCTGCTCCCCACACGGAGCTTCCCTTCTCCCCACACAGCAACCCCCTTCTCCTCACGCAGAAAGTCCCTGCTCCCCACACAGACACCCCCTGCTCTCCACGCAGAGCCCCCTGCTCCACACACAGAGCCCCCTGCTCCCCATGCAGAGACCCCTGCTCCCCACGCAGAGCCCCCCTGCTACCAATGCAAAGCCCCATGCAGTGCTCCCCAGCTCCCCACACAGAGCCTCCCTGCTCCCCAGGCGGAGCCCCCCTTCTCCCCACGCAGAGCCCTCCTGCTACCAATGCAGAGCCCCACGTAGTGTTACCCAGCTCCCCACACAGAGCCCCCTTGCCCCTCACACAGAGCCCCCTTGCCCCTCACACAGAGCCCCCCTGCTCCCCACACAGAGCCGCCCCTCCACCTCTGCTCTTTGAATGTTGTTATTAGTTCTTATTAGGAATTTATGCCATTTTAAAAAGAATGGGGACCGGGGGGGGGGGAGGGAGACTAGGGGCGAGTGCCTTTTTTTATATAATTTATCGAGCCCTGTTCATAAGCAATATAAAAAATAATAATATAAAACTATAGTTTAGGGTATGTGCACTCAGACACACTTCTGTAGACTCCTGGGATCAATACCCGTAAAACAAAGATCCGTATATCTGCTTATTACAAACACCACGGTGACCTAAAGAAGACATCAACCCCACAAGTGACCATATCTTATAAAATCATATATTATCCCACCCAGCACGTCAGGGCTATAAATTCAGTGTGGCACAAGGGGGGGGCGGCACCTTGACATTATTAACTACATCGACACCATGGAGTCCTGCAGTTTTGGCAAGTAAGGGACTTAGTTGGGGATATTGTCCCTCCCAGGACCCTAAAATTATCCTCAGTGCAACATAGCACGCACAGAGGCCTAGTGACTTACACCTCATACAATGTTACTCTGGGCTCTAACGTGACACAAGGAGCTTCACTCAAGCCCCCAGGAGATAGCTGCACTGTAAACACCCTGATTTAAGATGCAGAGAGATAACCCCATCAACAAGCAAGCCTCCCATGTATGTCTATTTATATAGTGCCATAAATGTACATAGCGCTTCACAGCAGTAATACACGTGACAATCACACGTGTTCAATATTGTTTAGATGCAATTGTACAGTAAAGTTATATGTATGAGATGCATTTTTCATTATATAATCCTGTATATATGTTGTTTCCCAAGCGGGGTAGCCGAGCCCCCTTTTTCCCCTACCATAGGTGCGGGGAGCTGGCGGCTAGGTGCCAGAGCCCCGCGCGATTGGAGAGCACTCCAGTGCAGAGTTGCGGAGGCCATTTTAAGTTCATTCATGTGCACTAGAATGTGGTGCACAGATCCCACACGCACCAGTCGGAAGGAGGAGGGCAACAGGGAAAGGTAGTGTCTAGGGAGCTGTGCTTCCCTGGATTAGGCCTAGTATTGCCCCATAGGCCCGAGTCCCCCTCTAGCTTGTGCATTACAGGGAAGGCACCAGATAGGGACGCTTCCCATTAGTACCCAGTGATATTATTCCACCGGTGACCAGACGGCAACGCGGTGCCCTGCGGCCTGGGACCAGGCCAGAGCCCTATAGGCATTGTGTGAGACCCTCCAGCTGGAGCTCACACTTCACAAGGTGGATCGAACGCATAAGGATTGAGGGTATTATTGGAGGCCCCACGTCGTGGGACCTGACTGATCCCTTGCCCGACGGTGACACCTGGGTACATGAGTGCCCAGGGAGGTATTAAAGTGCACCAACGAGACACACAGGGGTAGCTCTTCCACACACTTTGGGTGGGACTGGTCTGTGGACACTGGTGTTCAGGTGCCTAGAGCACCCTCCTTACTTTGGGGGGGAACCATGCCGGGTGTTGGATATTGTGTGTGGGGATATTGTATTGTAGGTGTGCTGATTATAATAGTGTTAGTAAATAAGTTATATTATACCCAGTGTTTAGTGTTTATTGATTCCTATGTGGAATCGTCCTGCGCTGCTGGAATCCCCCATAGGTGGAGGCGCTGCACCGAACAGAGAGAGAGATCACCCCAGGCTCCTAGAAGCGGAGGTTTAGGCCTTTGGTACGCCAACAGGTATGCCAGCACGCATAGTTCCTTTAGTCATAGGGAAAGGGGGCTACATAGGGATAGAGTCAGTACCTCCTAATTGGAGGGGGGAAACAGATTAACTGATTTTACACTGAGATAATCCTCTTGGATTTACCATTTAAACACATTATACCCTAATGGTTTGACTATACATATTGACATCAATTCTTTTATCCACTAATTTGCCTTTTTCTTTTTTTCTCCCCATTGATGGTTTTTTTCCTTTTTATTGCGTTTACCTCACTGTCCTTGTAATGAGTATAATTTGTCTTATACAAGTTAACGTACAGTGCCACCTTGTGGCTATATTGTATTATTGCTGAAATGTGTTAAATATATTTGTATTAATCCTTTTTAGATATTTATAATTGTTTTAATTTGTTTATAAATTAAATAGTGTTATGATCATGCGTAAAAAAATGTTTTGTTTTTTTTGTTTTTTTACTATGGTTGGTGCATTTAGTGCATTTATAAATTATAATTTGCATTCTTGGGTTGCATTTAATTGCCACTATTGGTGGGTATAAAAGACACTTAGGACATTGTCAACCCATAATCCCTGGGGAAGCTTCTCTACAAGCGAAACGCATTGGAGATCTTGCGCCAGGAGTGAGAGTTTGTTTATTCTGTGGAGAGCCAGCACAGACCCTGTTTCTGTTGTCAGATAGCTTATACAGCGCATCCGGGTTCCTGCATCTCAGTCTCACGAGCATCGTCAGGTGTCGTCACGTTGGAGGTGTAAGGCAGTCGGAAAACAGGCAGCAAGGACTCCAGCTTTAAACCACTACTAACTTCTGTCGGCATACAACCAAGGACTTTACCTGGGACCAGGAAAGTCCATGAGCCAGTCATTATATCTACCTCATTGCTTAACCACATCTTATGTTTGTCAGTGCAAAATCTGTTCCATATCAATACATTTATTTAAATAGTATTACACTATTGTATATTTTTCTCTTCCCTCTATCCTAAGGGAATCCATTCCAGCAGCCAGGTTCTACCAACTGCTATAGTGTAAGACATTCCTAGTCACCTTTGCTATTAACTATTTGTCTAGATGTGTTTGCACCCCATATTTGTTTATTCAGTTGATCAAATAAAAGGATAAAATAATCAAGTCCCTGACATAGAGTAAATGAACACACATTTGGGTCTCAAAGGGTCTTGAGATGTGAATATGTGATTCCCTTTGTCACAGCATGGACACTCAGTTGAAAATCTGAGTCTTTATCCTAAAACCCTTCTACATTGAGAACAGCATAAGCCCAGCTTCTGGGCATGTCCTTAACCCCCAATCTTTAGTGACATTTTTATGCCTAGAGGAAAGAAAATAACTTTCGTATGCATTAAAAGGTGCCTGAATATAGGAAATACCTCGTCACTTAATTCCTGTAATTCCTAGAATATTGTAATGCAATTTATTGCATTCGGGTGAATTTGCCTCATGTCAAGAGACTATTTTTGAGTGGATGTATTCTACATATGAGAGACGAGGGGATATCTGTTCTTTGCATCCTCATAATCATGAATTGTTTGGAATTATTTCATTCGTCTGATCTCACATGTTACAAAGATAAAGCTAAACACTGTTATAACGCGGTCCTCGATATAACCGGGATCGCAATTTAAAAAAGGCAGCCGAGATCAGGGATTCTGGGTTCGCCGCAGGGAGAGAGCTGGGATTACTCTAACAGCTCTCCCTGATGCAGCGGCACCCCCATGCAGAATTACCTGGCACCGTTGTCCTGTGCAGAGAAGCTGTGAGTCTGCGAGAGGAGAGGGGGGAGGATCTCACAGACTCTAGGCCGGGATGTCCGCTGTCTTTGTGAGTTCCGTGGCCAGGAACCAGCTCCCTTCTCTTCTCCCCCCCCCCCCCGCAGAGATACAGGGAGGGAGATGTGTGTGTGTGTGGTGATGTGCAGGAAGGGGGGATGTGATGAGCAGGGGGGTGGGATGTGATGAGCAGGGGGGGTGGAATGTGATGTGCAGGGGGGGTGGGATGTGATGTGCAGGGGGGGTGATGTGCAGGTGGGGGGATGGGATGTGCAGGGGGGTGATGTCCAGGCAGCGGGGATGGGTTGTGATGAGCAGGGGGGATGGGATGTGATGTGCAGGTAGGGGATGTGATGTGCAGGCAGGGGGATGTGATGTGCAGGAAGGGGGGATGTGATGGGCAGGGGGGATGGGATGTGATGGGTAGTGGAGTATTGTGTGTCCGTCCATCCTCTGTTAGCATTAAATCTTTTAAAAAAACGGGAATGCTCACACCGCGTTATAAGCGGATTCGCGTTTTAGCGTTTTAGCGGATTGCGCTTTAACGGGGTTTAGCTGTACATCTGTAATTCTCGTAAATCGCTGTTAGACCCCCGATATCTTTATATTTAGTAAACTACACAATCATGGACTATCTTCCTGGCTACACCCTCTGGAGACCTACGGAATCCCTTCAAAGTTACATGAAAAGGTTTCTTGTGTTTGTTTCTACTGTAAGAAACGAGTGGCAACTCCCCAATTTATTAAACCGGATTTTGGCCTCAGATAACATCACTCCTAGACCAACACAGAAAACCAGGCCAGGTCTTGACCTGCCATAAAACAATTCCTTGTAATTTTAAGATACAACTTGCAGCCTTGAGACTGGACCCCAACGTGTCAGGTGTGCAGGTGGGAAAAACATCATAAAGTGGCGTTATTTACAGACGACATACAAATGACGATAACCAGACCACTCACTACTCTCCCCAATCTTGTTCAAGCACTGGGACAGTTCAGAAATATATCGGGCTTCAAAATAAATCAATCAAAATCACTAGCTAAAAGTATCAATCTGACCCATGACCTGATTAAGCTTCTGAGTATTCATTTCGATTTCGCATGGCCCACAAACTATATACCATACCTAGGGGTAAGTCTTACAAAATCCGTTCAGACAATCTATAAGTATAACTTCCCTCAACAAATTCGTAAACTCAAGAGCAATTTAGAAGAATGGGATAGATATTGGATCTCCTGGATAGGCAGGATTACAGCAGTCAAAATTACTCTCCTTTCCAGGATAATGTACCATTTTCGTACTCTTCCAGTCCAAGCCCTGGGGAAAGATATAGTTTACAGCGTAATATTGCTAGGTTCATATGGTCAGGGAAAAGATCCAGACTCCTAAATACAATACAACAAAGGCCCTCGAAGCTAGGGGGTTAGCGATGCCCAATCTCCGAAAATATTTTCAGGTCTCGCAGCTGAGCCAGATACTCCTGTGGCTTTTGGGGTATGTGTCATTGAGCTGCATTCTATCAACCAGAGAAATTAAGATTTAATTGACTTTTGGGGTATGTGTGTGAGCTGACTCATATCAATTGAGAGAGAAATGACCATCTAATTAACTATTTTGTATGTCTGTGAGTTGATTAGACAAACCCCTCCCTTAAGTGTTAGTCAAATGCATGTGAATAGACTACTTAAGTCACTGGAGCATGGCTGTTTAGCCATAAGGCTGTGTAACATCAAAAGCGTCACATCATAAGTGTACATCAAAAGTGTCTACAAGAGTTAATTTTGGAGTTGAATTTGGAGGTGAAGATTGGAGGAAGATCTGGACTCTGCATTACAACTTTGCCACTGTGAGACATTAACTTTTATCATCTGTGATTTATTTGTACACTTTTATCCTCCAGTACCTTTGAACTCTCTCCTCCTGCATCTCACTATGCCCTCCCTATTTCTTTTTCTGTTTACTGTTTCCTCTCTCCTTTGTGAGCTTTTCTGTTCTCTACAACACTCCCACTCCCCACTGCACCATTATTTATACACCTCTCTCCCAACAACTTCTTTACCCCTCAATAAAAAACACCCACACAAATCCTCTATTCACACCCTCTATCTACTCCTTCCTGCTGCTGGGGATCTTCCCTAAGCCTGAAGCTAGACATACACACCTGATCTCACTCATGCCACCATATAAATGGTGTTAACCTTTTCATTTAACACTGACCTTCCTTAAATTTTACCCCACAAATCAAGCATCCTAATAGCCTGCACTCATGGCTATTGTCCCACACTCAGTCACTCCCACCACCCATTGTGACCAAGCACTGCCATCTACAGCACTTACTCCCTCACCTGCTGTCTCTGTGTAAGTTTCCCATTAAACCTCTTAGATTGTAAGCTCTTCGGGGCAGGGATTTCCTTTCCTATTGTCTGATTTTGCTGCACTTATTGTATAATTATAATTCCCTGAACTGTATTCTTTGTGAAGCGCTGAGTACACTTTTGGCGCTATATAAATAAAGACATACAATACAACTCAGAAAGGAATATGAGTGCATGGGTTGATATAGAGAACCATATATGTTCCCCTGCAGATCTAGACACTTTGATGTGGCTGGACAGTATGGATAGACCACCAGGAGGAATGGCAAACCCAATGATTAAGCACTCACTGTCACTTTGCGATCGGCTTAAATTTAAGTACAGATTTACGAGCAAAAACTCTAGTATGATCCCATTTTTCAATAACCCCCAATTCTCCCCAGGGAGGGAGGAAGGCGGGTTAACAGCCTGGAATAGAGCTGGCATAACTAGGATCAAACAAATGATATCGGATTAAAAAATTAAGGGTTTCCCGTAGCTCCAAGAGAAGGCTGATTTACGGCCCATAGAGGTGTTCAGATATCTCCAGCTAAAACACTTTATCACAACAAAGCACACGAGCACATCTCCAGCTGTTGAAACGATTTTGAAATGCTATATACCTCAAGATATTTGGGCAAGGGTTTAATCTCAGCCATTTATAAGCTACTGCTAGATGTGGATTTCTCTATAAAGACTGTCTATATGCAGCGATGGGAAGAGGAGATAGGGGAAGTCCTAGAAGTCGAGGTATGGTCCGATATATGTGAGGCGACAGCTTCCAGCTCCATTTGTACGACAATAAAAGAAAATGTGTATAAGATGTTGTGTCGCTGGTACCTTACATGAACAAGACTACATGCTATGAATGTCACGGGAGACCAGCACTTTTAACACCTTAATACCCGGATCCTTTGATTGAGCAAAGTGAAGAGATAAAATAAATTGTGATTTATTTACAGAAAAGAACATATACACATTAGTTTACAATTACACTAAAAATACACTTACTGGGACGGGGCAAACGAAAAATCTTGTTCCCAAAACGAAATCTTTGGAAATAAAGTCTCTAGGCACAATTTCCCAGGAGCGGATGTTGTGCACAAATAGAGCTGGAAACAGTCTTTGGTCAGTGGCTCCTCTCGCAACCACTGTTACTTCGCCGGAGCTGGTTCCTTCGTTCTGCCGCTGTAGTATTGGATCTTTAAACCTGTTACGCCGGAGTAGCCCGCAGACCAGACCTTTCCCTAGAACTGAGGTGACAGGTATGAATACACACACTGACAGAGCGACGGGCCGTGTCCGGGTTGTGGTATTAGATGGTGCCAGGCCAGATGGGGAGTATTGCGTGAATACTTGCCGGTACCGTTATTTCCAGAAGAATGGTCGTTGCCGTTGCCGAGATCAGGAGTAGGAGAAGTATGGAAGGATCGCGATGAGTGCCGAGGTCGAAGGGAGCCAGAAGGTACGTAAACAGGAACAATCCGAAGTCGAGAGCCAAAGAGGGTAGTCTGCCAAGCCGCGTCAAAACTGAGAGAATCAAAGAACAAGCACTGTGAAACCCATACAAAAACTATGACGAGCGAGGAAGCACAGAACAGAGAGGGTATATAAAGCTGGAACAGCCAACCAGGAGAGGGAGCGTGCCTGGAGGAGCCCAGGGAACTTCAGCGCATTGGATGCTGTTCTTAGAACCCAGGTGACACTCAGCAAGAGTCAGATTGTAACCGTGCGGTGTTTGGGGGCGGAGCCTGAGTGGGGATAAGTTCAGGGGCTGTTGTGTGTGCACTGTAAGTCCGACGTGCGCATGAGAGGAAGCAACATGGGGTGCGCACGTGCGCGCGGGGTGGCGATTCCGCGCCGACGTCTGCGGCGCAGAGCATGGAGGAAGTACCTCGTGGAGCGTCCCATCCTGCCGAGGGGTAAGTGATGCAGCTGAAGGGGGCTTGCGTGGTTGTAGTGGAAGGGTCTGAGCAGTGTAAGGAGAGAGGCGTGAGCTCCGCCTGTGGCGCTGTGTGCTCACATTCCTAACAGTACCCCCCTCTTCAGGATCGGCCTCAGGACGATCCAAGAACGGCTTCTCTGGAAATTTCCTCCTAAAAGTCTTCAGGAGGCTGGGCGCATGGATGTCTTTGAGCGGAACCCAAGACCTCTCCTCGGGTCCGAAACCCCTCCAGTGGACCAAAAACTGAAGCTGCCCCCTGGAGATGCGGGAGTCCAGTAAGGCTTGTACCTCGTATTCCTCGTTATTGAGTACCGTGACAGGATCTGGCTTGCTGGTCTGTTTAGAAAAGAAACGATTGGCAATGTGGGGTTTTAATAGCGAGGCATGAAAAACGTCTGGGATCCTCATGGAGGGTGGTAGTTTAAGGCGAAACGCCACTGGGTTAATCTGCTCCATGACGGGAAAGGGTCCCAAAAACCTAGGAGCCAATTTAGGGGAAGGGACTCTCAAGCGGATGTTTCTTGAGGAGAGCCATACTAAATCCCCTGGCTTGTAGTTGGGTGCCAGCCGACGGTGGCGATTGGCCTGAAGTCTAGTAGTATCGGCGGCCTTGTGGAGAGACGATTGTACCTTGGACCAAATGTCTTGGAGAGTGGAAATCCGTTCGTCTACCGCCGGTACCCCAGAAGCAACATTGGAAATAGGTAAGCATTGAGGGGGAAACCCATAATTGACAAAGAATGGAGATTCTCGGGTGGATTCTCTTCGGGCCGAATTGACCGCGTACTCTGCCCACGGGAGGAGTTGGGACCAATTGTCCTGGGAATCGGAGATGAAACATCTGAGGTATTTCTCCAGCGACTGGTTAGTTCTCTCTGTCAGTCCATTGGACTGGGGGTGGTATGCAGAGGAGAAGGAAGAGACAATTCCAAGTCTTTTAGTGAAGGTCCTCCAGAACTTGGAGACGAACTGGGATCCTCTGTCAAAGACAATGGAAGACGGAATGCCATGGATCCTAAAGATATGCTCGGAGAAAATGTCTGCGAGGGCAGTCCCTTGAGGGGGATGAAGTGGGCCATCTTCGAAAACCTGTCTACAACAACTAAAATGGTGTTGAAGCCCCTAGACCTAGGGAGGTCGACTATGAAATCCATGGAGATATGGGACCATGGACAAGCAGGCTCTGGCAATGGGAGGAGAAGTCCCTGAGGTCTCTGTGGAAGTGTCTTGTTCTGGGCGCATATAGGACAAGCGCGAGTGTATTCCGCAATGTCTTTAGACATACTGGGCCACCAAAAGTTCCGAAGAATTAAGTCTAACGTCCTTCTGAAGGGTGACCTGCGGGTTTAGGACCTCTGGAATGAGTCTGGGCGAGACGAAGAGCCTGTTAGAGGGGATCGCCGTGTTTGAAGGGATCTGTTGCTGGTCCCTTTTGATCTTGTCTAGCGATTTGAAGGTGGAAGTAGCCAAAATTCTTTCGGGGGGTAGGATAGGTTCCACAGTTGCCTCAGGCCTGTCTTCCGAGGAGTATTGTCTGGACAACGCATCTGCCTTCACGTTCTTCGTTCCAGGGATATATGATAGTTGAAGCGAGAGAAGAAGAGTGCCCAGCGAGCTTGTCGAGAGCCGAGGCGACGTGCTCCTTCGATATACAGTAAATTTTTGTGGTCAGTTAAGATAGAAAATGGCTCCCTTGACCCTTCCAACAGATGTCTCCACTCTTGTAGTGCCATTTTAACGGCCAATAACTCTCTGTTGCCGACGTAATTCCTCTCGGCGGGGAGAATTTCTTGGAGAAATATGCACAAGGGTGAAGTTTATCCTGGGGCGAGAACCTCTGTGATAGTACAGCCCCTGCACCGCAGTCCGATGCGTCAACTTCTATTACAAAGGGAAGATCCGTGTTGGGGTGGCGCAGGATCGGTGCCGTGACGAATGCCTCTTTAAGGGCCTGGAATGCGGAGATAGCTTCGGCGGACCAGGCAGAAGGGTCAGCCCCTTTTCTAGTCAACGCCGTGATGGGGGCCACTAGAGTGGAGAAATTACGAATGAACTTCCGATAGCAGTTCACAAATCCTAAAAAGTGCTGGATAGCCTTGAGAGTTTCTGGTCTGGGCCATTCCGTAACTGCCTGGAGTTTACCTGGATCTATCAAAAAGCCTTCGTCCGAAATAATGTAGCCCAGAAATTGGGTAGAGCGTTGATGGAAGGTACACTTTTTTAGTTTGGCGTACAGGTGATGTTTGAGTAGACGTGAGAGGACGTACGAGGTGTGATGAATGTAATCCTGGAGATTTTTGGAGAAGATCAAAATGTAATCTAAATAGACAATAACAAAGATGTTGAGCACCTCACGAAATACGTCATTAATAAAATCCTGAAAGACGGCCGGGGCGTTATATAAATCAAAAGGCATGACGAGGTACTCATAATGCCCACAGCGGGTGTTGAAGGCCGTCTTCCACTCGTCGCCCTGCCTGATGCGGACCAAGTTGTAAGCCCCACGGAGATCCAATTTGGAAAATATCTTAGCCCCACGCAGTTTATCGAAGAGTTCCGTGATCATGGGGAGAGGATAGCGGTTCTTGATGGTGATACCGTTCAAGCCCCGGTAATCAATAAAGTACTGAAGAAAATCCAGCACACCCTAATAATAGATACAAAGTCACTGGTATATAACCAATTAGAAAATGTAATCAGTGCACAAATAAGTCAAACAACTGACAACGCCACACTAGGAGAACAGATAACATATAGGTAGGGCCATAAGTGGGATGTACAGGAGGATAAGGGATAAAGGTAAAGTAGGATGGGACAACGAAGGGAAGGTGAGGTGAATGGTGGAAGGGGAACAAAGAAAACAAAAAAAGTGGGTCACAACGGGGGAGTATAGGGGGGGCAACGTTTCGGGGCTTGTCCCTTCGTCAGGCCCGTTCCCCTCAGTCCCAGGGGGACAAGAGGGTACTTCCCTAGCCCCAGAACCCACAACAACAGAACTGGCCCTAAGTAAAAACAATAGAAGACCCTCCACAAATTCTAAGTAATATTCTAATTAAATACACATACAATATCCCTAAACTAATTGGCAAAATAAATCCACAGTTTAACTTTTGTATAGATATATTCAGGGACAAACTACATACAATCAGCTACAATGTATTAGTGAACTAGTAACAACTGAGAACACCAGAGAACAGCAAAGAGAGGAGGCAAATCAGGAGTAATGCAAACCAGACAGTCCTTAGTTAATAGGACACACGAACTACGAGCCTGCTCCTCACTCTAGAGGGTGTTTGCAGTGAATGTGCAGTTCATGAGGCTTCTTAAGGGAATCCTGACGTCATCTGCTGTGCGCGTTGCTCCAATCAGCCTCATAGCATGCAGGTGGTAGTGTCCATTGCGCTGTATCACTCTCTCCTTCCTCCATGTAAATGTAAACAGATCGGGTTACCATGGTAACCACGGGACTTCACTGACGCCGTGCCTGTCCTCTGGAGCTTGAAGAAACGAATCTTTTGATATGTGGCAGTATAGGAGTCTGGCAGCATGCAGTAAGATCCCAATTTAGATGTGTGGATAATTAGCTATAGTAGGACCTCCACAGGATTACCCTCAGAGGGCTACCTATAATAGGTGAAAATAAAAACATACCATATTAAAAGCAGAGTAAGGGAGCATGTCTATGTGCGTATATGTATACATATGTATGCGGGTGTATGTAGATATGTGTACATGTATAGATACATATGTGTGTGTGTATATGTAGTGACAGTTATTCAAATGACAAGTTATATAAAGTATATACTAAGAGACAGTGGACGGTCTAAACAAACCTGAAAGCTGACGGGTGGAACAAACAATAAAGTTGACAAGTTGGACGAGTATGGAGCATTGACGGGTCTGACAAGGTTGTTAAGTTAGTTCGTTAAATTAGACAAGATATATAAGTTACATATGAGTTGTATATATGTGACACCAGTTTTACAAGTTTTACAAGTTGTACAATATTAATATTAATATAGTGCCGGGGGAACTACTCACCTTCGAGCATGTACCCCTTTTCTCGGTCCTCAGTTTGGAAGGACCGTTACCAAGACCCAGGGTGGTTGATCTCCACTTTAGGAGACTGGCCCATCATGAAATTGGAGCCAGACACTCCACCCTCTGAGAGCTACTCTCGGGGGCTCCCGAGATACGCTCTTGTATTCTATGTTTTTCTTTATTATTATTTATTTTTCTCCCACCTTTTATTTTCCGTCCCCACCCTTCCCTGCCGCAATCCCATCGTTGTTTTCCATGTATTGTCTACCTATCCCCACCTTTTCCCTCACCCCTCCCTTCCCAGGATGTACGATATCCAGCCACCACATCAAATCGACATAGCAGATATGAATATTACTATAAGAAACCCCAGGAAAAACATCAAGAGTAAGTACAATGCTCACTTTACATATTTTCTATAACACATGAAAAATGGCGCTTACATGTATTTCACATAATGTAAAAGGCTTTAATAGCCCGACCAAAAGAAAGCTGGCTTTCACTGATTATAAGAGAAAAAGGACGGAAGTGTTATTCTTGCAGGAGACGCACTTCAGCAAGAATAACTCACCTGGGTTTTTAGACAAAGGCTTCACTCAATTTTACATGGCTTCAGCATCTGTCAAGAAAAGAGGAGTGGCCATTTTATTCCATAATACCATACCCTTTGTACTCCAGACAATTAAGAAAGACGCAGAAGGTCGCTATCTCATTCTCACTGCAACAATCCATGAACAGCCCATCACATTGGCCTCCATATATGCTCCTTGTGTACAAGAGGCATCTTTCTTTGACAGATTCTTTCGCCTATTGAGTTCAGTAGCTAAAGGATATATCATAATCGGAGGAGATTTCAACATTACGATGCAATCTTCCCTGGACAGGTCAGGAGGAGGCGACTCTGATAATAAAAGAGCTCAAGACACCCTACGCAGTGCATTGAAAGACATCCGATTAGTAGATATATGGAGGGAGTTACATCCAACATCTAGGGACTACACCTTCTACTCTCATCCACATACCTCATATAGTAGAATCGATTATCTCTTCGTTTCGTGTCACATGGTTCCGAAGGTCACTAATGCTATGATCCATGATATTTCATGGTCTGACCATGCACCAATCGAGCTTAGGTGCAACAATATTGTGACCAGTCGACCAGGTGCAAATTGGAAACTTAACGAATCTATCCTTAAAATACCTGAAATTTGTACTACAATAGCTCAGGAGATAACTCAATTTTTTGAGGTTAACACAGGCTCTGTGGAATCCCATACCGTCTTATGGGAGGCTCATAAAGCAACTTTAAGGGGCATAATAATCAGTATTACCGCCAAAAGAAAACGAGTCAGAGACTCCAAAATTCGGACGCTCCAATCCTAATTACATTCCCTGCTATCAAAGCATAAAACCAACTCAGATCCAATTACAGCAAAGGAACTGAAAGACACAAAAATCGAATTAAATATGCTATTGACTTCCCGAGCAGATAACTCCTTATGTTGGTCTAAGAGAAAGTTTTATGAAAAAGCTAACAGGCCGGATACGATGCTAGCTCGAGCACTAAAAGATAGGCAATCTAAGTTTAACATCCAAGCTATACGCTTAAAATCAGGTATTCATTCCCACGGCCAACCCTAAAAAAATAGTAGAAGAATTTGGTTAATTCTATGGTTCCCTATATGACGGAAAGAAAGTGGCACACAATAAAACCACGAGCAGTGCACTGAGAGATTTCTTGGCCAGCTCAAAACTGGAGAGATTGACAGAGCGTGACAGAGAAGCTATGGGCGCTGACTTCACATTGGAAGAAGTGTCGCAAGCCATCAAGGAACTGAAACCATCAAAAGCACCAGGTCCTGATGGCTTTTTGGGGCTGTATTACAAGAAGTTCTCTGAATCACTCGCCCCCCAAGCTGCTCCATATGCTTAACGCTATTTTAGCAGGAGCCCCTTTTCCCGAGGACATGCTACGGGCGTCTATATCACTAATACATAAACCTGGCAAGGATCCGCTCAATTGTAAAAGCTACAGACCAATTTCTCTAATCAATACCGATATGAAAATATATGCCAAACTTCTGGCCAATAGATTGAGTCTAATCCTACCCAGACTAATACATCCAGATCAAGTTGGGTTTGTTAAGGGGAGACAGGCAGCGGATAACACCCGACGATTCATTGATCTGTTAGAATTGGCAAACAAAAATAACACAAAAAGCATGTTATTAAGTCTGGATGCAGAAAAAGCTTTTGATAGGATAGACTGGCCATATCTACGAGAGACGCTCACGGCATTTGGCTTCGGAAATAGGGTGAGTGGAGCGATTATGTCGCTGTACTCAGGCCCATCTGCCAGAGTCATACATCAGGGCTTCCCCTCAGACCCGTTCCCTATCCAAAGTGGCACGAGACAGGGGTGCCCATTATCTCCCCTCCTGTTTGCCTTATGTATCGAACCTCTGGCGGCACGTATTCGAGAAAATCCGGATATCTCAGGGTTAAACGCATACTCTCAATCACACAAAGCGGCCCTGTATGCAGATGATATCCTATTAATCATCTCAAAACCCCTCACATCATTACCTAATCTATTTGACCTTTTGGATAAATTCTCTAAGGTCTCTGGGTTTAAGATAAACCAATCCAAATCTGAGGCTCTGAATATCAATCTCCCCGGACATATAGAGAAACTACTGAAATTGAATTTTAATTTTAACTGGCAAAAGAATTCACTCAAATATTTAGGGATTCATATCACCAAAGATGCAAAAAACATCTATAAAGCAAATTATCCCAAACTAATTCGGACTCTAAAACAAGACCTAATCAGATGGTCCTCCAAGAAGATTTCTTGGATAGGAAGGATACACAGCGTGAAGATGAATTTACTTCCACGTATCCTATACCTCTTCCAGACATTGCCTGTGCCACTCAAACTGAAGGATATACTCTCACTTCAGTCTGAAATATCTTACTTTATCTGGGGAGGTAAAAAACCGAGAGTAAATAAATTAAACATGAAGAGACCTACTTTAGCAGGGTGCTTAGCGGTACCCTGCCTGTTGTCATATTTTAAAGCAGCTCAATTAAGCCAGATCATTCAATGGCATTCCGACCCTAAATTAAAAAGATGGGTAGAGCTAGAAACGGCTGCTTGCTCCCCATTAGAGCTTAATAATTTGATTTGGCTACCTAAATCATCAGGAAAAAACACTTTGTTCCCACTCACCTCTACGACTAACTCTTTATCTGTCTGGGAAATATCAAAACTGAAAAACTCACTCACATCAGCAAACTCGCTGATGACACCTATTTGGAACAATCCTAAATTTGCGCCGGGGGTTATTGGTCATAATCACTCAATCTGGAGACACAAAGGATATGATAGACTCAAAGATCTGGAGGGCTTCGATCTAAAAATTAAATCATTTGACCAACTCAGATCAGAAAATGATATTCCCCATGCTGAATTCTACAAATTCCTTCAGATCAGAGCATTTTATAATAAATTCGCCCCATACCCCCCATTGACGAATTTCGAAAAGCTCTGTCGGGCAGAAACCGACACAAAGGGACTCATATCTACAATATACGGAGAGGTAGTCGAGCCTGCAACTTCAAAACAACAAATACCCTCATTTCGTACCCAATGGGAGAGAGACCTTGGGGAGCCCTTAGAGGACGAGGAATGGAATACTATATTTATAGGAGCTGCAAAAAGCTTGATGTGCACCACACTGAAGGAGAACGCATATAAAGTCCTCATGAGATGGTACCTCACCCCACTCAAATTATCTAAGTTCATACCAGGGTCCTCTCCATTGTGCCCTAAACAATGTGGAGGAACAGCTGACCTGTTACATATGCTGTGGTCCTGCCCGCGGATATCCCCGATATGGGAAAAGATCAGAAATTGGATCCAGAGAATATTTGATCTCACAATCCCCCCAGACCCGTGGTTGTTTCTCCTAAACAGACCTCTAAAGGGCCTATCAAAATCCAACAACAAACTAATTGCACACTTTGCAATCGCCACGCGGTGCGAGATCGCAGCGTTATGGAAACGCCCCGAAATTCCAATTATCCCAAAGATTCAGAACCGTATTTGGTATATTTGCCAGATTGAAAAACTAACAAGCCTAGTTAATGATACTGGTGATAACTACTTAAAAGTTTGGGCCCCATGGCTAGCTCAGACAGACATCCCAGGGGTAGAGCGTGACACAATTTGGCTAGAATAGTAATAGATGCGTTCTCCTTGGGTGGAGTGGAAATTAAGTTTACAGCTGGATCACCATTCCCACTCATTATTGACTACTTATATTGTCACACGATCTTCTACGAAGTTCTATAGTGCATGAGCCGTCTTAGTAAACTCCTGAAACCACTACATCGTCACCCTATACGCTCACTTTTCTTCTTCCACCCCCCTCCAACCTACCTCCTCCCCCTTTTTTTTTTTTTTTTTTATATATATTATTTATTTATTTTTCCTTGTTTGTAACAAATATTATTTTACCATGGATACACATCACCTAAAATAAGATCTTTACCTACCCGGCGGAGAAGGGCTCGAAAAACCGCGTGGGCTCATTAAATATGTTATACCTACATCATTATGTAATATATGCTACCCTGTTTACCATGTATTGGATATGTTTTTCATGTATACCATGTATTTACACACCAATAAAATACAAGTTATAAAAAAAAAAAAAAAAGCAGAGTATTATTTGGTCCTCTCATAAGCTAAGCAATGTACGAAAAGAACTGAACACACAAACAAATAATGTATATAGAGGCTACTATATACATAAATAATGATTATTAAATCTATGAAAATATGACCTGGTGGGTAATTGGGGACCCTAAACATAGGAAAAGTTTTCAAATGAACTATATAGAACCAGGGTGTCAGGCCAGCGGTGGGGGACACCTACCACGGGCGAAAGTTGGATCAATCTGCACAGGCGGCAAGACGCAGGTACCCAACACCACAGACACATACCCCAATTAAAGGGGGCACTAGAGATACTAGTAAAGGGTACCAGGCATCACAAGACCATGGAGCCAGAGAAACACTCTGTGGCAACTGTAGAAGAGACGGCAAGGGGCACTTTGGTTCAGAAGTAGCAACCCATATTGAGTTCTTTGTTCATGCCCGATGGGGTCATAGTGCCAAGGGTTCTTATCCATTTTGATTCTCTCTGTAACAACATCTTATGTAGATTGCCTCCACGTCGCCCCATTTTAATGCCGTCTATTACCTGGTACCTCAGTTGACTCACAGTATGCCCAGCTTGTGTGAAATGATGTGCTACCGGTGCTTCAGGGTCACATCTGCGTATAGCCGCCTTATGCTGTCCAATCCTGTCCTTCACCCTCTGGGTGGTCTCACCCACATAGCCCTTGCCGCATGGACATTTGATCAGATATATGACGTCCTTTGAAAGGCATGTATAGAAGTCTCTATGTTTATAAATTTTACCAGAGACAGGGTGTTGAAAGTGGGACCCCCCACAATATTATTGCAATGGCTACAGCTACAGCATCTGTAGCAACTCACTATCGGGGTGCCCAAAAATATTTGTTTAGTGGTTGTCCCCCCAAGGTATGCCCTAACTAGGCGATCACGAAGATTCTTTCCTCTTTTGTACGAAAATAATGGAAGTTCAGATAGTGCAGGAGCCAACATTGGGTCACTGCTCAGGAGGGACCAATGTCGTTGTATGATATTTTTAATCTGACCACTATTTGCATTAAAAGTTGAAACAAATGGAATGGAGTATTTCCTTTTTTCACAAACAACCTGTCCCGTGGGTGTCCAGCTTTCAGCTTTTATACGTTGGTTGGACAATATCTCCCTAGGATAACCTCTGGAGCAAAACTTAGACTGAATCTTATCCATGCCCTCCTTTATTTTAGATGGACTGCTTATTATACGTTTTGCGCGCAAAAATTGACTGTACGGCAGTGATACAGTGGTTCAAGGAGGATGGAAGCTAGAGAAGTGTAGTAAGTTATTTCTGTCCGTCGGTTTGGAAAACAAATCCGACTCTAATTTCCCATCGTGTATACTAATTGTGGTGTCAAGAAAGTTAATCTGTACTGGATCGTATATACAGGTAAACCCAATGGTAGGGTGGGCCATATTAAGATCAGAAATTTGATAGTGATGGCACATCACCCTGCCAAATTAAAAACACGTCATCTATGAAGAGCACCCACATACGCACATAATTCACAAAGGATTAGTGATGATATACATTCTCAGACTCAAATTTAGACATGAAAATATTGGCGTATGTGGGTGCGACTTTCGAACCCATAGCCGTGCCCTGGGTTTGGATGTAGAAATTATCTTCGAAAAGAAATTAATTGTCATGGAGTATAATCTCCAACAGATCCAAAATGAACATGCCCTCTCGAGGAGAGAACACTTTAGCCATTTCTACAGATTCCTTAACTGCCACCATCCCATCTACATGAGGAATAGATGTATACAAACTGTTTACATCTAAGGTTACAAGCAACAGTGGAGAGTTCATGATAGGTAAGGCCCGGATCTTTTGTAGGAAATCGGTCGTATCTCTGATATATGACCTGCTGTCAACAACCAGAGGTCTCAGCAACTTGTCTAAGAATATTGAACATGGTTGAAAAACAGAATCAGTACCTGCGACTATACTGTAGGTCTGCCTAGCGGATGGGAAAGATTTTTGTGTATTTTAGGAATTGTATAGAGTACAGTGACTATAGGATCCTTTATAATCAGAAATTCTTTTTGTTTTTTTGAAATAACCCCACTTTCCAAAGCAGAATTCACTACATTTGCAATCTTCTCTTGTACTCTAGGTGTAGGGTTAGATGTTGTGTAGTTTTACAATTAGGCGGAGCGCTGTGGTGCTCATAAACATGAAAAGAAAAAATATATAATGGTGCAGATAGTACAACAATTTAGAAAAAAATTAATATAGTCTCTGCTATGGTTGTACTCACAAATGATTAAGTCAAAATAGACATATCAGAGACTCATCTCTCTCTGATAGGAGCCCTTTAATGGAAGCCCCCTCAGGATGGTGTCTTGCTAGAAATTCATGAAGCTTGTAGTATGTAGATAATCGAATGGTCTCCCAGGGATGTATATAAAGAAAAGAGAAAGCGCACAATAGTATAGTACGATCTAAATTGTATTGTAGCAGTAAAAAGTATATATAATGCACTCACATTTGAAATATAGTATACGTTCGAGGGAGAGGACAGCTGTAGTAAGTTGCAGAGTGATTCCTGACGAAGCCACAGCGAAACGCGTTGAATCGATTAGCTGTGGGAGGTGACTGAGCTGGGAAAACACTCGAGACAGGTGCTGGCAAACCTACAGAGACGGATACACCAGGCAGCTTCTTCCGCCCTGACCTGAGACGTCACAGGACGTGACGCGGGTACACGTGACGTACGCGGAAGAACTCCGCCGCTCTTGAAGATACCGGCACTCTGCAACTTACTACAGCTGTCCTCTCCCTCGAACGTATACTATATTTCAAATGTGAGTGCATTATATATACTTTTAACTGCTACAATACAATTTAGATCGTACTATACTATTGTGCGCTTTCTCTTTTCTTTATATACATCCCTGGGAGACCATTCGATTATCTACATACTACAAGCTTCATGAATTTCTAGCAAGACACCATCCTGAGGGGGCTTCCATTAAAGGGCTCCTATCAGAGAGAGATGAGTCTCTGATATGTCTATTTTGACTTAATCATTTGTGAGTACAACCATAGCAGAGACTATATTAATTTTTTTCTAAATTGTTGTACTATCTGCACCATTATATATTTTTTCTTTTCATGTTTATGAGCACCACAGCGCTCCGCCTAATTGGAAAACTACACAAGATCTACTTGGACCTGGACAGTCCTCATAAAGGGTGTAGAGCTGCTTTTTTATTTTTGTATTTCACATTATATTTACAAATCACGTTGTATTGGTGGAGGTCACTAATCACAGTTTGTGATAACTATTACAATTTACACATCATCATCACCTATATTATATTGATTAAGCATTAGTCACTGTAACATCAAGAAGCGCCCGGTTTTTAATTTTGTTTCTGTAGGGTTAGATGTCACTAATTTATAGGAGGTACCATCAGCGAGCTGTCGTAGGATCTCAGTCCTATAGTCTATTTTGTTCATAATCACCAGCGCTCCCCCTTTATCAGCAGGCTTAATCACGAGGTTTGTATTGGTCTCCAATTCTCTAATTACCTCCTGTTCACTTTTGGATAAATTAAACGATGTCCTCCTTGGCTTACGTTTAAGAAGGGACTCTACATCTCGTTGAACCAAAGAAATATACGTCTCAATAGTATGGTTTGTAGGTGGAGGATTAAAAGAACTTGTGTTCTTACATTCAGATGTAAGCAGGTGGAAATTGGTATTGATATCTAGATCTTCAATAGGGGGGAGAGACTGAAATGTTGGTTTGGAAAAAAATCCCTTAAGTCTAAGCGACCTATAAAATCGTGACAACTCAACCTCCAGATCTCTGTCATTAGTACAATTCGTAGGTACAAATGATAAACCTTTGTTCAAAACCTTAGTCTGTTTTTCTGATAACACTACATCAGAGATATTTATTATCAGCGATTCTGTGCTCGAGTCGACATCCCCCTCCGGGGTTGGCCCTGTCCGGCGGTGTTTCCTCCCCGCCCTTCGCGTCCTCTTTGCTGGCCGCGGGGGGGGGTCTGTTTCTAAAAATGCCGGTGTAACCCCAGAGGAAGAATAGCTCTCTGTAGAGTCGAACGTTTACCTTACTTCGGACTGGCCACCTTGTGGGCGAGGGGCTCTCCACCTCCTGTTCTCTCTCCCTATTTCTCTCCATCTCCAATTATACATGTAACGGGTATATCCCCCCCCAATCGCAGATTCTACTGTGTGGGTGCAGGAACATATATTGTTACTCGGTGTGGTGCATACCTGTTGGCTCACAGGAGGGCTGGGCTTCTGCCACGGGGAAACCTGGGGCAATTACACTAGGGATAATACTTACAATAACGAACGATGCAGTGCCTCCACCTGCGATGGCTCCCACCAGAGGGGGAGTGGTTCCTCGCAGGACAATCACAATAACACAATAATGATCACATAGACATGAAGGTATAATAACTAGTGACTTTACTCACATGTAAGAATAACCTATCACATGCATAACATAACCTGTGTCCCTCTCTAGAGGAGACACCTACTGCGTCACGCAGGGCGCTTCCCCAACACCAAGTGAACCCACCCAGTGTCCAGAGAAACCCCACCCAATGTCCCGTACTCCTACAGAGATCAATGGGTGACTGCACAGTCACAGTTTAATCTAAGGGCCCGGTGGTGCACATATGATTGTATAATACCTGCCGAGCACTCCGGTGCTCGGGTCAGCAATACTTCGCAAAGGATCAGTCGGGCGATGCCTCCTTCTGATCCTCCAACCGAACTCCTTGCACGTGGACCGCTAGAGCGGTCCCACTCCGGAACAGTCTCTGTGGACCCCAACGTGGGTCCAACCGCTTCATGGAACAGCACTCTTCACTGTGTCCCTATCTCCTAAGGGGCACGTGCTACACTATAGGCCGTCCCTATAGTACAGCAACCTGTGGGTTGGGAAACACCTATGGGCCTAAAGGGGTTAAGGACCTGTCCCACTCCCCTAACTACCCACGTCCCTACAGCCTCACTAATGCTGACAGCCAATGTGCTGTCAACTAGGTGCCTGCCTGTCAGACCTCACAGCACTGACCGCTGTGACTCTGACAAGGCAGCACTCTAATACTAAGGGCAGCGTCCCTATCTTGGGCCTCCCTAAGCAATTAACCCCCTACCCTAGTGGGGGTGTTGGGGCCTATCTGGGGTTCTGGTACCTATAGGGCCGCAGGAGCTGTACTCGCTCCCCGCGCCCTGCCTTCCCTCACAGATCCCCTGCTCCAACTATAACTCCTGAGTGACAGGGTCCCTCTCTCTAGAGCAGTCCCTGGCAACACTCTCTCTATATCAGAGTACTAACTACCTCAGTCCCAGGGGGTGCTGGCCTAGTACAGCGAGTCCAGAACTCCTGTACCCTACCTCCTTCCTTGGGCTGCTCCGGTCTCTGACTGCTCTGTCTCTGACTGTCTGCTAACGTGCTGTAAGCCCGCCGAATGTATCTCTTTTCCCCAGGCTTCCTAAACCCTATTGGCTCCCTGGTGTCACGTGGGGCATACAGAGGCTCATGGGATATGTAGTCCCAGCTCAGAGCCTTCCCTGAATGGCTAGGGGTTCGCGGGCTTTCTAGCCACTGCCCTGCGCCTGCGCAAGCTATCTGGGGCTGCCCTAACCTTCCCTGATCTTTCCCTGCTCTCGCGCGAGATATCTGGGGGCCTTTCGCGCTAACACTACCACTGCGCATGCGCGAGTCAGTTTGTAATGGCGGCGCCCTCCTCCCTGGCCGCCGGGACCTTAGAGACGCGATCGCATCTAGGCCGCAGGTAGGGGAAGCCGCGCTGCTCCCTGCTCCAGCCCCCACCCTTGGAAACAGCCGTCGGGTCTTTCGGCACCCGCGATCGCGCTGTACCAAGGGAGGGGGGTCTCCAGGAGCCACGGGAGCTCCAGGCTATATACACTTTATTTGTGTTGTAATCTCTAGCGTCTCTCAGAAATTTCTCTCTTTTACGTGCTTCAATATCTTTTTTCAGGGTCTCTAAATTTTCATCCAACTCCTTTTTAAATTTGTTAAAATCAAGCTCTGAAAGAGTTGTAGAAATAGAGCCCTGTAGTTCCTCTATCTGTCTTTTGAGCACTATAATTTCTTTTTGTAGATACTCTATAGTCAGAATTATAAGGTCCAGGGAACACTTATTTAGTATCCCCTCCCACTTGGTACAATAATCTTTATCATCAGAAAAAAGCGTAGGTCTAAGTTTAGATCTTAGACCCCTAGGAATTCTCTTAACTCGATAATACTCTGCGAGTGTGGTCGCATGCAGTTCAAGCTTTAATTTGTGCTTCAATTTCCACTCCAAATTTTTGGAGTAATCACTCGAAGAAGAACCCTGCTCCCGTCGGGGAACTGGAGGGCCGTATGAATCCTCTCTCAAGATTCTCCTTTATGCAGTCTTCCATGGCTTGAGACTCAGGTATCGACAATGGGTAAGTCTTGGACTTGGGCAAGGTGTATCCTGGGACCAAATCGATGGGGCAATCGTAGGACCGGTGAGGAGGCAATTGCTCTGAGCGGACCTTGTTAAAGACCTCGCGGAAAGGGTGGTACACAGGGGGAAGAATGGAATCCTGAGTCATTGTGTTAGCCAAGAGTTTGGGAGACCTCCCTGACCTCGGTTTCCAGGTGATGGGGGTAGGTGAGACCAAGTCAATTGGAGGGTTGTTCTTCTGCAACCAAGGTAGGCCGAGGGTTACCGGCGTACCTGGGGCCTGGATGGCATCAAGGACCAGGGTCTCGCTGTGGGAGTAGGTAGATAGGAAGAGAGGTACGGTGTGTAGCGAGATAAAGGCTGGAGACAGCGAACGTCCATCAATCCCAACCAAGGCAATAGGTTGGGCCTTCTTCACCAAAGGTATCCGGTTCTGTTTTGCGAAATCGAGGTCTACAAAGTTTCCTCCAGCACTGGAGTCGATAAAGGCTGCAGTAGATGTGCGAAACTCAGCGCCTGCGAGAGAAATAGGAATCGTAAGTTTCTTAGGCAGTGCCTCCTTGGGGAGGGAACGAGAAGAGATAACACCCAGTGAGAGCCCCTCCATACTCACTGAGTGTTCCCATTTCCCGGACGCAAAGGGCATGCACGGACCAGATGTTCAGGGGATCCACAGTAGAAACAGAGTCCGCCGGCGTAGCGGTGTTGTCGTAGTGGATTCCGGATCTGTTGCACCCCTAATTGCACTGACTCGGGAGGCTCTAGTGCCAGCTGCTGCGAAGGGGGCAGTCTAGGAACCAGAGGAGAGTTGGGGAAAGGTGCTTGGAAGGTTAGTGGCCGGGCATGCTGATGCTCTGAGCGTCGTATCTGGATGCGTTGATCAATGCGTACGGCCAAGTCGATGAGCGCCTCCAATTGGTCTGGCCTGGGTTGCCGAGCAAGGTCGTCCTTGATGGACTCCGAGAGACCTTGCCAGAAGACGGAGATAAGCGGCTCTTGTCCCCAGTTCGTCTCGGCGGCGCGCATGCGCAATTCCACCGCATACTGTGTCACCGATCTTCGCCCCTGAGTTATCTGAAGGAGGGAAACAGACGCCATCTCCCGGCATGCAGGGGAATCAAAGACTTGTCGGAACTCACCTTTGAAGGCTAGGTAGTCTTGTGTCAGGTCCGGGCGCAACTCCCAGACTGGCTAGGCCCATGCCAGCGCACTGCCCGTCAGTAGGTTGTACACGTAGGCTACCTTCTTCCGGCTGGTGTCGTACTGAAGGAGTGCCATTTCAAATTGGACCTCGCACTGGTTAAGGAAACCTCTGCACTCCTGCGGGTTGCCGGCGTACGGCTTGGGAGGTGGTATCTTCACGTCCTGACTGCTGGGTCTGACTAGTTCTGCAGCCTGTGGAGGAGAAAGAGGAACAGGTATTTCCGGTACCTGAGCCGAAAGTTTGGCCATTTGGCATGTTAGGGCCACAATCTGATCGGCCATGCCCTGGTTTTGCTGTATCAGCGTAGAGATTGCTTGCCTCAGTTCGGCCTGGTCTGCGTCTTGTGGGCTCGTCATAATGTTACGCCGGAGTAGCCTGCAGACCAGACCTGTCCCTAGAACTGAGGTGGCAGGTATGAATACACACACCGACAGAGCGAGGGACGTGTCCGGGTTGTGGTATTAGATGGTGTCAGGCCAGATGGGGAGTGTTGCGTGAATACTTGCCGGTACCGTTATTTCCTGAAGAATGGTCGTTGCCATTGCCGAGATCAGGCGTAGGAAAAGTATGGAAGGATCGAGATGAGTGCCGAGGTCGAAGGGAGCCAGAAGGTACGTAAACAGGAACAATCCGAAGTCGAGAGCCAAAAGGGGTAGTCTGCCACGCCGCGTCAAAACTGAGAGAATCAAAGAACAAGCACTGTGAAACACCCATACAAAAACTATGACGAGCGAGGAAGCACAGAACAGAGAGGGTATATAAAGCGGGAACAGCCAACCAGGAGAGGGGGCATGCCTGGAGGAGCCCAGGGAGCTTCAGCGCATTGGATGCTGTTCTTAGAGCCAAGGTGATACTCAGCAAGAGCCAGATTGTTGGGGGTGGAGCCTGAGCGGGGATAAGTTCAGGGGCTGTTGTGTGTGCACTGTAAGTCCGACATGCGCATGATTGGAAGCAACGTGGGGTGCGCACGGGGCAGCGATTCCGCGCCGACGGCTGCGGTGCAGAGCGTGGAGAAAGTACCTCGTAGAGCGTCCCACCCTGCCTAGGGGTAAGTGATGTAGCTGAAGGGGGCTTGCTTGGTTGTAGTGGAAGTGTCTGAGCAGTGTAAGGAGAGAGCTGTGAGCTCCGCCTGTGGCGCTATGTGCTCACATTCCTGACAAAACCTTAGTTCTAACGAACTTTGAAACCTTGTTACGATGTTACAAAGTTGCATGAATCTTGTTACTTGGTGAATCTGGTTCCCGCGGGGCTGCAGGGTTTCCTACACACTAAACAGTCCTATACTTAACCCGTGCAGCCAATCTACTCCGTGGGAATAATACTCCCCACCTATCCTGGAGTTACCAATACTTTGCAAAACCTGGCAGAGGAGCTTCTGTGAGGATTCGCCATCCTGGTGGTCGCAGACCATCTACTCAACTCAATAACACTCCTGCGACTGACACCCAGGATGCGCTATCTCGTGGCCCTGTTACCCGCACGTGGAACTTGTGCGGTCTGACTCTCCGCACGTGGGTTCTGACTCCACCCCCCACTCTGGTGCACGACGGGTGCTCTCGTCCAGCTGACGCGCGTTCCAAGCTCCGCCCCGGCTTTGATGATGGACAGGACCGGCATGGGAGTTACGCACGTTCTAGGCTCCGCCCCCTGACCTCCATGGCACGTGGATTGGCGCGCGATCGGTCCCGCCCCCCATCCCTGATCAGGCTGCATCATAGGGCACACCTGTGTGCACCAGCAGCCTATTGGATTCTACTTCCTGGTTCCGCCCTGGCTGACTATTGGATGGCCTTCCTTTATATACCTTCTTGCTGCATACTCTCATTGCTGAGAATAGTCTAGTGTGATGCCATGCCTTGCTGCATTCCTATTCCGTGACCTTGCCTTGCCGTGCTTGTTAACCTCTTCTTGCCTGACCCTGCTTCTCTACTTGGACTCCGTATATCTCCTCTCCTGATCCGGCTACGAACGACCATTCTCCTGTCTCCAATCCTGACCTTGGCTAAGTTCTCCTACGATCCAATACTCTCGTATCCTGAACCTGGCTACGTACCCCGACAATCCGCTACTCTCCAATCCTGAACCTGGCTATGCACCCTGACGATCCATAACTTTCCACTCCTGACCTGGCAAGTACTTACAACTATTCTCACATCTATAATCCTGACCTGACTTGCATGTCCAATCTACATCCTAGGCACGCCCGCGTGGCTGTGGGTTGGCATTAATCAATTCCCTACCTCAGCACCGAGGTCGCGCTTCGTTTGTAATTGAGCTACGCGTTACAGCTTCTTTGTTTGCTAAGGGCATGCGCAAACCTCGCACCTTTGCCGCTTAGCATACCAGACCTGGCCCTCTTAGCTGGCGACATTTTGTCTGAGTTGGCTGGACATCTGGCTCATTTGCCCGGACATTGACTAAGATGGGGATACCTGAGTTACACCTCCCCACTTCACAACTTAATAGGTCGGAGCCTTTCAACTCCGGACTTTTTCAGACATCCTGGCAGCACGCCAGCGGGGGGTGTCTTAGAAGTCCAGGGCTAAATATGCGCCATTCCCTTGCAGGAATTTCCTGCCATACATTTCTAAACGACAGTAGTTACAAATTAAGGGTTTCCGCTGTCTCTGACGTGTTAGATGAAAATCCCTATATGCCTAACATGTTGGCACAATTAAAAAAGGGGGACTTTAATTCATGAATTTTTATATAACTATAAAAATTGTGCGATATGATCTTTCCTGATTTTACCCGAACAGTGCTCACAGCAAATCTCACTGCGCTAGGAGCTTCCTATTGAAAGTTGGGGAAAAGCCGCCTGCTATGCTGCTAGTCGCTGGGTTTTAAAACCATTTTCCTTTGCACGGTTACAGGGAAACACTGCCACAGTAACACATTTTACATTTAGAAATCACATTAGTCTCGCCACCTTATATCTGGTGAGAGACACACATACATTTATATTGAAATTACAGTGTTCATGCCATTACTGGGTTGCAGAGCTGACAATCTATAATTCCCCAATATGGCTCAGGGGCACCCAGCCGAGCATAATACCTTTATTATAGGCCTGGGTACCCCTTCACCTTCACAACCAATAATAGTGTGTCCCCTCTTTGTTTCCGAGGCTGTGGGCAGACAGGATCCCTCTTACATGTTTGGTGGTCCTGTGCTGTTCTGAACCCCCTGTGGCGGCAAGTATTTGACCTCATCAACTCCCTAGGAGACACACGGATGGTCCCTGACCCATGGCTGGCCCTGTTAGGTAGACCCGTTCACAACGTTCGCAGACACAGATACAAATTAATGCTGCATATCTTGCTGGCTGCTAGAGGTTCCATAGCTGCGTGCTGGAATAAGCAGACTAGCCCGGGATTAATATCCATCCATATGGCATATCCTGAAAATGGAGCATATCATGGCATATCTAAGAGAGACATCCCATAAATTTGGGTGTGGGAACCATGGTTGTCGCAGGAGAGCAACATGGGGCTTGACCCAGAGCTAGCAATGCTGTAAAAACTGTTCTGATGCTTCGGAAGGCCCTAAACCGAGAGAAGATTTAGGAGATAGGAATAGGATGAGATGCTGAGATGTAATTCTGAGAATACTGTGATAATTTCCCCTTCACCCCCTCCCCAAGTTAGTTGTTGTGTTCTATCCCCTATGGTTACCCCCCTACCCCTCCCCCATCCCGTGATTGACTGACGTACAGTATGCGATTTTTGTACAACACTACAAATATGAATGATCAGTAAGGTGAGCTACTTATATGAATAAATGAATACCGATGTACTGTAATGCTTAACAATCTCCCCTACCCTTTTCCCCTTCCATACCCCAATTTTACAATAACAATGTGTTTAAAAAAAAAAAAAAAAGATACAACTTGCAACTAAAATTAAATGTTTGTACGCGAGTTTATTAAAATACTGATTATTTTTATGGCGTTATCATTACATATTTGTTTTGCTTTTGTGTTTCATTTGTAGGATTTTTAAGATATATGCTAGTCCTAAGGTGCCGGAAGATAATCGTTTCCAATGCATTGCTAGCCTCAGACATCAAATGGGCTAAATAGTTTTCCACTATAGCGTTTTTTTAAAAGGCCTATTACCTAAGCCAATGGGGCAAAAGTGTTATATCTCCAAACACCCCTCTCCACACCCCCTCCCCCCCACAACACAGTTATATTGCTAGTTGTGATTAACGCAGATTTCTATGAGTTAACACTTATTTGTATCAGTAGAATAATTTCATGCTGAGTTGCCGTTTTTTGGTGTATTCAAATGAGATTAAATATTGCAACCCATTCATTAATACGTAATTGGTCTGTAATGCAGTAATATTGACCTTTTGTAAATCTAAGCTAATGAAACATAACTGAGTCAGAAACATGTGACTAGTCTTTCCCTCACTTTTGAATGTGTGCCCAGTGTATGGTAAATACTGTGTTTTTTTTGTTTTTTTATAACTTTGATTTAATTGTTTTTTTCAAACAATACAAATACAATGATGACATCCAATATATTTTCCACATTCATGTTGTTCAAGTATTAAGTACCAAACACCAAATAACAAAGAATGGTATTAGGGGAGGGATGGGAAGACAAGAGGGTCGGGTAGGGGGTGGGTGGGGTTGTGGCGCGGGTTTGTCCCCTGACACAGGTCCATTGTTGACTCTTTTAGCTCTTTCTCCAATTATCTTAGAGTTTGTAAACTTATTCAGTCGTCCTTTCTGGAAGAATGTCTCTGGTTCTAATCCCCTAATCCCCTATACTCACGGGCCGCCAACCCTTGACCTACCCTCTATAGTGCCCAGCTCGTGACCCCATCAAAGGCGAACGCATCTACTACTATCATAGCCATATTGTATCTCGCTCTACCCCCGGGATGTCCGTCTGGGCCAGCCAAGTTGTCCAGGTTTTTAGATAATTTCTGCCAGTGTCATTAACGAAACTCGTTAATTTCTCCATCTAGCACACAAACCAAATTCTATTCCTGATCTTGGTAATTGGTGGAATTTCAGATTGTTTCCATAATGCTGCAATCTCGCACCGCGTTGCTGTTAATACTGTGTGTTTTTATGAGCATTTTGCACATCTATTCTGCTTTGAAATAAACACAATTTGCTAAACATTTCTGAACGAGGCTATGCAAAGTTTTTGAAGTTCTAATTCCTTGATTACGGGAAATTAGTACATAATAGCTATGTCCAATAATTGTATGGCAATTAGTTATATTTGAGCCTCTAAAATGAGTTTGGCTTCACAGAGTTTGACAAGAGAGGGGCCAAACATCAGTCAGTTTGTTTTTTTTTGTATACGGAGTAGCATTTATTGTATTCTGCTCACAAATGAAGAATTTAGATGATGTTAAAACCTTGAAGTTGAAAGATAGGGGAGAGGACATGATTTCCGAACTGTGGTAGGCTTGATACAGCAGCAGTGAACTATTTAGAATTTCACGGTTAACAAATGTCTTCTTTGTGGTGAGGAGTGCGGAATCGTCAAGCATGAAAAAGAGCGTATAGTGCAATATTGCAAGGAAAATACAGCTAAATTGGTGACTTAGAAACTTGAGGCGCCACAACTCACATGGCCACAAACCAATATAAGCACTGGTGTAAATTCAGAAATCACTCCACTAACGGGTAATAGTCCCCTCCAGCTGGTCAAGAGAGCCTGATCCCTCCCGGAATAGAAGATTCCACACAGGAGTATATAGTAAGAAATGGTTTATAGTACCAAAAAATATAAAACGTGAACACATACATTACTCTCCAGTCAAAACACCCGGGAGGTCTCAATGACTATATTGAACTCACACCCTTTTTTGAGATAAATGGAGAGTAGGGTTTGCAATATGACCAATTAGGTTTCAACTACATCTATTGTTCTTGGTTTTTATGTCCTTTACCCTCCCTTCCTTTCTTTTCCCTCCCTCTTTGGTTACCCCCCCCCCCCCCCTTTTCCTCTCCCCCCCCTTTTTTTTCATTTTCATTGCCTTCTTTCTCTCCTTCCCCTATCTTCCTCCCCCTTCCCCCCCCCTCCCCTCCCCCACTTTCCCCCCTTCCCACCCTTTTTTTCTTTTCCCCCTCATTCCCCCCTCTCCTTTCCCTCCCCCTCTCCTTCTTTCTCTTTTCTTTCCTCTTTTTCCCCTTCTTCTTTTTTCTCTTTCCACACCTCATTCTCCTTCCAAATCAATGTATTTTTATGTATTTATTGTATGTATTATTGTGATTCAATATGTGGTCTTGCAATGTTATTGTATTATTGCCTGACTAATTATGGTTTTATCATTTATGTGGGTGGCCTTGAACAGTAATTTCATTTTATATTTCATTCCTAATAACATTACCAACTAAGCATCAATTCATATATACATATATATTTACATATTAGCATGTACAAATGCTTTAATGCATTACCATTTTCCCATTTTAGCTGTTACCTTGCACTTACTGTGCATGCTACCCACATTGGCTAACTAATTATCCAATTGGGATCTTAGTGTGACTGTATAAAAGGCCCCCATGTAGGTGTCCAAAATACTGCCTGTATCGTGTGAAACGCGTTATATGTAAGTTTTTACTTGTTATTTATCACATTGTTTTATTAAATCTTGACCCTTTATGCGCTCTTGTGTTTCATTTTTCACACACATTAAAGTGCTAAATTCGGCACGAAGGAGAAAGGGCTCCTCCCCCGAACACCGTCGTGTCTCTGAGGATGGAAATACTGCTGTGCGGTATCAGTCCCGAAGCTGTCTCTCACCCAAAATCACAACAGCCAGATCTCACAATAAAGCATCCGGTGGTTGTCTCATCTCCCTCTCTTCTCTGCAGCAAACAGCTCACGGATCTACACATTTCGTTTCCGCTTAGTCAGGAGCCATGTAAAGAGCATCTGACACTAACACCTTAAATAGCCTATAACCCTCTGAATAACTATGAACCAATGCTGAGCTAAATAATGAACACCTGGTGTCCACTCTAAACCGAATTGTAGAACACACACTAGTCATAGAGGATAATAAGAAATCAACTAAATGCAGTGTTAAGCCCTGTCACGGGAGACCAGTACTTTCAACACCTAAACCACCAGGATCACTATCACCAGACGGGAGACAGAAAATGACTAAAATGGGGTTTATTCGGACAAGCCCACAGACATAACAAAATGCACAAAAACTGGGGAAATACACACCAACTGGATGCCTGGGGGAAGACACTAGCCTTGACTATGCTTCAGGTAGGCTTCTCCTGACCGCTTCACATCCCGGCACTCCACGGTCCGATTTTCGGGATAGCTACCATGCTACCCCCGCAGGTCGGGTCTTCTTTCTTTCCTAGAACTTTGACACGTCTCTAGAACTTGTCCTCTGCTGGCCGGGCTTCTCTGGCAAATCTATGCCGAGTGCTCTGCTATTCCGAGCCCGCCACTCGCTTCACCAGACCAAGCCTGGAGTTTTCTGGTACTCTGATCGGGTAGTCCCCCTACATGAACCTCGGTTGCCTATGTTTTACATGGACCAGGGGCTGCCAACCAATCAGAGCATGGATCCTAAGGTAACAGCCAATCACAAGCCGGAGGCTCGTCCTGCTGCACCAAATCAGAGGAGGGGGCGTGCTTAGGGCTCAGGATGCCGGCAAGCAGAAAATTCGAATTGGCCAATGGGAACCGTGCCTACAAGTTCCGTCTCGGCAACGGCTTCCCCTGGCCTGCCCCATACCGCCTGCTGAGTAGACGCCACAGAGTCTGGAGGGAACAAAGGGTCTCACCCGCTGAGAGCCCATCCCCGGACCTGATCCCCCGCCCTTCCCCGCTCCCCAGATGGCTCGACAACTAGGCGCTCCCATCCTCCCCTTTGATCCACCGTCTCTATGCAGACACCTCGGCTAATCGAATTCTGCCTCCAGTTGAGGCTGCCTCCATAGAGATGAAAACACATTTCACATTTCTAAATCTTGGTTACACAACTTGCTTCTAAAACTTGGCTACAAAACTTGCTGGCTGAGCAATACATTGTACACTGGCGACACACTTTATTCGAGCTCGGCTAGTCCCACGAATTCGGGTATACCCGGGTGTATTGAGGTTTGTGACTGTTTTCTGCCCGAGTGCATTGAGGTATTTTCCAGGCAGCGATTGAAGCATTTTATTCCCGCTGGCTGCAATACTGTACAGTATATATATATATATATATATATATATATATATATACTGCATTACAATTCATGAATTTATGCCATCTGGTAGACACGCGAAGCATTGCAGCCTATTAAATCCTAATCATTATCATTTAACAGATCAGCCGCCCGTCAGCCAGGCATGAACCCAGGCTGGGAAGGCAAACGCAACGGGGCTTGTCAGAGGTGAGGAGCGGCGCATTCCAGGTATCTGCCAGGTACATACTGGGTATTTGCTCGAATAAAGTGTGTTGGTGCAGTATAGGGAATAGCCTCCATAGGAATTAACCGTGTCCCCACAATACATGCTTGCTTAGCGGGGAACAATAAAGGGTTACCGGGAATAAAGTACATAAACATATTTTACTCACCCCGGTCCCTTTTCCCCTCACACACACACAGTCACTGGGGCCTGCCCCATAGAGGGCTGTGCTGTGGTGTGTGGCACGCCAGCCGCAGCATGCGCCGCAGCGGCCACTGGGGACCTGGTCTAAGGCAGTACTTGGAGATGGAAAGAGTGGTGGATTAGTGGAATTGCCTCCCAACAGACGTGGTAGGGGCTAACACAGTAACGGAATTCAAACATGCTTGGGGTAGAAATAAGGCTATCCCACATACGAAAAAAGCCATGGGTCACATAGGGTCTGAGGTTTTGCCGCAGGTCGGAAGGTGAGCAGACTATGTGGTCAATACAAACTACATCTGGGGGAAGACACAAAGCGCAATAACTTCCTCTCCAGGGTGGAAATATCACATGGGATCTCAAACTGATATAGGCAGCATATGTAGAGAAAAAAAAGAAAAAATATAGTGCAACACAGTTTAATTAATATAAAATACTCGAGCAAGGAGGCTCCAATACACTCACATTCTTCAGAACACAATATAGCAGTTTAACCACTCTGGGTTCAGACGCAAACCTACATCGGTTTGGGATCCCATGTGATATTTCCACCCTGGAGAGGAAGTTATTGGGCTTTGTGTCCTCCCCCAGACGTTACTTTGAGTGATTACAAAATCTCTCACACCAGCTGCATCTCCTCTTGGTGATATTTATTTGTTTTCTGTTTTTTTATTATTAATGTATTTTTAAGGTTTGCGCTTACTTTCCTTGCACCAATACAAACTACAGTATGATCAGTAATGTAGCTGTGTAATGACCACAAACCTATGTAATTCCCATCTATATCTCTGAATCTTCATGCGTAGAGAAGACATCCTATTTGTGTACTCACTAGGTTCTTGAGCTGTTGCAGAACAAATTCAAACTTCAGGATTTGTGGAATCCAATAAATTGCTAATACTCTCAGTTTCGCCAATGTGTGTCCAGTCTTGTAGGTTGTTGAGCCTTTATGTTTAAGGAGACTGGACCAGGCCCCATATCTTCTAGCCCCAGCTCTCCCTCTCTAAGAATAGTCAGATGTGTTCAGTAATATGCACACATACAACAGGGCGCATATCCCCCCGTGGTAATGTGTGCGAATAAACACAGAGAAAATACAAATAGTGCAATAAAGTTATAAAATAGTGATACATACACTAAAATACAAACACCGGAGTTATTCTGCAGCTGGATTTACTATATACTAAGATGCAAGCTATACCCAGGGGAATACTCACATAACAAAAGAAACAATATTACAAATGATATATTCAAGAGCCTACAGGGGCGTAACATACTGCACATTGGTGGCATCGGATTGGATACAGTGCATGCGTGATGCATGCTGATGCCTGATTGGAGGGCGGATTGTTCATCTTGTAATAAAATTAATAACATCTGCAGAGATGTGTGTGTGTCCGCAATGGATTGGCTATGGTAGGAAATATGTGAGAGTCGTGTGCAAAGATGGGTGCGCAACACATTTGGTGCTGTGTAAAAATTAAGTACCAGGTGCAAAAGATGCTATCAGATGGAGAAACTAACTAGCTTCCTAAATTATCCCGGCGCCAAATTTCAGAAGACCTGGGAACAATGGAGGAAATATATTTATGGCTCAAAATTTCCCCTAACCCATATCCTAAAATAAGGAAACCCAAAATCTTAAGCACACATATCTAGGGCTTTGTACCTAGTCCCCTGACTCTTTCCATGTATTTACTTCTCTACACAATATACCATTTTTCGTCTTTGCAATTGGTTTAACGTACAGATGCAGTGGCCATAATTTGAACATATCACACGTTGTATACTTCGGAATACCCCTGTCATGGCGCGTCATGACCGCGTGTCGACTCGTTTTTATCGAGTGCAGAAAATGGCATTTAGTGTTCTGGTTTTTAAACACCTGCAAATTGACATTGTACTGTACACATTGCAATTCATTCATTTCTGCCACAGAAACGCGAAGAACTGCACCCGATGAAATCGGGATCCATGAAATTCAAACAAAGCAACCGCTTGATGGGCTGCATTGAGTCCATCAGCGCACACGAAAACGGCTCTGTGATATGTTCGAATAACGGCCACTGCAACTGTAGGCTGTCTAAAAACCTTCTCCGACTTTAACTGATGATTTTTGCTTCACCATTCCCCTTCATTTTCAGAATCCAAAGCTTGTTAAACTTAAGTATTAAAAAAAATCTATTGAAACATATGACAACTCTATATTTCTTTAGGCCAATATGGCTACTAAAAGATATGGCGTGGAAAATCTATGGTTATGTTGCCTCTGTTATTGAGTTTCTACTTTATACACAGATTTTATGATACTGTAGGAACTGTACAAGCCATACATTAAGGAAAAGCCTTCTCAATAACATTACCATCATCTCTTTTAGCAAAGAGAAGTTGTGTCTTATGGGAACACCTATAATAACATGTATAGTGACATCTATACTACTATCTTATACAACGACACCTAAACTGTGCAGGAAGCGGAAGATTACTCTTACCGTGCATCCCAAAACTGGAAAAACCTCCTGGAGACTCTCACATCCACCACCAGTTTAAGTTCTTTCAAAACCAAAGCTGTCTCACATTTTAATCTGGTCTGTAACTGTCACATACGCCCATAATATATATTATCTCTTACTGTACTTGCAATGTCTTGTATGTAATGTAAACCCTGTTCACTTATGTAACTGTATTTGTAGCCATGTATTATTTGTCATTTTAACTCTATGCCCAGGACATACTTGAAAACGAGAGGTAACTCTCAATGTATTACTTCCTGGTAAAACATTTTATAAATAAATAAATTGCAGTTATTTTTTTTTTTTTACAGTGCACCAATATTATATTACATAGCTAAGACAAAAATAGCAAAGAAGGTCATTAAACATCAATACAGTTCTCGTACATCACGATCCAGTGTCTGGTGCCCTGAAGGTAACCAGAATTCCTGTTGTATAAAGTGGAAAATGAGGAAAGGATTCTACTAAAGCTGAAACGAAAATATTACTTCAGCAATCGCCACAATGGGCTAGTCTTTTATATTTATTTTTGGTTTCTCTTACCTGTAAAGGGAATGAGGGCTCGAGGGAGAAGGAGCGGCTCAGTGAGTAAAGACACTGACTCTGTAATCAATCAACACTCAGTTTGTATCAGGATTCAATTCCCAGTGTCACCTCCTAATGACCTTAGGCAAGTCACTTTATAAGATCATTTGGGCAGGGGCCATGTCTGTAAAATTCCTGTATGCGCCTGTAATTGTGTAACGGTTTGAGTCCTATCGGGAGAAAAGCACTGTATGAAATAAAGTTATTATTATTACTACTACATATAATACATTTCTGATAGCTTAGAAACAGGAACTTGGTACTGATTTAATGCAGAGGGAAATCAAAAAGGCTGCGTCACACCATTAATAAGTAAAACATTGCCTGGGGTTCCCCTCACTAATTGTCTCCGGGACTGGAAGGTCCCCGGTGTTCCAAAATCAACAGTTATGTAGTGGGAGACCTCTGGTTCAGGTAAACCAAAATCTATATACTAACTTTTGGGGAAGGAGGAATTTGCATGCAGTCATGTATAATCAAACTGAACTAATAATAGTGATATGCTAGGTGATTAATGCATTTTTAAGAAAATATTAGATGTATCTGTATATTGAAATCATTTATGAAACTGTGTGCTGGGAATTAATATGACATTTCGTAGAGGAGCTGAGCACCCTTATTAATTTTTGATATTTTCCTTACCCTGCCTCCTTTCTTCATTGGTCACGTGGCAGACAACAAGTTTGAATACATGTGATATTGTAGTCAATCGGGCAGAGCAAACACATTTGACAATTATCCCCACATTCATAATTTTCGTTTTGTATTGAAACAAGGAAAACTATTTAAACTTTATGTATCCCCTACTACAAATGTGTGAACAATGAAGAGTTGGTCTGCTACAAGTATCACATGATATGATGGGGAATGGGAGACACTGTCCCTGCTATGCCTGGCAAAACACGACAGGAGATATGCGATTTGACGGGAGGAAGAACGGATGGAATGTTGGAGCAGGCAGTCAGTTTGAGAGACACAGAGAAAGTCCAACTGCCCTTCTGAGAGGAAGAAACAGAGAGACAGCTCGACAGTGAGAGGGGCTACATAAAGACAGCCGGATACTCACAGAGGTGAAAGAGGATGATTGTATGAGACTGGTAGTCAATGACAGAGAAAGTGAGCGACAGCAGCAAAAACACATTCTCTACACACAGAGAAAGAGAGAAGAGTCCACAGCAAGGAGAGATCCTGATACTTGCCTGGCTGGCAAAGCACAACGAGATAACAGATATCCGGGAGGCCTTTTCTCGCAACTATCAAGTAACCTATGTCTATTACACACACACCTCAAAAATGTGTCACCCTTCACAGGCCTGAAATGCAACTACACGTCATTTTAAGAATAGAACTCCAACGCCATGCTGACAATAAAATGATCCAAAGTGTCTGCTACATTGGACACTGGGACGATATAAGGGACAACAGTGCAAAGTCGTCATTTAATGAGGTATTGTGTATATATATTGTGTTGATAAGTTTTGTTTTTTCTCTAAGAATAGGGGCCACATAGTTAAGGTTGCCCCTAACCATAAAGCACTTGCTAATTTGTCATATCTTCCAAGATTATACATATCAGCATTCAGGTTTTTCGCAGATAAAGAAATGTTTATTTCTCTGAGTACTCAAAGATATATGGTATACAAATCAAGTTCTTATAGATATATGGTATACAAATCAAGTTCTTACAGATATATGGTATACAAATCAAGTTCTTACAGATACTGTATATGGAATACAAATCAAGTTCTTACAGATATATGGTATACAAATCAAGTTCTTACAGATATATGGTATACAAATCAAGTTCTTACAGATACTGTATATGGAATACAAATCAAGCCCTTACAGATATATGGAATACAAATCAAGTTCTTACAGATATATGATATACAAATCAAGTACTCACAGAGATATGGTATTGCAAGAGTCTTCCTAGTTCTCCCTCTCCCCTTCTATTCCTTGTCTGTCCACCGGGTGTGCTGCTGTTTCTGTCTTCTCTGGGTTTCCTCTGTCTCTCAGTCTCCTCTTGTTGCTCCTGTCCTTACAGTTTCCTTTTTCTTGTTCCTCTCTTGCCTTTGTTTTGTGTCCTGACTCCTTATGCCCATGCATTTGCTTCTGTTCTGTAGTCCTTTACTTATTAAAGGCCCTTGCCCCCGTCTGGCTTGTCCCCGTTTGTTTACTGCTCCCTGGTCTCATTTCCTGCTCCGTGGTCTCAGTTCCTGTTCCCCTGCCCTGTTCCTGCCTTCTTGCTGCCGACCCCTGCCTGGACCCCGACGATCCTTGCTTGCCGCCTGCTGCCGACCTCTGCCTGTGACCCTGACGATCCTGCTTGCCACCTGCCACCGAACCCTGCCTGTGACCCCGACGATCCTGCTTGCCACCTGCTAACGACCTCAGCCCGTGACCCCAACAAGCCTTGCCTTCCCTACTGTTCTGGCCTTCGAGGTCCTACCTGCTCTTGGAGTCCCCGTGACAGAAAACAAAGGCCATTTCTGGACCTAGCCGGAACAGATTCTCTGCCTTCCTACTTCAGCAGACCACATCCGTTGTATTGGAGGAAGAAAAGTACTTTTGTTTTGGTTTTTGGAAACCCCATTTGGGATCTTGAAGGGTTTTTTTGCCACAAAGTGTTCTGTAGGATTTGTTGTACATTTTCTCCCTGAGAAGAATTCCCTTAATATTTTTATGAAAAAAAACTTGCATTTTTCTGCAGTATCTAGTGTCACCATTTCAGACTCTCAGACTTTCCTTCCCTGGACAAGGCTTGTCTCTCTGCATTTCTGGTTGGGCCAATGCAGACTTTTAAACTTCTACTTCAAAGACAAACTTGATTTTCTTTGGTTACTCTGCACCGCTTGCTATATACTGCTGTTTTAACAAGGTTCCATTTCCAAAAACGGCAGTGCACTGCCAAGAAGACCACGAGGAGGCTCCATAAAAAGATTGGACAAAATGTCCCCCCTAGCCACAGCAACAGTCCACCAACGCATTTCGGGCTTTATGCCCTTTCTCAAGGTGTACCTTACTCTATAGGAGGCCGATATTTATACCGTCACGCCGAGAACGCTGCTGCGGTGGAGTCTGACCCTCCAAGAATATGACTATCGTTCAGCACAAAAAAGTGAGTGAGCACGGCAATGCCGATGGACTTTCCCGGCAGGACGATCCCGGGCCGGCTTAGCTCTGACCTTCAAGCGTCACGCTTGGGGATGAACCTGTTGGGGTCGCTACCCCAGAGCTCTCTGCTTAAGGGGGGAGGTGTGACGGTAGGGGGAAATATGGCTGCTGTTTATAAAGGTTAAGTCTGCCATTACCCCTACCTGTCAGTAATACATTGGTATTGTATTATATGTTATGTATATATGTATGTCTTTGCTTGGTTCCAGCACCTCAGGAATCAGGGGTTAATATGTTTGCAGTAGAATTGTTGCAAATTTTATGTTACAGTCCTACCCACCAATCAGGGCCGGGCATGTAGGCAGCTCCTGGCCCTGAGTGTTGCAATATTATGGTTGGTTTAAGTATATAAAAAGATGGGGAGGGAGACCCTTAGCAGACAGAGCCTGCAGAGAGTTACAGAGGTGTTGCTGTAACAGGGAGAAACTGCAGTGTCCACTCCAGTGCTGGTCCAAGGCCTGAAAACCAGTACTGTAGGCACCGGGCAAAGAGAGAACAGGGGAAATCTCTGCAAGTAGGTCCCTGCGACTAGTTAGGCAGGGTACCCCGCAGTTTCCCCAGTTGGGTATGTGTGATGTTTGTGTCTTTTGTATAATTGTGGATATGTTTTTCCAATAAATTAATTTTATAAACTCCCGTGTTCTGTCTGGCGATATTGATCCCTGGTATTGGCCCTGGTCTCCCGTGACAATAGAAATATCATAATTGCAGGGGAACCATAGACAGAAAAATACAAACAATGGAAATATTTTTGTCTTTTGGAAATGGAAATGTGTAGAATGCCAGTGCATCAGAATAACAAGTCCTTAGGTATATTATAACATTTGCAGTTGAGAAACTCCCAATGAACTGTCTAGTACAATAAGGTTACCCTAATAGGGTTCAGGGGACTAGTACTTAATGCCACAGGCACCACTAATGATTAGTACAAACAAAGTCCCATACACTACCGACACACTTTATTAAAGTGTGGCCGGTACCGCAAGCCGGGAGATTTCCCGGCTTGCTAGTGGCCGCCCCTCGGCGTGCCGCGCGTCATAGACGCGCGGTCACGCGTCTTCGGGAGCCTGCGCCCCCTGCACGCGCGTCCAGGGCTCCCCGAGGGAGCCCTGGTGTCCCGCGATCGCGGGACGGCGGCAGGGGGTTCCGGGGGACCCGGCGGACCCGGCGGACCCGGCAGCGGTAGGGAGAGCGCCCCGATCAAAGGGCGCTCTTCCGCTGCTTCGGCGCGCGCCCGTCACCCTCGGGCGCGCGCCAGGCTACTGCTGCGGCCAAGAACGGGCAAATGCTCGAATAAACTTGGCCGCAGCAGTATGGTGAGAATAACAGGGTATGGCAACCCACAGAAAAAACTCACTTTTGAATTCCAGAATCCAGGGAGGTATTCCACAGCAGGTAAATGAATGGTGTGCAGTCCACCAGATGATGCAGCAGGAACAGGTAAAAAAAACGGCAGTGCACTGCCAAGAAGACCAGGAGGAGGCTCACGGTTGCAAAAGCAAAAATTATTTATTCCATAAAAAGATTGGACAAAATGTCCCCCCTAGCCACAGCCACAGTCCACCAATGCGTTTCGGGCTCTATGCCCTTTCTCAAGGTGTACCTTACTCTATAGGAGGCCGATATTTATACCGTAGTGCCGAGCGCGCTACTGAATGACGTCACAGACAAACAAACTAACCAATCGGCTGGCGTCTCCTATTGGACGGGTCCCTATTGGATAGGGGGATCGCGTCATATTCAAGAAACTTTATTGAGAACAAACAGACCCCTCCATCTAGTGAAAGGGATATGGAGTTCAAGGTGAAGCCCTCCGATTGGCTACTAAACATATCAACAAGTGTAACTTTATTAATGCTGACATAAAAATCTTATTGCCTAATCATCTGTGACGTCAGTAATTCGGCTTCCTCACCCAGTGCAAACACAACTTTATCAAGAAAAACTTTATAAAAAAAAACAACAACAAATTTTGAACAAAATAGGAAAATACACTATTAGTCTAATGTTTTGAAGAAAAATAACTCCCAAACAGGAGAGATTATCAGTAAAAAAGCATTATCATTAAAAAATAGCACATTTGCACAACAATAACACACACATATCAAAAAAAGGTATACAAAAAAGGAGAAAAAAGTTTTCTCCTACATATCCCCAGAACTCAAAATGCACATCGATAACATACTGTAATAATAATAAAAAAAAACTTTATTCATTCACTTAGGTACTAATGACCTAATGTATACCGATGTGCATATTAGAGACCTGGGGTGAATAAAAGGGAGAAAAGAATAATCCTAAGTATGCATAAGATAAACAGGACAAAATAAATTCTTTTGTTTGGAGATAGGAACCCATTTAGGGATTGTGAAGATTGAGATAATGTTTGTGGCTCGGGCTATATGAAGACAGACTATCATCACCTCCATTTTGGCGCAGTAGCCATTTTGAGTGTTTGAATGTATGTATATTTGTGTATGATCTGTGAATGATTGATATCCTGCAGAGTATCACTTTCCCTTTCTCACTTGTACCTTGGTGCAGATAAACTCACAGAACATATACAGACCAGCGCCCAAAAAAAAGTCCAATAAGTCCCAAATAGAGTCCAAACAGATGGAGGGGGAGAGAATCCAAATGGTCCAATCATTGAAAGATCTCCAATCCGGGGATCCATGACATAGACGACAGAAACAAAAGAAAATAATAGTGTAATACGTAATATTAAAATTGAACAAACAACATAAAACACTTAACAAGAGACATACACTAAACAAACAAGCTGAAAGTAAAATAACTATTTATTTAAACAAACGGAGCCTGCTGCAGCGGGTCATCAAGGGGTTAAAACCCAAAACCCTACTTACAGCAGGACTGGAATAATATGCATGTGTGACCAAGTGAGGCAGACGCCGGCAGCAGTAAGGGTCCTCGCGGGCTCCCCGATGTGTGGTATATGTCCCTCTAACTTCCCTGAGGAAGTGACGTCAGTCACGAAACACGTAGGGTCAGTGGTCACGGTGCCTTGGAGAAACACTGGTTGTGAGAACTTGTCAGTCAAGTGAAGCAGGAAGCAGCGTCATCGAGAGAGCGCGAGAGAGGCTGTTTTGCATGTGTGCAGGAGTGTGTGGATTTCCCCTACTCGGCGTCCATCTTGGAGAGTGCTCCGAAGTTAGAGGGACATATACCACACATCGGGGAGCCCGCGAGGACCCTTACTGCTGCCGGCGTCTGCCTCACTTGGTCACACACGCATGTTATTCCAGTCCTGCTGTAAGTAGGGTTTTCGGTTTTAACCCCTTGATGACCCGCTGCAGCAGGCTCCGTTTCTTTTAATAAATAGTTATTTTACTTTCAGCTTGTTTGTTTAGTGTATGTCTCTTGTTAAGTGTTTTATGTTGTTTGTTCAATTTTAATATTACGTATTACATTATTATTTTCTTTTGTTTCTGTCCCTATGTCACGGATCCCCGGATTGGAGATCTTTCAATGATTGGACCATTTGGATTCTCTCCCCCTCCATCTGTTTGGACTCTATTTGGGACTTATTGGACTATTTTTGGGCGCTGGTATGTATATGTTCTTTATGTTTTCTCTGGTGTTGTTCTGCTAGTGTTCCTGGCTGCCCTGTATACATTGTGTATTGTTACATGTTCTATTCAGTTTTTATATTGGTTGTATTTTTATTTTTATGGTTTATAGCACCTAAGCACTTTCTTTTGTGTTAGCAGATAAACTCACGTTGATACTTTGAACCCTTGACTCATTGATTTTATTTCTACGCTTTCACAGATGGCGCCCCCCGAATAGGGACCCCAATACCTCGGAACCAGGAGACCCCAGACGGAGCAGCTGCCTACAATACTCAAACGTGCACTTGGAATAAGGTATGGCTTTATCCTTTTTAACAGAAAAAGCCATTAGATTAATTGTTTGAGTAATCTGTAGACAGTTTGTTCTTTATGGGCAACCTACCTGAGTGACGGGACACCCTGTATCACGTGAGTTTATCAATATTATACTGATCAGGTATTGTTGTTGTTGTTTTATATTATTGCCATAAACTCAGGTCAGATTATACCTTATGCTAAATGGCAGGCCAATTCAGGGCTCAGAAGGTATAATAGATAATAAGGTGGAAAGTCTCCTAAACTTGGGGAGAGAACTATTGTTAAGGAACAGCAGGTGACTATTTTTTAATACCACTGGTCCTTAACTCTATATTCTATGTATATTATACCAAGTGGTGGGGCACCTTATTGGTACCCGATCGACTGGCGTTGATCGGGGATAGGTCAGATTATACCTTATGTGAAATGGCAGGCCAATTCAGTGCTCAGAAGGTATAATAGTTAAAAGGTGGAAAGTCTCCTAAACTCGGGAAGAGAACTATTGTTAAGGAACAACAGGTGACTATTTTTGTTAATATCACAGGTCCTTAACTCTATATTCTACTTATATTATACCAAGTGGAGAAGGCACCTTATTGGCACACGATCGACTGGCGTTGATCGGAGTAATACAGGAGAATTATGGGGAACCTACATTCTCAGTCGCCGGTGAAGGGTACGTCTCTTGAAATTATGTGTAGACTTTATGGCAATAAAATATTTTAAAAATGGATATTTAGTGGCGCAGAGTATATTAAATAAGAAGAAAAGGGAAACATATCAGGCTCTGTTTTGGAAATAGCTGCAGCATTAGTGGACCCCATCTCCCTTTTCTAATCCCCCTTTCCTCTTTCCCCTTCCCTCACCCTTTTTCACTGAAAGGTCACAGGACTTGCATGTCTGTGAGACATGGAAGTTAATTATTAACCTTGGAAGAAATGGCTTGAATGTAAGAATGTTGAAGTAGTTTTTAAGGAATGAATACATTAATTCTGCATGGAAAAAGAAAAAGGGGACATCCTCTTTAAATGTTTTTTGTTTGTTTATGTCTTAGAAAGTTCATAGTAACTAGTTTGAGGGCATAATAATATACATGTCATGGAGTGAAATGTTTGTGTGTCACTCTGATAATTATTGTATGTATGTATCTATGTATGCATGTCTTTATTCATATAGCACCATTAGTGTACATAGCGCTTCACAATGTCACGTATAGTACTATTCATAAAAATAACAAATAATACAAATAACAGATCATAATGATTTTGAATGAAATAATAATAAGGGTTAAAATAAACCTATACCACAAAAAAACTAAAATGCAAAAAGCTACTTCCAATATGACAAAAATACACTGTGCAATACTTATATATCTCTTGTAAAAGGGTCATTTAAGTTAAGTTTAACCCTTTGGTCAAAGTGTATTAAGCCTGCTGCCATTTACAAGGCATGACCGTAGCATTTAAAATAAACCTAGGCAGCATTGTATGTTAAAGTTTGTTAGTGTAATGTTTTTTTTAAAAAATGTAAAATTTGGCAGTTGTAAAAAGATTTCTTTGCACCCTGACTCAAGTATGAATTTGTATTTTTTACTGTAGCACATTTTTGTTGTTCCTGGGCGTGGGACTGTGTTACAATATTTAAATGATCTATTGATACAAATAAAATATGAAGTAGGATATAAGGACGCTTTAAATGTAAGTTTTATGTGCTGATTTAGAGGAGTCAGGACTGAAGCAAGGTATATCTAGAATGCAAAGTTTTAAAAAGTAAATGTTTATTTTTTATTGTTGTAATAATAATAATATTAAACAAAAGAAAGAGTGATCTTATGGAGTAAGGAAGCTTTATTGAGTTTTACCCTGGCCCACAGGATTAATAGAATGCTGAAGTTTTGTTAATTGCCCGTAGAAAGTAGAATTGAATGTTGATGGAAGATAAACTCAGAGAACGTGTGTGTGTGTAAGAAAGATAAGGAATTAGAAATAAATAGTAAATAAAACAATAAGATTTTTGTTTTATAGGAAGGGTTGCAGAGATGGTTTTGTTTATGTTCTTTAGTTATCAAGGTTTCTCTGTTCAAACTTATAATAGGAAACTAACGGTTTGTTTTCTTAAATACACTGGTCTTGTCTGATTTTTGAACAACAGTCATTTAAAAGAGGGAAGGTTAAAAGCAGCCAAGCGGGCTGGCCCCCCTCCTCCAGCTTAAAAAATGTACAAAGACCACGTTCCAGACATGACCGTTAACTAGAAGCTGAGAAAGAAAGAAAAATGTTTAAAAGCAGCTTAGTTATAGTATGGGGAAAGAGAATGATATTGTAATTTATTTATTTTTGGACTGAGTTTGCAGGATCAAACAGGTCTGTTTTGGTTTTTTTATCTTATTTGTTGTAAAGTTGATTTTGCTCTGTATCAAAGAAGTGTGAAATTATGCTTATTTATTTTGCTTTTTGTTTTTGTATCCATTTTAGGATAAATACCTCATAGTTTATGGGCGTCTCCCAGCAACAGTACTGGGTACGTCTGGTCTGCTGTACCAGTACGGGTTAAATTATTTCCCAAAGCTGTCCTCCCCAGAATTGGCCAATACCCTCTCAGCAGAAATGCTTTAGATGGCATAGTCCCTATTATGGAGGAATTATTACATGAAGGGGTTATAATCCCCACATGCCGTATCCAAATTACTTCTATGCAGAAACCAGTAAACACATTTCAATTCTGTTTGTTCTAATTAGGAGATGTTTGGGAATTTTTTTAAGATGTTGGTAAAAGCTTACAAGCACATGATATGTCAAGGGACAATCACCGATTGTTGTATTTTTTTGAGATACCATGAAAAATTAATCCTGAATAGGGGTGTATGAGAAGTTCCATTTTTTTTAGCTCTAAGCTGCCTCAACTTGTATAGCAGTCAGAGTATATTGTCGGTGTGATCCAAGAAGGATCAAAAAGAATCCCCAAATTTTAGCACTCTCTGTCAGAAAATATTACTCTGGATAACAGTGATCCAACAGGAGTAATTACCTGTATATAACTGTATAGGGAATTAATAGCCCTAGTCGTACCACTAAGTCCAAAGAAAAATAATAAAGTTTTATTCAAGTAAATACTTATTAAAAATACATACACATCATACAAAACTTGTTAAAAAACCCCGTTCGGAGGTGGCTGGTGTGGTCAGTATTCTTGTTGGGTTGTCTCTATTAGTATAATCCTGCTGACTCACATACATCCATATCGGTATTGTCTATTGAGAACCGAAGTAGTATTGTGATCCTGCAGAGGGTATTCGCTATTAGGAACTAATTACAAAAAAGACTGTGTGAAACAGCGCTATAAATACTAATAGATACACTTGAATAAGTGAAAAAGGAAACAACACTGGCAGCCAGGTAAAAACTGACAGTACAGTCAGTCAGAGAGCATGGGAAAAAAGAGTATACCGGCGCCACAAATAATCAAGTGAAAAACCAAACCAAATAGTGTACAGTCCAAATGGAGTCCTAATAGGGCTGGTGATGAAGGATTCTCACATCAACGAAGTGAAATATGTGGAAAAAGAAAAAGAACAAATTATGGTGCAGTATGTCAGTCACTGAGACTAAAATCATGGACAAACTAACAACACGAGACAAACAAGACAAACAGACGAAAACACACTAGCAAGGCTTAATATTAATAACAAAGCTAATTTATTACTGGGTGTGGAGGGTTAAAATAACACGCATCCGGAGGGGTAAAAATGAAACCCTACTCACAAGACGCTAGACAAATACAGGCAACAAGCTGGAATCATGCTGCTGGGCTTCCAAGATGGCGACTGGAGCACTCTCACTGGCGTCCTCACGTGACAGAGGTGGAAGGTGAGTCACACGAATGACGGGATTTCCGGGCGGATGTGACGTCACACCACACTAAAGTCCCACCGCAGACGTTCCTCCTTCACTAATCCTCCGCAATTACCGCAATTACACCACGGCTCCACTTGTTTGAACTGCAAACTACTCCACAAGCCAGGACAAGGCTGTGCCAACCCCTTGTGCCAACCCCTTGGACTCTATGGTATAAATACCGTCAGTCCTTAGCTCCACTTGGTTAATTAATGATTGCAGTATGTTAACCCCATGTTGGACATGTTCAGGGCGGCACATAGGATGGGCCAATGCTAGACAAGACAAGTATACAAACACAAAAACGCTAAACAACATTAAAACAATGATACATTCAATACATAAAATCGATAAAAAATAAATAAATAAATATTAAGAGGCAGGTTCAATACAATTATTCACAGAAAAGCCTTAAGTTCAAAGTCTATATTCATCCCTCTTGGGGAGAGGGTTTTTAATTCATATATCCAATATGCTTCACGCATACTAGCCTGCTGTAGTCTACTCCCCCCTCTTGGATTGGCATCAACTAGCTCAATAGCCTGACAACATAGACCCTTAGGGTTTTTATCATGACACAAGAGAAAATGATGTGAGACACTATGTGTCACCAAGCCCCTTTTAATATTGTAAATATGCTCATAAATACGTCTCTGGAACGTTCTCCCTGTTCTGCCTACATACTGCAAGCCACAGGGGCATTGCAGTAGGTATATAACAAACATTGATTGGCAGTTAATTAATTTTTGTATGGGGTAGCACCTATTAGTGACGTTAGATGTAAACTGTCTAGCAATCTTACTATAGGAGCATGCTACACACTTCGCACAGGTAAAAAAACCTTTTAGGCTCCCTAATTGTCTCTGTTTTTGTTGTTTGACCGGACAACTAGGAGCTAGCTTGGATTTAAGGTTATTGGCCTTAGAGAATATGATATTAGTTTTTTTTGGAAGAATATCCACTAACACATCATCTTGTAACAGAATGGGCCAATATTTATTTATAATTTGTTTTATTTTAGGCGCCATCTCATTATATTGAGTGATGAAAGCAACCTGCTTGTTACACCTTTCTAATGTGTCCTTTCTTTTAGCATTATATTGGAGTAAAGTGTCCCTATGCATCTTATTGACTTGATTAAAAGCTTCATCTAAATCAGACTCTAAATATTTTCTACTAATAAATTTATGTTTTAAGTCTTCCGCTTGTGTCCTAAAGGTCTCTTCTTCAGAGTAATTTCGTTTAAGACGCACCAGTTGGCCCTTTTGGATATTTCGCAGCCACTGTGGATTATGCTGACTATCTGCGCGCACATAGTTATTAGCCTGTACTGGCTTGAAGAAGGTCTTAATAGTATGCAGTGTTTCATTTTTGACATATATGTGAAGGTCCAAAAAATCAATGTGCTCAGTGCTAAAACTACAAGCGAATTTAAGATTAAGGTGATTAAGGTTAAGATATGTGCAAAAAATATCCAGTGAATCTTGGGTGCCCGACCACACAAAAAACACATCGTCAATGTAGCGCCGCCAGAGCACCAGGTTTGCTCCTAGAGGACAGTTATTCTAAATAAACTCCTCTTCCCAACTGTCCATAAATAAGTTGGCATAACTAGGGGCAAACCTCGTGCCCATAGCGGTACCACATTTCTGTATATAATATTGTGAATTAAAAGTGAAATAATTGTGCGTCAAAATAAACCAAATACTATCAACCAAAAAATTCCTTTTAATAAGTGAATGATCGCTAGAATTCTCTAATTTGCGAGACACGGCCTGGCAGCCTTGATGATGGTCAATAACAGTATATAATGATGTAGTAGCAAGTATGTAACCAGGCTGCCATTTAAGATCTTTCAAAATTTGTAATATATGTGTCGTGTCTCGCAAATAGGATCTAACGCCAGTGACTAAAGGTTGGAGATGGTGATCAATAAATTGTGAAAGGTTAGAGGTGAGGGAAGAAATACCAGAAATAATAGGTCTCCCTGGGGGTGAAGTTAAATTTTTATGGATTTTAGGTATAAAATAAAATAACGGTGTACGGGGAAACAGAACCGACAGAAAATTGAACTCATCTTCACATATTGCCCCACTATCTACGCCAGAAGTCAGCAGTTCTCCAAGTTCGGCCTTGAATTGAAGGGGTCACTGGTAAGGGGGAGGTATGTTGTCTTGTCGCCCAATAATCTCATGGACTCCTGTATATAATAGTCTTTGTCCATCACGACAATACCCCCACCCTTATCTGCCGATTTAATGACAATGGAGTCATTCTTCTCTAATTCTTGGACTGCCTCTTTTTCTTGAATATTAAAATTATCCTTTTTAATTTTGTAGGTTCTGCAGGAATTCTCGAGATCCATACTGACCATCTCAACAAAGGAGCTCACCAGATGCCCTTGGGCAAACTTGGGATTAAAGGTGGATGTTTTCTTAAAGATCCTTTCTTGAGGGTCAATAGTGCTGCGTACCTCTCTAGTTGGACTTATTTGGTTGGATATAGCATCCCTAGCAAAATATTTTTTCAGGGCGAGTCTACGGGCAAATTTGTGGACATCTATAAATAGATTGAAACTGTTTGGTCCACAAACAGGAGCAAATTTAAGACCCTTATTGAGTACCTTTTTTTCAATATCAGTAAGATGATGGTACAAGCAAGCTCCGTGATCGCGGCGGATCATAGACTGATTAGTATCAGGACCCCGCCGCAAATACAAGCCTGTCTTCCCTCGATACACAGGATCACTGGATGCTGCCACCTCCTGAGTATCGAGGGAAGAAGACAGGCTTGTATTTGCGGCGGGGTCCTGATACTAATCAGTCTATGATCCGCCGCGATCACGGAGCTTGCTTGTAACCACACAGCACTGATTTATATATTTATATTGCCTGGTCTTGACATAGACCCAGTGTATGATTCGCCGTGCACACGGGTATAGCCTATGATCCGCCACGATCACGGAGCTTCCTTATAGCCACACAGCATTGCTCCGCATATGTTAAGCTGATTTATGCACGTTTACACACGCAGTACAATAATACTGCCTAGTCTTGACACAGACCGAGTGCACGATCTTCCGTGATCACTTGGTTTATCCCTGCAACTAATAATACAGTCTGTCCTTTTACTATGCGCTTTTGATCTACATCCATATATGGCTAATGTGTAATACAGAATGTTTCAATACCAGTACACACTCTGATATATAGTAGCATCAATAGGACAACTTTCTGTGTAAATACAAATAGATACTCTATTAGCCTGTATGTACACTGTCTGATACTAATCAGTTCATAATAGCGAATACCCTCTGCAGGATCACAATACTACTTCGGTTCTCAATAGACAATACCGATATGGATGTATGTGAGTCAGCAGGATTATACTAATAGAGACAACCCAACAAGAATACTGACCACACCAGCCACCTCCGAACGGGTTTTTTTAACAAGTTTTGTATGATGTGTATGTGTTTTTAATAAGTATTTACTTGAATAAAACTTTATTATTTTTCTTTGGACTTAGTGGTACGACTAGGGCTATTAATTCCCTATACAGTTATATACAGGTAATTACTCCTGTTGGATCACTGTTATCCAGAGTAATATTTTCTGACAGAGAGTGCTAAAATTTGGGGAATCTTTTTGATCCTTCTTGGATCACACCGACAATATATGCAATTTTGTCCCTTAAAGCACCTGCCCATACTAATTACCTAATGTACATTATAGGATAAGCGGTCCCATTCCCCTTTAGAGTTTAGCAGTCAGTATATACTAGAATCCAGCGATTTTTAACCGCTTTGTTCAACGGCATATGGCAGAAGCACAGAAAAATGTAGCTTGTTATACGCCAATAATTAAGCAGCTGAAGTTTGAAATTGTTTTATTAATAATACAATAATATTTAATATGTATTTCCATATTTGAATAGTGTCAAAAGTATACCCAGCACTTCACAAAGCGTACGATATAAACGAGTAAGCATAAAGTCACATATGAAATCATTTTTCCTATAAAGTTTACTGCATATGTGATGTATTTTTTAAAACTTTTAACCATTACCTCTCCTTTACCTCCAAAAGGTGTCTCAATTTGAACCCTCATCTATAGCCTCTCATTTTAAAGAATGCAACTGTAGGCAATCCAGATTTTATTTTTTTTAAGCAGTAGCTATTGTCAAATTCATTGTAAATATATATATATATATATATATATATATTTAAATCTCAAACTGCTGATGTTTTAAATACCATCATCCTTTATGTCGTATATTGTTCACATGGCATAGGATTTGCATATGAACAAAAGAGAGGATAATTTATATGATTTTCCATAACACACCTGTCTATATGCGGATGCCAAGACAGTGGTGAAAAACAAAAAAAATTGTGCTGATATTGTGCAGATACTAAATTATAGTGGCTAAAAGCGCTCTCCTTGTGCTTTTATTAATGAAATGTTTAAGTATCTCCAAACATAGGTGCAGCTTATACAGTCTACCAAGGAGAATACAAAGCAGCATCATCGTAAGAAAAAAGTTACGGCACCACCGTAAACAGCTAACAAAGCCAAAGAATCATCAAGCCAGTGTTTTTGACCAACAGTTAGTGTATCTAGGCACAATAATCCTAGAACATTTAACCACAGAGGAATTAAGACTTCAGGCAAGGCCTGGTCTTAAACGAACAATTTGTTTTTTCAGGACTCAATATTATTTTTTTATACTTTAGAGTGTGTTTTAAAGATGTATGCCCCGCTAGGCAAGATCAGCCTACGCCATCCACATGATGATAAGGGATCATCAGTTTTGAAATATTTGTAATGTTTATTGTTTTGTGGTCACATCATTTTGCAGACAATCATACAATCTTGCACAATGCTACACAGGTTAATGGGTCACAAGGGAATATATACAATGAATCCCTGCCATACTCTAGTGGCCCCCAATGACGTAACAGAATTACATTTAACCTCTTGAGTAGTGATACCTTACACTAATGCCGAATTTAAAAAAGGAAATGTTAATTTGAATTTGTTTACAGGGAACTTTTGTAAACTTTTAAACCGAAGTCCACTGGTAAATGAGGTTCCTGTAGGTGGAAATTACACTGGGAACAACAATCAATTTATGGGCCAGGTGCATCCACCAACTAATGAAACTTGTGTAAACATATATTTACAGCCTGGAACTAAAAATTTACTGGGAGGATGTGGCCTTAATTTTTCAGCTTTAATTAAGATAGTAAAAAGTGCTTGCACAAATTCTAGTTTACCAAGGGGAGTGTATTGACTTTGTGGAAAATGGGCCTACACAGTATTATCATGTGGTTGGACAGGGTCTTGCTATCCAGGTACAATTGTGCCTGCCTTTACAGTGACTAAAGAATTACCCACTGGCAGGATCAGGAATAGCAGAGCCACTCCCAACACACAGGGGTTGAAAAGTAGTCTATGGAAAGAACAATTTTGGGCTAGCTTATTTCCTAATGTAGGAGTTGGGTTGCTATATGACAGGCTCAGTGTACTTACAGATGTACTGGATGATGTCCTCAATCATACAACTACATCCATTAACTTACTCAACCAGGAACAGGTACAGATTAGATTAATGGCCCTACAGAATAGAATGGCTCTGGACTATATTTTAGTGTATGTGCCCTAGTTAAAGAGCAATGTTGTGTTTTTATTAAAGATCAAAGTGGTAAGATTGAGCATGAGCTAGAGAAGATCACAGAGATACAGGAGAGATTAAGGAAAGGCGGAGATGAGAGGTGGGTTCTGTTAGGAATTAGCAAATTGGTTGGTTTCCTAGTACCGAAACTGATGAATGGATTTGTGTTACGCCGGTGCTGCCCGCAGACCAGATCCGTCCCCTGAGCTGAAGGGGGAAGTGAAAATACACGCACCCGCAGCAAAGGGAGCGTGTTCGGAGTGTGGTATAAGTGTTGCCAGGCCAGGTGTAGTAACGAAGACAATACTTGCCGGTATCGGTTGTAGAGATAGAGTGATGAATGCCTTGCCGAGGTCAGGGAGAGGAGAGTGGAGGTAGGTTGTAGTCCAAGCCATATTCAAGGGGTTACTAGAGTGAGCGTTGTCCAAGGAGTGCCGAGGTCGAGAGCCAGAGGGGGTAGTCGTACGAGCCGGATCAGAACTTGAGAAAACACTAAGAAAATCCAGAAATACTTCCATACAGAGACTATGTCGAGCAAAGACTGAGAGCAGAGAGGAGCTAGATAAAGCAGGGGGATCCAATCAGGAACGGAGGCGGGACAGGAAGAGCTACAGGGAGACACTGCAGATTGGTGCAGCCATAACAAGCCAGGTGAGTCTTGTTGGTAACCTGAGTATGCCCGTGCGGTGTGTGGGGGCGGAGCCTGAGGTCCGGGGGGCAGGAAGAAGAGTGAGCAGAGTGAGCGTGCTCCGTAACGCGTGTACGCGCGTCAACCACACCAGAGGAGGGTGCAGGTGTGTGCGCAGGAGGGCGTGGGGCGTGCCCGGCGCTGAGCAGAGGAATCGCCGAGGGGAGTGATCCCGTGACGGCGGCAGGGGCGAGGAGCCGCGGAGGCTGGTAAGGCAGGATTGTGTTGTGTATCCAGGGGTTCCCTAGGGGGATAGAGTGCTCTGTGGGGGGAGCGCGGAGAATGCTGATTCCTGACAATTTGTCTGTGTGCTTGCAGGTTTTCAGGCCTGGGACCAGCACTGGATTGGACACTGCAGTTTCTCCCTGTTACAGCAACACCTCTGTAACTCTCTGCAGGCTCTTTCTGCTAGGGGTCTCCCTCCCCATCTTTTTATATACTTAAACCAACCATAATATTGCAACACTCAGGGCCAGGAGCTGCCTACATGCCCGGCCCTGATTGGTGGGTAGGACTGTAACATAAAATTTGCAACAATTCTACTGCAAACATATTAACCCCTGATTCCTGAGGTGCTGGAACCAAGCAAAGACATACATATATACATAACATATAATACAATACCAATGTATTACTGACAGGTAGGGGTAATGGCAGACTTAACCTTTATAAACAGCAGCCATATTTCCCCCTACCGTCACACCTCCCCCCTTAAGCAGTGAGCTCTGGGGTAGCGACCCCAACGGGTTCATCCCCAAGCATGACGCTTGAAGGTCAGAGCTAAGCCGGCCCGGGATCGTCCTGCCAGGAAAGTCCATCGGCATTGCCGTGCTCACTCACTTTTTTGTGCTGAACGATAGTCATATTCTTGGAGGGTCAGACTCCACCGCAGCAGCTTGGCGTTATCCCCTGACACCCGCTGTAACCAGCTCAGGGGGTTGTGGTCAGTAATGACCATAAACGGGCAGCCATACACATATGGTTGAAGCTTCCTGAGGGCCCATACAGGCAATCTTTCTCAACCGTAGCATAAGCAGCCTCCCGATCTAATAACTTGTGGCTCAGGTACACGATGGGGTGTTCTACCCCATCGGCACCAACCTGACTCAACACTGCACCAATGCCAAAGTTAGAGGCATCAGTTTGAATCAGGAACCGCTTATCATAGTCGGGAGCTGCTAGGATCGGAGCGCTTGGCAGGGCAGCTTTGAGAGCTGAGAAGGCACCCTCACACTCCGGTGACCAGGTTACCGTGCGAGGGAGCCTCTTTTTAGTCAGGTCAGTCAAGGGTTTGGTCACAGCACTGTAATGGGGTACAAATTTGCGGTAATATCCAATGGTCCCCAAAAAGGCTAGCACCTGCTTCTTAGTTCTGGGAACTGGCCACCCCACAATGGATTCCACCTTGGCGGGCTCAGGTTTGAGATGCCCCCGCCTACCCTGTGTCCGAGATATATGACCTCTGCCATCCCTATCACCAGTAGCAACCTCAGGGTGGCCTTCACCCGATTGCCTTGCCTCCCCAGTCGCTGGCAGGTATCACAGGTACAGCAGAACACCGATACCTCCCGTGATACCCCCGGCCAGTAGAAACTCTGGGTCAGCCTGGCCCTCGTACGGGTAACCCCCTGATGCACAGCCAGCGAAATTGCATGCACTTAGTGCAACAACTGTGCGCGGTACTTAGAAGGTACCACCAACTGACATTTGTCTGTCCAGAGCTGTCGGGGCTTTTTCCCGGTATGAGTCCCTGATGCCACAGGATCCGCTTGGATCCGGACTCGGAGGACGGTTCAGCAGCACGCTGCCTCATGCCCTCCAAGCTCGGGTCCATCCCTACAGCATCGCAGAACGTCTGGCTCTGCTCCAGCCCACTGGTCCTAGTCACACAGTCTGGGATATCAGTCTCAGTCAGGGCATGCTCCACTCGACTTACCCGGTCAAGCTTTTCCGGAACGTCCAGGACTGGGGGTTCCAAGGCCTCGGAAGTGATAGTTTCAGGATTTGGACCCTGAACCGCAGCTGAGTCTGGGATGGGACCACAGTGATTCTGGCTCAGAGTCACCACAGCTACGGCACCGTCCTCCTCGTAGCTGCATCGGAGTCGACCCAAGTCATTGCCCAACAGTACAGGAGCATCTAAGCCAGGCAGAATGCCGACATTGCGGATGTCTTGGCCCGCACCCCAGTCCAAGAACACACGGGCCACTTGGAGGGATTTGATGCCCCTATCCGCCAGAGTCACCCTCATCCCCTCCCCAAGTAAAAGATTCTGTGGCTGGACCATATCTGGCCGAACCAGAGTAACAGCAGCACCGGAATCCAGTATACCGGCGGTCATCCGGTCCCCAATGGTCACCGGTCGAAGGTGCTTGACCCGGACATCCGTTGGACCAAGATGGACCATGGCAACCTGGGAAGCAGGTTTGACTGAAACAAAGGGGTTGGTCGCTTGGGTCGCTGCAACTAGCACTGGAACGTAGAGGAGGGTGCTGGATCATCTGGGCTGCCTATCCAGGCGACGGCCCGGGCCACTGGGGTACGTTGCCCAGACCCTGCACCCTGGGGCTGGAGAAGCTTGGGACAGTCGCGTTTCATGTGCCCAGTCTGGTTGCACCTGAAGCATCGCCATTCATGAACGAATTCGGTAGGAGCCGTCTGGGTGCTGCAAGGCGCTGCGGCTGGCCGCCAGGAGCTCGTGCTTGTTTGGGCGACATCAGGCTGTTGAGGCTTTAATGGTACTGTCTGTTTAAGGGGCACCATGGGCCGCCTCTGGAAATGAGGACGTGCGGCTACAAAGTCAGATATACAGTATGGTATACAAATCCAGTTCTTACATGTGTTCTCAAAGATGGCAACTTGTCCCTCCTTCTTTCCTGACCTAATCGGACCCCTTACCCTAAAGCCCTTAACCTTAACCCTAAAAAGCTTAACCCCCTTACCCTAACACTCTATATTTACCCCTTACCCTAAAAAGCTTAACTCCTTACCCTGAAACCCCTAAAATTAATCCCTAATACTAGTAAATGCTAATGCACTTACTGTACCTTAGCGGTGGTGGCTAAATGGCTGCAGCGATATGTCCCATTCCGGATCCAGACCCTGTAAAATCCCTATCTTTAGTGTATGAAAGGTTCGGTTAACGTCTCAGCAGAATTGTGTGGATCAGGGCCAAAGTCTTATGGGTAGAAATAACATATTTTTCACAAAACATTACAAAGAAATATATACCGTATTTTGTAATAATTTCATATTTTGAGGGCATTCATTGATGTATCGAACATCTCAATGCAAGAAATGAGACGACTTGCCTAATTTTCTATGCTAGTCACATGGGCAGCTCTTAGTAAATGGAAGTCTATTACCGCTTTACCCAGCATGGCACGGTGAGATAAATCTTCTCATCTAAACGATAACACAATGGCAACATTTCATTTTATCTTTGACTGCTTATTGGAACTACTGTATTTGTCTCAAGTTGATAACTAATGAAACCTTGTATTACTAATGAGCTAATACGTTTTTATCCCTATGTTTTACTTTCAGGCTTTATTATTATAACGCTTATTTATTCATTTATCAGTTTACTGTGTGCTATAAAGTGGTATCTTATAATGAGTCTATCATTCTGTTAAAACGAAGAATAGATATATATTTTTTTTTTTCCAAACTTTTTTATTGGGTAGATAAACAGTTACATGTATACAAGTGTCAACATTTACATCCCAATACATTACACCATTTTCAAGTTTTGTGGAAGAAGGGCAAGGCAACTTGCCCGTAATAGCACTTCCCAAGAAGGGGAAGCTTAGTATAGTTCCGAAGAAGGGAAAGAACCTGTAAGGGGGGGGGGGGGAAGAAAGGGAGGGAGGGGGGGGGAGTATATCTTCTTCTGGGCGGCCTGCGTCCCAGTTATTAGGGCTGATAGTCCCCTATGGGGGGATTCCTGTTTTGACCCGGGGGGGGGGGAGACCCCTGTCCTATAGGGTCAGCCACGGTTCCCACACCCTTTCGAATGGTTTAGTTTTTTGCTTTAGGTAGGCCGTAAGCTTTTCCATGAGCATCACTTCGTTGATTCCTTTTTTTTAACATTCCCTTAGTGGGGGGGGGCTACCTTCTTCCAGGAAGACGCTATTTCATACCTCGCCGCTGTGAGGATAAAGGAGATTAATTTCCTAGTTGGACGACCAATTTCCTCAGTTGGTCTGTGGCTCAATGGGTAACTCGAGGTCTATGACTTCTTTTATTACATTTTGGACCGTAGTCCAGTATTTCTTAATTTCTGGACATGCCCACCATATATGGGCCATGTCTCCCCTTTGACCACAGCCTCTCCAGCACAGATCCGATGCCAGAGGGTAGATTTGTTTTAATCTCACTGGCGTAAGGTACCAATAGAAGAGTACTTTATAAATGTTTTCCTTTGTAGTGGTTCAGATGTCTCTGCGGCCGCTCCCCAGATTTATTCCCAGTCTTCCTCCTCAATAGTTATATTCAGGTCGGCGGCCCATTTAAGCATGTACTCATGCTGAGGAGGTCGCTCCCTTGTTTCCATTTCCGAGTAGATCTTGGAGATTAGTCCCCTTTGGTCTGACTCTGACTTGCATAATCTCTTGAATCTAGTGGAAAAGGGGAATTCCGGGTTTGGGGATACCTTTTGGGCGAAATGTCTAATTTGGAGGTACTTAAACGCATTCAAATTCGGGATCTTATATTTTGCTTTCAGGTCCCGGTAGCTTAGTAGACTTCCTAGACACATAATGTCCATCAATGTCTTTATTCCTTTTGACTTTAGTTGGTCGAACTGTTTTGATGCACACCCCAGGGGGAATTTAGGATTATCAAATATTGGTGTAAATTGTGATCCCGCTGAGGCGAGCTTATATTTGAATTTAGTTTTTAGCCAGACTTCCCATGTGTGTCTTGCCGTTCTTAATTTAAATTTTTGCGGTGGCATATCTCCTCTTTCTATACTCCAAAGGCATGCTGGCAGAGAAGGCATTTTAGCATAGAATGCTTCTATTTGGAGCCAACATCTTTGGGTTGGATCTGCATTCCATAGTACTGCTTGCTTTAATTGAGCAGCCTGGTAATATTTTTGTATATCTGGGACTCCCATGCCCCCTCTCCCCCGTGGTGACAACAGGACTGATCGGGCTACTCTGGGTCTTTTGCCTTGCCAAATAAAATGGAACATCCTGTTTTGGATGTTTTTAAGCTCTGAGCCGGGGACATGGACCGGGAGGGTTTGAAAAAAATACAGTAATCTTGGAAGTATATTCATTTTTAAAGATATCATCCTTCCGATCCATGATATCTAATAATCTTCCCATTTGCTCAAATCCTTTTTGATTTTGTCAAAGAGAGCTGGGTAGTTACACTGATATAGTGACTGGTAGTCCCTTGATACATTCACTCCCAGGTATTTGATGTATGAAGGGCTCCATTTATATGCAAAATTTATTTTAATTAGTTTCACTTCTGGCTCTGTTAGGCTGAGATTTAGGGCCTCCGATTTATCACTATTAATTTTGTGTCATGATATGCCCCCAAAGTCCTCAAGCTCCTTTTGGAGGTTGGGAAGGGAGGTTTGGGGCTTGGTTAGCGTTAGAATGATATCATCGGCGAACAGGGAAATTTTATAATTTGTTTTTCCAATTGTTATGCCCTGGATACTTATGTTATTTCGAATTTTAGCCGCCAAAGGTTCTATAGTGAGAGCAAAGAGGAGGGGGGACAAGGGGCAACCCTGTCTTGTACCATTTCTTATTTGGAATCTCTCCGAGTTTCCTCCTGGCAGTTTTACAATTGCTGATGGCTTCTGGTACAGCGCCTTTACTCCTTCTAGGTATGTGTCTTTGAAGCCGAATTTCTCCAACGTTTTGGTTAGAAAAAGCCAATCGATTCTATCAAATGCCTTCTCTGCATCTAAACTTAGTAACATTGCCTTGGAGTTTGTAAGATGGACGTGTTCAATAAAGTCAAAAATCTTTCTGGTATTGTCTGAGGCTTGACGCCCTAAGACGAACCCTACTTGGTCAATGTTTATTAATCTTGGCAAAATGGGGTTCAACCGATTCGCCAGGATTTTACTATATAGTTTCAAATCATTGTTTAGAAGTGAGATGGGTCTGTAGCTCCCGCACTGTGTTGGGTCTTTCCCTTCTTTATGAATAATGGCCAGGTTAGCTAGGGACATTGATGAAGGGATAGGGTTCCCTTCCAGGAATGAATTGAACAGGCTCAGCAAATGTGGGGTTAAGTTTGGGAGAAACCTTTTGTAATAGGTATTGGAGAAGCCGTCGGGCCTGGTGTTTTGGATATTTTAGAGGCCTTTACCGCGGATATCAGTTCTTCTTTAGTGATTTTGGAGTTGAGGTGGGAATTTTCTTCCTCTGTCAACGTGGGGAGATCACAGTCAGCCAGGTAGCTTAAGATTGCTTCCGCCCTTGCCGACTCTGAGGTCCCCTTTTGAGTCTTCAAATTGTAAAGTTTAGTATAAAATTTAGTGAATTCGTCCGCTATTTTCTTCTCATTGTATAGCACCTCGCCAGACCCACTTCTAATCGCCGTGATCTGGGATCTTTTTTGTACGCCTCTTAGTTTAGAGGCTAGCAGTCCATCAGCCTTGTTACCCTTGTCGTAATATCTCTGGTTTGTCCATTTGAGGGCTTTTTCCACCCTTTCAAGTTGGATGCTTTTTAATTCATTTCTAGTGGTGGTCAGCTCTTTAAAGATTCTTTTTGAGGGGTTAATTTTATGTTGTTGTTCCAAATTGGTTATTTTCTCTGTCAGATTTTTTATTATTTTTGCCTTAATTTTTTTCTTATGGGAGGCAATTGAGATAAAGTTACCTCTGATTGCTGCTTTATGGGCTTCCCATAGTATAGCGGGTGATGAGACCGTACCACAGTTGTTAATGAAGTACTCCTTAAGGGCCTTTTTGATCTGCCTCTCCACCTCTGGACAATTTAATAGTGTGTCATTTAACTTCCAATTATAGGAGAATGTTTTTACAAAGGGGACCGATAGAGTTAAGGTGATTGGCGCATGGTCTGACCAGGTTGTTGGGCCTATGTCTGAGCCCGTGGAGGCCTCTAAGATGTTCCTGGATCCCAGGAAGTAATCAATGCGAGAATAGGTCTGGTGAGGTGCCGAGAAGAATGTATAATCTCTTTGGCCCTGATGTTGGGTTCTCCATATGTCCATTAAGGAAATTTCCTTAAGTATCTCTCTGAATCTCTTCCCTTTGCTTAAGGATTGGGGCGGGTGTGGTCGGCCTGGGGTGACTGATTTGTCTTCTGTTGGGTTAAGGACCATGTTCAGGTCTCCCCCCACTATCACTGATGACAGGTATTTTGGGTCTAGGTCTTCCAATACTTTTTTCATGAATACTGACTCCGCAAGACCTCTTCATTTCTTGAAGAGCTAATCGTCTTTTTCTATTGTTTTGTAGGCCTTTTACATTAAGAGAGACCAATTTGATTGCGGATTTGCTAGCCATAGGGGCTTTTATCAGCAAAGTTTTTTAGGGCCTCACTTTTCCCAACAGCGAGGACCTGCCTTAGTGCTTCATTTATATCCTTTAGGATGTGGGGCCGTACTTCCGGGGCAGGACCGCCCTCCCAGGGGCAAGGGGGAGGGAGGAAGGACGGGGAAGGATAGGGACTGGAGAGGGTAGGGAGGAGGGATTCCTGCTGGGACAGCATCAGCAGGGGGTTTTGGGAAAGGAAAAGAAAGAAACTAGACTTCTGAGTGGCCTAGTAAGAGTAGGAACCGGTAGTCTACTAGACGGTTGTTGGGCTTAAAGGCCCTTGGGAGGTGTTTCTGGGTCTGTCGCCTCTCAGGCTGGGCAGGAGGGCATGGACCCATACTTGTTTTTGTCAATTACACCATTGGATGCTGGCTTAGGGGTTTAGGTTTGGGCCGAGGATTGGGGGTTCGAATAACTTCCTTTGAGTGGCGCGGGGGGGAGGGGGGAAGGGTAGAGGGGGAGGGGGGAGGGATAAGGGAGGGGGAGGGAATGGGTAGGGAGGGGAAGGTAAGGGGGGGGTAGGGGGTAATTAGGGAGGGAAGGGGGGGTGCATGTTTGTATAGATTGGGCTGGGGTGACCACATAACTTATTGATATCAACATTTCAACCCGTGGCGGTTGTACAATCAGGGAACAGAGATTAACTGTGCTGGATAACTTATGTTGCAACTTAGAAACATAGTGCTTGTTACCCCTGGTTTGTCCACCAGGTGAGGCTTGCAATAGTGCAATTGTGCGCATGCTTTCACCACATACTATGGGTAGTCCACACTTATCTATTTCACTTATCACTTAGGGGGGGAGACCAGGTGGGGGGGAGAGGGGGAGGTGAGGGGGGGGTGAGAGTGGGGGGGTGGGGGTATGCAGTGTGGGGGGGGGGGGGGGTGGGGGGGAGTGGGAAGGGTGCTTATTTGTGTGGGTCGGGGGGAGGCAATCATCTAACATTCTATAATAGCATATCAACACATGGGAATTAAATGTTCAGGTAACAGAGAACAGCAGTGCTGAGAACTTTTAACATCCCCTCTTTGGGGTCACAGTATCATACATAGCTTATATTTCAACTTGTAATGACAGTACAGGCAATCTCCGATTTCTCCACCAGGTGGAGCCCACCATTTAACAATTATGTGTGTGCTTTCAACGTTTACTTTGATTTTTCCACATTTAACTATTTCACTGGTCGCTTGGGGGGAAGGGGGGGGGGAAGAGGGGGGCTGCTTACTTGTGCTGATTGGTAAAGGTTAACCAGCGGCTCCTATTCACCTGACATGTTAACTCTCTCTATCAGTGCTAGGGGTTTATGTGTACCGGGAGGAGAAATCAAAAGCGTTGGGAGCCTTTAACCTTTCTCATCCGGGGCTACCCTTTATCATTTATGTTTCCCTTTTGACCCACTGTGCTGATTTCCTTTGGTTTACCCAGTAGATGGAGCATTTCCAAGTACGCTTGTGTGTGCTTATTTCACTCTTCAAATCAATTTGTGCCTAACGACCTGAGCGTCTGGCCTCTTTCCCATGTACCATATATCTATACTGCGGAGGCGGGCTGTGGTGTGTGTCCCTTTACCTATTTCTCTGCTCGGCTAGGAAACTACTGGGTTCCATATAGGGCATTACATTCTTGCTTTACGCGTCCTTTTAACACCCAAAAGGGGAGAGGGGGGGAAGGGGGTCCCCGATGGGGCAGTGCAGGGGCCTCCTGTAGTTCTGTGCTGTCGCTGTTCGGGGGTCTCCCCACTTTTCCCTGGGTCACAGGGGGGGCGGGCGGGCGGGCGGGGAGAGGGTAGTGTGTCTGTGTCGTGTATCAGGTTTCGGTGGGAACAGAGAAACACCCTCCCGCCATCCCCCAAGGTCCCCACAAACCCGCCACCATCTCTCGATCGTCCGAGCTGGGCAGATGCTGGTCCCGATACTCCTCGGGGTCAAGGGTCCCCAAGCGTGTCCCCAGCCGGGGAGCTGTTGTTCCCGGGCAGGAGCTCGGTAGCTGGATTCGCCGTTCGGCTCGATGTGCCATCAGAGGGTTCCTCAGGTCAGCTGGTGGGCTCGGGAGATCGCGCAACGGCTCCCCCTCTCGCGAGAAGGGAGCCGGTGAGCGGTACACGTGGCGGTCGTCCTCCGGGGAAGTCGCACTGATGCTCCGTCCCCGGGATGGGGATTGATCTCGACAGCTCTCCGTTCCAGGAATCCAGGGGTAAGTCCGTTATTTATTTATTTACTTCTCTCTCGTCGTCCTTTGCTGGAGGACAGCGAGCCTCTCGGATGCTCTGGCCGGGCCGTCTCTTTCCTCCTCACGGCCCCGTTGTTGGGAGGTCGACATCCACGATGGGGGGGGGGCAGGCCTAGCGCTTGGGCGAACGGCAACATGTCCTTGGGGTGCTTCATCGTGAAGAACCGACCCCCTTTGTTCACAATGAGCTTGAATGGGAAGCCCCATTGGTATTTAACATCCTTCTCTCGCAGGAGGGAGGTGAGGGGCTTCAGCTCTTTGCGTCGGATCACAGTCATTCGTGAGAGGTCACTGAAAAGTTGGATGGTATCATCCTGGAAGACGAAGGGCTCTATCTCTCGGCTGGCATTTAGGATTCTTTCTTTAGTTGAGTAACTATGCAGCCTCACGATGATATCCCTTCTTCTTTTGTGGTCATCCGACTTGGGCCCTAGAGCTCGGTGGGCCCTATCGATTTCGAGGTCTCTCTCTGGTATTTCCTTGCAAATCATAGTAAACAACTCCAGGAGGTAAGCCTTTATTTGTGTGGGGGAGATCATCTTGGGGACATTTCTAATTCGGATATATGGTCTTCTGTCCCGATTTTCTTGCTCTTCTTGGCTCTCCCTTAGGGCCTCGATCTCCTCCTTCAGGCGGGTTATTTCCTCCTCCACTGCCGTCTGCCGGTTCAGAGCTCCCTCCTCCTTAGTCTCTGTTTCGGTCGTTCTGGTTGATAGTGAAGAGATTTCTTCTCTTATGCTCCTCACTGCTTCCTTAATGTCAGCTTGCAGGGACAAATGCAGTTTATCATGCATAGAGGCTAAGAGTTCTTCCATATATTCCCGTGTTAAGGGTTCTCTTGCCTCCGGATGCTCACTGCCCTGGTTTCGGGTTCCCGAGGCGGCCGGCGGGCCTCGTGCTCCGCCGCCATCTTGCCTCTTAGCCGGCTCCTCCGTTTTTTTCTGGGACGGTGAGAAGTAGTTTGATACTCCTTGGGGCTGTTGCTTCTTCCCCTTCGAAGACATTCCGGGGGTGCTTGGCTCTGCTTAGGAGTCGAAGTGGGGGGGAATTTCTCGCTTTTTGGTGTTTATTCTGCTGTTTTATGCGGTCGGGTCCACGGAGCTCCTCATTCACCCAACCATCCCTGGTGACGTCACCGGAAGTCTCCCCGAATAGATATTTTTAAAAGGAGAGGAGAGAGAGATTTATTTATTTAGACAGTGATTGGCATTTCGGTGCCCGTTGGGACCTTTGTCAAGATAAATTACAAGCATTTTATTTAGAACCCAAGTGAAGTTAAACAGGTGACCCGTGTTGTCTGTGATTAGTGCAATGCAATAAAACAATCAAACAATGAAAAGACTGTCAGTCTGTATGCAATTGAGCAATAATTAGTCACATAAACTTGTGTTACAAACAAAGTTAAGTATATGAATTAGCTAGAACAGTCAGGTCAGTGATGCAATACCAGACTAGAGTAAATAAGAGCAATATATGTCACCCTATAATGCTGGGATCCCCCAGTTTGAACATATATGGTGAGGTACGTCATAGGTTCTACGTCCCTACAAGGGCTTATGGATCATAGGGTTTTAGTAATGTATCCATGTATGGCTATCAGTGTCAGCAAAGGGGCCTAGAATCGATAAGAGACAGAGCTAGGGGTTTATGTGTACCGGGAGGAGAAATCAAAAGCGTTGGGAGCCTTTAACCTTTCTCATCCGGGGCTACCCTTTATCATTTATGTTTCCCTTTTGACCCACTGTGCTGATTTCCTTTGGTTTACCCAGTAGATGGAGCATTTCCAAGTACGCTTGTGTGTGCTTATTTCACTCTTCAAATCAATTTGTGCCTAACGACCTGAGCGTCTGGCCTCTTTCCCATGTACCATATATCTATACTGCGGAGGCGGGCTGTGGTGTGTGTCCCTTTACCTATTTCTCTGCTCGGCTAGGAAACTACTGGGTTCCATATAGGGCATTACATTCTTGCTTTACGCGTCCTTTTAACACCCAAAAGGGGAGAGGGGGGGAAGGGGGTCCCCGATGGGGCAGTGCAGGGGCCTCCTGTAGTTCTGTGCTGTCGCTGTTCGGGGGTCTCCCCACTTTTCCCTGGGTCACAGGGGGGGCGGGCGGGCGGGCGGGGAGAGGGTAGTGTGTCTGTGTCGTGTATCAGGTTTCGGTGGGAACAGAGAAACACCCTCCCGCCATCCCCCAAGGTCCCCACAAACCCGCCACCATCTCTCGATCGTCCGAGCTGGGCAGATGCTGGTCCCGATACTCCTCGGGGTCAAGGGTCCCCAAGCGTGTCCCCAGCCGGGGAGCTGTTGTTCCCGGGCAGGAGCTCGGTAGCTGGATTCGCCGTTCGGCTCGATGTGCCATCAGAGGGTTCCTCAGGTCAGCTGGTGGGCTCGGGAGATCGCGCAACGGCTCCCCCTCTCGCGAGAAGGGAGCCGGTGAGCGGTACACGTGGCGGTCGTCCTCCGGGGAAGTCGCACTGATGCTCCGTCCCCGGGATGGGGATTGATCTCGACAGCTCTCCGTTCCAGGAATCCAGGGGTAAGTCCGTTATTTATTTATTTACTTCTCTCTCGTCGTCCTTTGCTGGAGGACAGCGAGCCTCTCGGATGCTCTGGCCGGGCCGTCTCTTTCCTCCTCACGGCCCCGTTGTTGGGAGGTCGACATCCACGATGGGGGGGGGGCAGGCCTAGCGCTTGGGCGAACGGCAACATGTCCTTGGGGTGCTTCATCGTGAAGAACCGACCCCCTTTGTTCACAATGAGCTTGAATGGGAAGCCCCATTGGTATTTAACATCCTTCTCTCGCAGGAGGGAGGTGAGGGGCTTCAGCTCTTTGCGTCGGATCACAGTCATTCGTGAGAGGTCACTGAAAAGTTGGATGGTATCATCCTGGAAGACGAAGGGCTCTATCTCTCGGCTGGCATTTAGGATTCTTTCTTTAGTTGAGTAACTATGCAGCCTCACGATGATATCCCTTCTTCTTTTGTGGTCATCCGACTTGGGCCCTAGAGCTCGGTGGGCCCTATCGATTTCGAGGTCTCTCTCTGGTATTTCCTTGCAAATCATAGTAAACAACTCCAGGAGGTAAGCCTTTATTTGTGTGGGGGAGATCATCTTGGGGACATTTCTAATTCGGATATATGGTCTTCTGTCCCGATTTTCTTGCTCTTCTTGGCTCTCCCTTAGGGCCTCGATCTCCTCCTTCAGGCGGGTTATTTCCTCCTCCACTGCCGTCTGCCGGTTCAGAGCTCCCTCCTCCTTAGTCTCTGTTTCGGTCGTTCTGGTTGATAGTGAAGAGATTTCTTCTCTTATGCTCCTCACTGCTTCCTTAATGTCAGCTTGCAGGGACAAATGCAGTTTATCATGCATAGAGGCTAAGAGTTCTTCCATATATTCCCGTGTTAAGGGTTCTCTTGCCTCCGGATGCTCACTGCCCTGGTTTCGGGTTCCCGAGGCGGCCGGCGGGCCTCGTGCTCCGCCGCCATCTTGCCTCTTAGCCGGCTCCTCCGTTTTTTTCTGGGACGGTGAGAAGTAGTTTGATACTCCTTGGGGCTGTTGCTTCTTCCCCTTCGAAGACATTCCGGGGGTGCTTGGCTCTGCTTAGGAGTCGAAGTGGGGGGGAATTTCTCGCTTTTTGGTGTTTATTCTGCTGTTTTATGCGGTCGGGTCCACGGAGCTCCTCATTCACCCAACCATCCCTGGTGACGTCACCGGAAGTCTCCCCGAATAGATATTTTTAAAAGGAGAGGAGAGAGAGATTTATTTATTTAGACAGTGATTGGCATTTCGGTGCCCGTTGGGACCTTTGTCAAGATAAATTACAAGCATTTTATTTAGAACCCAAGTGAAGTTAAACAGGTGACCCGTGTTGTCTGTGATTAGTGCAATGCAATAAAACAATCAAACAATGAAAAGACTGTCAGTCTGTATGCAATTGAGCAATAATTAGTCACATAAACTTGTGTTACAAACAAAGTTAAGTATATGAATTAGCTAGAACAGTCAGGTCAGTGATGCAATACCAGACTAGAGTAAATAAGAGCAATATATGTCACCCTATAATGCTGGGATCCCCCAGTTTGAACATATATGGTGAGGTACGTCATAGGTTCTACGTCCCTACAAGGGCTTATGGATCATAGGGTTTTAGTAATGTATCCATGTATGGCTATCAGTGTCAGCAAAGGGGCCTAGAATCGATAAGAGACAGAGATGTATCCATTGCAGAGTGGTAAGTACAAGAAAACTAGTTTAGCGGAACATGCAAGAAGTATACAGGGGATCTGTGTGAGGACCTAAAGCCATAGAAGTCATATACAATGGCGATTGCATAGGTACAAGGACAAAGGACTATGGCCGATGCCAGCCTAATATAGTCGGATGCGACTGTTTGCTGGAACCAAGTATGCCCAGCATACAAACCACGGAACCCATCGGTGCAATAGCAGACTGAGGCCGGCTACCATGCCCCTTACTCAGTAGCCACATTGTGATATTGTATGACATTCCCTTTAAAAATATATACATAAATCATTGTCATTAGTTCAAGTTGGTCCGACAGACAGATTCTGTTGTCCTGGGCCTGGCCTTATTCCGACCAGTCAAGGGGCTAGGCCTCCCTGCCGGCAACCCTACAGTTCTCTCTCTGTGCAGAAAAGACGGGCCCTCCCCTTTCCTGGGGCCTCCCCCATTTGTCCCTCCTTGCCTGCAGAACTGAAGGGCCCTCCCCTTTTCTTGGCACTGCCCATCTATCCCTCCCTTCCCCACCCCTTTGGCTGGCCTCCGCGGGCCTGCAGGGCCCTTCTGTGCAATAACCATGCTGCTCCAGCTGGCCCATCCAAGAGCCCAGGTTAGCCCACATGTCCTTATACCACCCTCCCAGGCCCCTTACCCCCCAAGTTGTGTGTGTAGGGGACTTATATTGTGTGTGTGTGTGGGGGGGGGTTATATTGTGTGTTTGGGGAGAAGGGCTTATACATTGTGTGTTTGGGGAGGGGGGCTTATGTTGTGTGTGTGTTTGGGGTGGGGGGCGTATATTGTGAGTGTGTTTGGGGAGGGCGGCTTATATATTATGTGTGTTTTGGGAGGGAGCTTATTTTCTGTGTGTATATATATATATTGTGACAAACGGCTTACTCCGGGGCTCCGCCGTCTGTCCAGGACTGTTAGAACACGGTCTTTTAGGATAGGTTAAATGACGAGGCGTAACATGCTGTTCCTTTAAACAGGCTATTGGATTTCCCAAAACAAACTTTTTTTAAACACTGACAAGACTGTAACAATGGTATTTGGGAACAATGCTAATTTTTTAAAGCTTCCAATGAACTGTAATACCATACTAGCCCGTGTTACTACTTTTAAATATTTGGGCATATGATTTGACTCCCATTTAACATTTGGGTTGCACATTGATACACTGACATCTAAAACCTATAGCAAACTAGGTGTACTTTTATTCTGCAAGCCAGGGTCATACGCAAGCTGATTTAGCCCAGATAGTGTTAACTCGGCCCTCTTTTCCAAGCACAACAAGTCTGTTTCTTTTCTTTACTTTATTTGGTGAAAGTAGCATAAAATACAGTCACTTGTTAAGAGATGTTGATGTATGAATAGTGTCTCTCTGTGGGTGCCTTGGTAGTTAAGAGCAGGTGAGAAGATAATCCTACCATACAGGAGTATGCAGCAGTGCTCACTCATCCAGAGGTAATGGTGGAAAAGGAAGTGAGGGGCAAGGGTCACACTAAAGGTTCAGTGAGACTGCACTAACTGTCAGCAAAAGACAGGGGGAAAAATGGGAAAGCCCAAAACTAGGAGGACTGGAGAAGTTGCCAGAGCAACCAGGGGTATGACAGACTGGAAGGAAAAAGAGATACATAATGTATCCATTCCATCTGCCCTGAGAGAGAACTGCAAGAAAAGTGACATCCTAGTGCAGCTAGCAGGGGGAACTGCCAAGGGAAGGGGGGCTGAAACAGAAAAGGCAGACAGGGGTATTTCTGTTCCATGACACTCCCCGTCTGGTATCTGGAGATACCACTATTTAAGGTGTATGTGGAACATATGTGCAATATAACATAACAACTTCATGTCCACATAACGGTGGGATACCGGCCGGTACCACCAGCTTGACGTCCTTTGCCATCTTGGTAAGGTAGGTGGAGGCACAGCTCTAGGTCAGCTTGATGCACCACAATCTCTCTGAGTTCATAGAACTGGTAGTCAGTTCTTCCTTATCATAGTCCGATTTGGGCATTAGGAGGATAGTCTCTGTGATAGGTCTTAAAAAGGTTTTAACGATCCCATTCTGGGTCACCACGAACTTCTACCTTGCGAACCCTTTCGTCTTCGCTTGGGGTGGTTCTGATTATAAGTCCCATGGGCCATTCGGTTCTTGCCACCTGTTTATCTTTCAACAGAACCACATCTCCCACTTGGATATCTGGTTTAACCGTTTGCCATTTATGGCGTTCTTGGAGTGTCACCAGATACTCGCGTCTCCAGCGATCCCAAAATGTGTTGGCCAAGCGCTGCACCTGTCTCCACTGTCGTTTGTACATATCCTTAGAGTGGAAGCCTTCGACTGGGGTGGGGATGTTCCCTACTTTCTGGGTTAGCAGCATTGCTGGTGTCAAAATACTTGGCGATTCTGGATCTGTTGACACTGGATTCAAAGGCCTAGCATTGATTATCGCTGATATTTCGGCCATGAATGTGGTTAACACTTCGTGAGTGAGTCGAGTCAGGTCGGTTCTTAGCATCATAGAATCCAAGATACGCCGGACTACCTCGATCATTCGTTCCCATGCTCCGCCCATGTGAGAGGAGTGAGGAGGGTTGAATGTCCACATGCACTCTTGGTCGCGCAAGTATCTTTGGATACTATTGTCTCTATTATCTTTAGTGTCTATTCGTAATTCCTTGCATGCTCCAACGAAATTGGTGCCACAATCGGAGCGTATTTGTTTAACTGGTCCCTTGCACTGTTTTCTTTCAACTTTGTGAGAAAACAGTCCCTTTGACTTTGTAGTTTTCTCTACAGAGTGCATTGCCTCGTGGGAGTGCCAGTTGTGGTAGTTTGTCATCCTATCACCTGGCGTTTGGCCGAAGGAGATGGTCTTTGGTTCCTTGCGGAGGCGGATCAACGCCCCTGGAAGATTGGTTGTCAGATCTAGACCAGTGAGTAGTGCCCCGTTTGGAGAAGCTTCCTGGTGCCGAGCATTGGAGTTGAACGTTATCCAGACCTGGCTGGGTTTCTGACGGTGGTTGACACCAGATGATGGGAGGTGCCGGCATTTTATACCTTCCTTCAGTGAAGGCGCTGGTTTTGCGTGTCCGCTAAGGAATCTCTTCCGAGTGAAGACCACAATTTTATTCTTGGTCTCCGGCTCCCTTTGTGGGTTGCAGCCGAGCGAAGTGAGCCTAGGGATGGCAGGTTCTCTATTGGTCGGGAGGCGTCCTTTTGGTGAATGGAATGGTAGCGGAGTCACCCAACTGCGTAGTCCGTCTTTAGAGAGCTCTTTGACTGTTAACCTCGGGAATCCTCTATTTTCTCTGTCTTCCCTTCCTTGTTGTTTGGAACGCTGTGCACCGTAGGTCATTGGTGCATTCCTCTTGCACGAGAACATCTCCCCGTAGTTTGGTGAAACGCTTTTGTGTCTCTTTGTTAACTGCCATCTGGAGGTTATTTTCTCCCTGGACGTAACGAAGAACAGTCTCTTTTGCCCTATTAAGTCCCTTTATGAAATGTCTCTGTGGCTGTCTCTTTTTAGACGTGTGAGAGGACAGTCTTTTTGACACTGTGGCTTCACCTGTAGGGCGCAATCTTTTGCGACTATGCCAGCCGTGGCAGCTGGCTGCTTTGTCGCTTGATACTCTGTGGAGAGGAACAACTGTACGTCTTAGTCGTGCCATTGCTCGCGAGAGGACCGTTTGATTGTTTATTGCCTTTTGGACGATCCCTTTGTCGGTCACCTTTGGGAGGTTACTTCCTTCCCTCGGTGGAATCGACTCATCATCCTTAGCTGTCTGGACTGCTGAGCATCCTAGGCCATTGTCACATCCCCCCGATGTGAGGAGGGTTTTGTTGATCTCAGGGGTATGACCTTGTCTTTTCTCTTCACTTGGCCCTTCGGTCACTTGGAGATGGCCAAGACTTGGTTCGGAGAGAGGTGTGTGTCCACATTCTGTTACCACTGTTCTGCGGGCGGCAACATAGTCTTGTCCGTGCTCTTTGTCAGTGCATGCGTTGCCCACTATCACCCATCCTAGGTCAAGTCTTTGGGCGTATGGCGCGTTGTGGGGTCCGTTATGCTGTTTACGGACTTTATGTACCCTCATGATGTCCCTGCCGAGCAGCAGCAAGATCTTGGCGCCTTGTTCTACCGGCAGGATGTAGTTGGCTTTTCTTTTAAGGTGCGGGTAATGGCGTGCCATGTCTGGTGTGGGAATCTCGTCCCTGTTTGTGGCCATGTGGCTGATTCGATGAGTGTGGGAAGGGGCATGTTCACTTTGTCGTCTATTGAGCATATGGTGTAGCCATTCACTCTTCTCCCTGTGGTCTCCATTTGCCCTGCGCACGTTCTGAGAGTGTAAGGAGAAGCACCGTCTTGTATATTAAACATGTCGAAGCACTCTGACCTGACCAGCGATCGGTTGCTCTGGTCGTCGAGGTTTGCGTACATCCGAATAGCCTTCTCAGGTTGTCCCTGGGGGTGTACTGTGAGAAGGCATATGTTGGAGCAGGATATTTTGTCACCTTCTTTTCCGCAAACCTCAGTGTGCTGAGATGTGACGGATGTTGACTCTCCTTCTCCTTCCTCCCCACCATGCTCCGCTACGGAGGATGGGTTCTTGAGTTGGTGGAGTGTCAGCGCCTCTGGGTGTAACGATGTCACGTGCTTGTCACTTTCGCACACTGTGCATTTGATCTCTTCTTTACAGTCCCTGGCTAGGTGAGTCGTGGAACCGCAGCACCTGAAGCAAACTCTGAATTCTCCAAGTAACCTCTTGCGTTCCTCTAGGGACTTCATCCTGAACTCAAAGCACTTGTTGAGTGGGTGTGGCTTCTTGTGTATGGGACATTCCCTGTTTGGGTCCCTTTGTTCCTTGCCTCCGGTGACCGACTGATCGGGAGTAGTTTGGGTCATGGGAGGCACGTCCGTCCTGCGGACCGAGATGGGTGTTTTGGTGTTACCATATCTCGTCGCTGGTCTCTCGTTCCTCAGGCTGCTTGCACTGTATGTGGTTTGCGCACCCAAGATGAAACTGGGGTCGTTCCTCGTCCTTGCTGCTTCGCGAATGAAGCTCAAGAAAACTGAGAATGGGGGGTAGACGACTTGCTTCTCCCTTTTGTATTTGGAGCCTTGTGAAATTCATTTTTCTTGGAGGTTGTAGGGTAGCTTCTCCAGGATGGGTCTCACTCCACGAGCTGAGTCTAGGACGTTGAGACCTACACTGGCGACACACTTTATTCGAGCTTGGCTAGTCCCACGAATTCGGGTATACCCGGGTGTATTGAGGTTTGTGACTGTTTTCTGCCCGAGTGCATTGAGTTATTTTCCAAGCAGGGATTGAAGCATTTTATTCCCGCTGGCTGCAATACTGCACAGTATATATATATATATACTGCATTACAATTCATGAATTTATGCCATCTGGTAGACACGCGAAGCATTGCAGCCTATTAAATCCTAATCATTATCATTTAACAGATCAGCCGCCCATCAGCCAGGCATGAACCCAGGCTGGGAAGGCAAATGCAACAGGGCTTGTCAGAGGTGAGGAGTGGCGCATTCCAGGTATCTGCCAGGTACATACCGGGTATTTGCTCGAATAAAGTGTGTCGGTGCAGTATTAAGGAATGGTCTTTCATTGCGAACTCCAGTTCTTGCAGCAGGTCCCCGAGCTCTCGTAACTTCGAGTAGTCTTTTGTTGTGATCTTGGGGAAGCTGTCGACTCTTTTGAAGAGCGAATCCTCGACTGCTTCGGGGCTACCGTAAGACTCTTCTAGCCTTTCCCACACTAGGTCAAGACCTACTTGGGGTTGGTGCGCGTTGGCCGCCCGAAGTCTCTTCGCGTGCTCCCTGGATTCGTTCCCCAGGAACTTGAATATCAGGTTGAGCTCTTCCCTTGCTGAGAAGTCCAAGCTGTTGATTGCGTCTTTGAACGTGAACTTCCACGTCCGGTAGTTCTCAGGGCGGTCGTCGAAGCTGGTGAGTCCTGCTTTCACCAGGTCACGCCGGATCATGTACTTGACTATGTCTGTCAGGCCTGAGGCATTGGCGTGTTTGTCCCGTTCTGAGGTAGTTGCTGGGAGGGTCTGTGCGGTCGCCTCTTCCTTGGCGTGGATGCGTGCTGGCTGCTGGCCAGTGTGAGGGGCTGTTTTCTCCCGCGTGGGTGTACCTGGATTGCGAGCCTGTTGTGGTGCATCCATGTGCGCGCTGGCGTGTGGATCACTTTTGCGGCTGTGGCTATCCCAGGCAGCATGTACCATTGAAGGAACAGCATCTTCTCCTCGTGGTCCTAGCAAGCCTTCGTTGTCTGTCGAGTCACTCCATCCGTGTTGAGATGGTGCGCTGGTGTTTACACTGAAGAGGCTCCTTACGTAGTCTTCAGTGCGCTGGGCTGGATCCTCTGAGGCTATCCGTCTGTACGGTTGCTCCCCGCCGTCCTGTTGCGCGGCTGCTTCTAGGACTTCAGCTTGGGCTATGGAGGCAGCGGCTTCCTTCTCTTGATTAAGTGCCTCTAGTTCCGCATCGAATTCGGCTTTCCTGCGCGCAGTCGCTGCGGCAGTAGCGGCAGCAGTGGCGGGAGTGGCAGCGGCATTAGTGGCGGCAGCGGTAGCGGCAGTGGCATTAGCGGCGGCTGTCTTTTCCTCCTCTTCTATGCGCGCTCTTCCTGCTCTTATGGCTGCTTTTCTGTGACTATATTCAGCCCTGGCGCGTGTGGCCTCTGCGGTGGCTCGCGCCTTGGTAGCGTTTGCGCTTGCACATGACGTGTGAGATTGCGCTGATCTTGCTGACCTTGATGAGTGTTTGGATGTGCTTGAGCGCTGTGACGCTGTCTCCTGGAGGAGCCCTTTTCTCTCACTTTGGGCGTCCGTGATGGCGGTCTGCACGATGCCATCACGTTCTAGGTCGATCGCCTTTTGCAGGTCGCGTTCTCGCAGGCTATCTTCCGTGTTAGTTCTTGTTAGATAGGTGAAATATGCCTGTGACAGTGCTTGATAGCGCGAGTGATCTATCTTCAATTGAGTTATTGCCTGCTCGAGCTGTTGTATATAGTTTCCAGCGCCGGCGACATTGCATATCCCAAGTGTGGTTGTTTCCCAGGCCAACTCTAATTTAGCGCGGTGCGCTTCAATGTCAGTCTCATATTTTTCGCAGGCCTTTTGTGTCAGTGTGACTGCCCATTTGGGCCTTGCGCCTGCCTTGCACCTGTTGCAGATGCGCAGCGGTCTCTGTGTCTGAGTGATCGCTTTCCTGCGTGATGTCTGGTGAGGCTCTGAGTTCTGCCATGCTGTAGGTGTGTGTAGGCCTTTAGCCAGTGCGTGTGGCGTGCGGTCTTTTACCTGTGTCAGCGATGGGCGACTGTCTCAGATGACCCGTGTCCTGGCGGGTGTCCGGTGGCGTGGCCCTTGATGGCGCTGGCCGTGGGGACGTGCGCAGGGGTAGGTGAGATGGTGGATCCTCACTATGGGGCTGTGCAGGGGGTGCACTCAGACAGAGAAAAGGCAATTAGGTTTTGTGTAAGGAGCACTGTTTGTCTGCAAAGCTGCTGCCTCGTGTGCAAGGTTGCTTGTGCAGTGTAAGTTGCTGTGCAGTGTAAGCTGCTGCTTGTCTGTTAAGGCTGCAGGCAGTGAGCAGTTTGAGCTACTTGGTGCTTCTTTGTGTGCAGAGACTGCTCTGTTTTATCATGGAGTCTGGAGTAGCAGCTCCTGTAAGTGTCTGTAAGGCACACGGTATTTTCTCACTATTCTGCAAGCCAGGGTCATACGCAAAATGATTTAGCCCAGACAGTGTCAACTCGGCCCTCTTTTCCAAGCACAACAAGTCTGTTTCTTTTCTTTACTTTATTTGGGGAAAGTAGCATAAAATACAGTCACTTGTGAAGAGATGTTGATGTATGAATAGTGTCTCTCTGTGGGTGCCTTGGTAGTTAAGAGCAGGTGAGAAGATAATCCTACCATACAGGAGTATACAGCAGTGCTCACTCATCCAGAGGTAATGGTGGAAAAGGAAGTGAGGGGCAAGGGTCACACTAAAGGTTCAGTGAGACTGCACTAACTGTCAGCAAAAGACAGGGGGGAAAATGGGAAAGCCCAAAACTAGGAGGACTGGAGAAGTTGCCAGAGCAACCAGGGGTATGACAGACTGGAAGGAAAAAGAGATACATAATGTATCCATTCCATCTGCACTGAGAGAGAACTGCAAGGAAAGTGACATCCTAGTGCAGCTAGCAGGGGGAACTGCCAAGGGAAGGGGGGCTGAAACAGAAAAGGCAGACAGGGGTATTTCTGTTCCATGACAACTTTATTGGAACAAATCCTCCCTAAGTCTGCTGGTCAGAAAGCACATCGCACAGCGATGCTAATGCCAATTTTAGACTATGGGACATAGTATATGGCACAACACCCCAAACTCACCTTAGCAAACTTTATACCTTCTACAACTCAATATGCCGCTTTGTCCTCCAATGCAATTACAGCACACATCACTGCGAAATGCTCAAAGAACTAGATTGGTCATCACTTGAGTCTAGGCGTAAAGTTCATCTTTTCTTTCTTGACTTCAAATACTTTCTGGGAAGCTACCCGCCTACCTGAACAAGTTCCTCACCCCTACCATATGCAGCACTTATCTGAGATCTGACTCCAAAAGATTGTTCATGGTCCCAAGGTTCAACAAAGTATCCGGCCGTTCCTCCTTCTCCTACCGTGCACTTCACAACTGGACAATCTATCTGAGACTCTCACAACCGCCACCAGTTTAAGTTCTTTCAAAACTAAAGCTGTCTCACATTTTAATCTGGTCTGTAACTGTTCCATACGCCTATAATATATATTATTTTTAACTGTACATGCAATGTCTTGTATTTAATGTATAACCTTCCTCACCTACAGTATGTAACTATGTATTTGTAACCATGTATCTGTCATCATAACTCTGTGCCCAGGACATACTTGAAAACGAGAGGTAACTCGCAATGTATTACTTCCTGGTAACATTTTTAATAAATAAATCCCTGCTTCAGCACAGGTGGTGCAGTCATTCTGACTTAGCCACTGATTGAGCCACCTGTGCTGAAGCAGGGATAGCCTTAAAACCTGACCTGTTGGTGGCCCTTGAGGACTAGCCACCCCTGATTTAGATGGAGCCTACAACATTTTCCAAAGCATTGTTTGCCCTTCCCACCACTCAAGAGGTTAACTGCTTGTATTTGTTCAACTCTCAAATCTGAGACAGCATCGATGCAGCCGCCTGGAATCATGTGTACAGTACATCAATATTTAAGTGACTAGATCCAACTACAAGCCTAAGAAAGCTGGGAGGTGATGCATATCACAAAGGTGCTGCTCTTTAAGTGGGTCCAAAATACATCATAATTTTTTGCAAGAGGTCATGTATATTTCCTCTTGTAGTTGAATGCTCTTCAAAATCACAAAGTGAAGCCTAATATTTATTTTTAAACCGGACTTCTTCAAGGTTGCCTCGGATCTTCCCGTATTTTTTGGATGTTCCACGAGGAGAAGGGATTGGGGATTCTCTGAATCAGGTAAGATAAACACAAGAGAAGTCATATTGCAGTATGGCAGATGTCTTAAACAGTTCTTCAAATAGTTGATTCTTGATTTTGTGACATACAGTATTTTGTAGCTAGACTGATCTGTTTACTGGCGTGGACAACATTGCATTCCGATAAGCTACATGTACAGTAGATTGTGGTTTAATTGTCAGAACGTTTAAGTTATCTCGGTCTTCCTGATTGTTAAAGAACAGCATTATTATGAGTTTATTTGTTCATGTTTTGGTTAATGCAGTTATACTGTACATATATTAAAGGCAGATGATTAAAAAAAAGGATTTGCAAACTTTCTTTTCTAAATGATTCTCAGCTACTGGAAATATTTCACTACATTAACATAAAAGAAACACAGAGCTTTGTTTTTTATTCTTGGCTTTGATTTTCATGGCTTAAACATGGTTACATAAGACATATCCAAGCCTTGAATGACTTGCACAGTGCCCATAAAACTGCAAATAATATTTAATTTTCAGCATCTTGTTCTTCTATTCATACCTCATCCACAATGCTCAGGAGTGTTTTATAATATATATGTACATTGCTAGGCAGTAAAATATCCTGGCACAGATCACCCTTTTTAGTATAGTTCAGTAATACAGATACACATTTTGGAAATCTTCTCCTGAAGCCTGTGCGTTTTGCAAAACGGTCATACATTGATAATATACATGGAAAGTCTTTTTGGCTGCAATTGTTGTTCGTTAAATGTATATGGTCATAATGAACTGTTTTTTCTAGACTTGGATTGTGATTTCTTGGTTGCACATATGCCTGGTTATTCTAGAGAAATATTTTAGTGGAAATAGTCAGTGATTAGCCAGAGAACAATGATATGTATCCTATATATCTATAAAGCACATGAAAAAGCAATACAATGTTCCCTGCACTCATTTAAATCACTGATTCAGCCTCTGATAATCTTTATCTACATTTATTATAAAGTAGCCAAAAACAGAACATGAAACAGGCAGCATAATGTTTCGGGTATTCCCTTCATCAGGTGTGACACGGGGGGCTGTCTGTTTCGTGTTCTGTTATTGGCTACTTTATAATAAACGTGGATAAAGGTTTTCAGAGAGTGAATCAGGGATGTAAACGGGTGTGGGGAACATTTTTGTGCCTTTCTATGTGAATTTTGGAGCAGCGAGTCCTACTCCCTGTTCTGACCAGCACCCAAGGAACAATATAAACTAAAAGGGGAAGTGCAACTGCACTTTATTGCTTTATTTCAACTGTGTTATATCTTAAAGCACCATCAGCGTTTTATCAAATATAGTCATGTTAAAGCAGCAATGCTGCCAAATTTAATGCTCACCTATTTGTAGCTGAACCACACTGTTTCTAGCCCTGGGGATCTCCCGGTGTTGTGACAGGTTTTTCCCCTGGGCATTTAAATGGGCTACCAATTGGAAGCCACAATGGATGAAGTTGCGGTTTCCTGTTGGCCTGCGGGACCTGCAAGATTTGGCGGCCATGTTGATCTCCCGAAATGGGGGTAGAAACGTGGTAACTACACCAGCAAGCAGCACCGAAAACCAGAGGGTCCCTGGAGCTAAAAGTAACGCGCTTTAACTTTGGAAGACCCTCTTATTCGAAGCCTTCAAAGAAAAAGAGAGGTTGAAAATAGATGATCAGACAGGATTTCTGCTTTAATAATATTAATGACTGTGGGAATACCAGAAACTCACTCAGTGTAAAGCAAATAATTCAATTTATGGGCAAATAATGGCCCTGCTAGATTGATAATATAGGGTTACGTTTAGAATAGTTACATTCTATTTTCCCTCTAAATATGTAATTAACGTTCTTTTTATGTAATATGAGTGTGTACAAAGTATTGTACAAATAATTTAACTGTTAGTGCACAGGTAAACAGGTGCATTTTTGATTTTCACCCTTAAGTACGATTTGCCAAGTGGAAGGAAGACTTAGGGAGGCGTTACTGTAGATCAGTGTTTTTCAAAGAGGGTTCCCCAGGCATTCATAAATGGTTCCATGCAGTTTTCAGGTCATTTGAAAATTATAGAAATTATCAGTGGAGGTAAAAGTACAAAGAACATGTTTGTAGGGAAATGCTATAAACCATATGTGAGATTGATGGAGAAGGCATCAAAACTAGGGCATGTTTGCATAATGGGGGATTTTAATTATCCTGACATAGACTGAGACATTGAGATTAGCATTACAACAAAAGGAAATAGTGTTTTGGGGTGCTTAAAGGCAATAATATGACCGAAATTATTGGGGAACCAACCAGGAGAGGGGCAATACTGGATTTGGTAATACCAAACACTGTAGAATAAATAGCAAATATTCAAGTCCTGGAACATTTGGGTAACAGTGATCATAACACAGTCTCATTTGAAATAAATTATCAAAAAACAGATTACTTGGGTTCAACAAAGACCTTAAACTTTAGAAAGGCAGATTTTAATAAACTGAGGTCTAATCTACAAGTAATACACTGGGATTATGTTTTTGCAGGGAAAAATGTAGAAGATAAATGGGCAGTCTTTAAAACATTGGTAGAAAAGTACACTTATCAGTGTATACCCTTGGGTAATAAGTATAAAAGAAATAATTCAAAACCAATGTGGCTAAATAAACAGGTAGGGGAGGAAATGGACAAGAAGAGGAAGGCGTTTAGATTCTTTGTCAGAAGGGACGGAGACATCGTATCAGAATTATAAGGAATGTAACAAAAATTGCAAAAGGGCAATCACATTAGCAAAAATGGATAATGAAAAAAAAATTGCAATAGAAAGTAAGGTCAACCCTTAAAAGTTCTTTAAGTACCTTAATAACAAAAAAATGAGAAAAGAAAATATAGGACCCTTTCAGTATGAGATGGGTGTGACAGGAGGGGGTAACCAGGCTACAGTATCTAATAAAGGTTAAGCCTTCTGGTTACCCGTGAAACCGTAGCTACATAAGCACCATAAGCCAATAATACACGTTGAAAATAAAGTGACCCCTACTTTTTTCTGTTTTCATGTTCCCTTGGCCATAGAACTTTGAGATTTCTTGTGTGTCAGTTTTAGGGGGGATATTTGGGTAGAAATACAATTATTTTGGTTGCAGGACTGTGGGGGCCGAAGTTACCAGTAGTCCTTTAATTCTCCCCAGCGAGCAGGCATTATTTGCGGGTATGCGGGGTGAATTACACCAGGGCAACCCAGTGTCCCCCAGACTCCTGGATTTCGAGCCCAAATATACCAAAACCATTTCCATTATAAATATAAGGTTCCCCAAAGTGTATACTTTATTAAAGTGTATGTTATAATGTTTTAGACATTTGCTATAAGACTCTATACAGTCAGCTAAGGATAGACGCCAGCATGTCTGTAGAGAGTCCGTAGTTCAAAGAGGAGCCGGAATGTTGAGAGGTGTCGGGGTGCTAAGTGGCCGGGGAAGGGTGAAGAACTAAGTCCGGAGAACAGAGACCCCCTTCGGGGAGGACCATCTGGTCTGCCAGACTTAGTGGAGCCTGCCCAATAGGTGGCAATGGATTGACTGGGGGAAGCGGCAGAATGTCGGCGCATTTCCCATAGGTCAATCCGTATGTCCCGTACACAGGACATCACGAGCTGGCTTGGCACGCCCCCTCTCCTGACGTCAGCCAAAGTACAAGCCCCTATTTCTTTTGGCTGGCGGGGAGGAATTCCCCCACTCTGATTGGTCGCTCCTCCTATCTCCATGCTGAAAATAGAACAGCGGAAAGTATGTAAGGAGAAGACCCAGTCAGAGAACCGAACCTTCCTGTGACTTGTCGATGAAGCTAGGGCGGGCGTTTCAAAGTCGCCTTGTTCGAAATAGCAAAGCAACCGGCTTCGTTTTGCAGTGAGAAAAGCCTGCCTCGCAGATAGTAAGCCCCGTCTTTTGCGGCCAAGTTCTACAAATCATTGTAGCGGTCATGGTCAGGATTTTGTGCTGAAATCAGTTCCAGGAGATTCAGGACTAGGTCCCGGTCAGGATTTTCTGCTGGATTTCGGTCCAAGATGTCCGGAACAAGGTTCCGCCCAGGGTAAGGCCTCGCAAGCAGGTGCCCTGCACCTAGGAAAGGCTGGATCTCATACCGCAGACCCCCGTAAGTGTGTATATTTCTGTATTTTGTGTTTCTGTGTGTTTCCAAGATTTTTATCCAAATAAACCTCATTTTATTTCACTGCCTTGTTTTGCCTATTGACTGATCCCTAAAATATAAAAGACCTTGTTTACCATGACAATGGCCAGGCAGATTATAATAATAATAATAGCATGTTCTTGTATATCGCTGCTAGTTTTACATAGCGCTTTACAGAGACATTTTGCAGGCACAGGTCCCTGCCCCGTGGAGCTTACAATCTATGTTTTTTTTGGTGCCTGAGGCACTGGGAGATAAAGTGACTTGCCCAAGGTCACAAGGAGCTGATACTGGGAATTGAACAAGGCTCCCCTGCATCAAACTCAGTGCCAGTCAGTGTCTTTACTCACTGAGCCACTCCTCCCAAATATTGGAGATATGGAAAAAGCAGAGGTATTACACAAATTATTTGCCTCTGTGTTTACCAGGGAAGAATCAATTTCAATAGTAGTGTCGCAGGAGGAAGCCACAACCTCCACATTAATTAATAATTTGTTAACTGAGGAAGAAGTTCATAGGCGGCTTGAAAAAATTAAAGCAAATAAGGCACCTGGCCCCAATGGCGTACATCCAAGAGTTCTCAAGAAGTTAAGTTCAGTAATAGCCAAACCATTACATTAAATATTCAAGGACTCCATTTTCACAGGCTCAGAAGCACAAGATTGGCGTAAAGCAGATGTGGTGCCTATATTTAAAAAGGGAGCTAGATCACAACCGGGGAATTATAGACTTGTAAGCCTGCACCTGGATTGAAAACTGGTTGAAAGATAGACAACAGAGGGTTGTCATAAATGGAACTTTTTCAGGTTGGGCTAAGGTCGTGAGTAGAGTACCTCAGGGATCGGTACTGGGACCCTGATTTTTAATTTGTTTATTAATGACCTTGAGGTTGGCATCGAGAGCAAAGTCTCCATCTTTGCTGATGATACTAAATTATGTAAGGTAATAGAATCAGAGCAGGATGTAGTTTCTCTTCAGGAGGTTTAATACAGATAAATGTAAGGTTATGCATTTGGGATGCAAGAATAAAAAGGCGACTTAAAAATAAATGTGGATAAATTGGTGGAATCCTTTTTGGAGAAGGATTTAGGAGTGCTTGTAGACAGCAGGCTTAGCAATAGTGCCCACGGTCATGCAGTAGCTACAAAGGCAAACAAGATCTTGTCTTGCATTAAACGAGCAATGGATGGAAGGGAAGTAAACATAATTCTACCCTTTTATAAAGCATTAGTACGACCATACCTTGAATATGAATTACAATTTTGGGCACCACTCCTTAGAAAAGATATTCTGGAACTAGAGAGAGTGCAGAAAAGAGCCACCAAATTAATAAAGGGGATGGACAATCTAACTTATGAGGAGAGGCTACCTAAATTAGATATACAGTATTTACATTAGAAAAGAGGCGTCTAAGAGGAGAGATAAGATAACTATATACAAATATATTCGGGGACAGTAGAGGGAGCTTTCAAAAGAACTATTCATCCCAAGGGCAGTACAAAGGACTCGGGGCCATCCCTCAAGGTTGGAGGAAAGGAGATTTCACTAGCAACAAAGGAAAGGGTTCTTTACAGTAAGGGCAGTTAAAATTTGGAATTCATTACCCATGGAGACTGTGATGGCAGATACAATAGATTTGTTCAAAAAAAGGTTGGACATCTTTTTAGAAAGGAAAGGTATACAGGGATATACCAAATAAGTAAACATGGGAAGGGTGTTGCTCCAGGGAGTAATCCGATTGCAAATTCTTGGAGTCAGGAAGGAATTTATTTTTCCCCTTTAGAGATATCATTGGATGATATGTCACTGTTTTTTTTGTTTTCCTTCCTCTGCATCAATAAGTCAATATAGATATAGGATAAAGTATATGTTGTCTAAATTTAGCATAGTTTGAACTTGATGGACACATGTCTTTTTTCAACCTCATCTACGTAACTATGTACCAAATACAGAAGAAATTTACAATGCATCTGATCTCAGATGCGTTATTAGAGAGGGTTGGGTTTCCTTACAATGCATCTGATCTCGGACATGCTATTAGAGGGGGTTGGGGTTCCTTATATAGCCATGCATAATAATGGTATATTACTTTCTCTCTGTTGGCAGTAGTAAGTCCTGGTAAGTACAGGTATGCCAGCAGTAGTTATGAAGGTTTTCCCTCACACCATGGTGAGGTGCCCTTTGTATGGAGGGGAGTGGCTGTATGCTCTGAGTCCCTGGATAGTGACATCAGGGATGCGACTGCCTCCTGAAGTATATAAGGCACAACACAGTTAGTGATAGTGTGTTTCAGCAGCTGTGGAAAGTTGTTGGGAAGTTGTATTGCCTGCATAAGGGATTGTAGGAACACTTTGTGACCCTAGTGAAGTAACTAGCGGTCCAGGTTGACCAATCAGCCTGTCTAAGCCACTCTGTGTCCAGGGACCTGGCACAGAGAGGATCTCCCTAGGAGAAGAGGGAATCCCACTTCAATTCGGGAGGGCGTACCTGGCAAAGGGACAGCACGGAGAGATGTGCGGCTAGAGCTGGCAGCTGCATGGGGCAGTCTGCTACATCACCATCTACAATAAAGATGACCTTGTTAACGATACCCCAACTGTGTGAGTGTGAAATTACTCAGCAGTGGATGGCACCACCAAGAAGGAGTTCCTCACCAGGACCATCTCCCTGCGGAAACACAGATCCTGATGAGGTGGAGGCGCTGCACATGATGTAAGTTGAACTCGCACCCACTACCTCAGCTACCTGTCCTGATGACATCCCCTAATACCATCAAGCGGGAGACTCAGGAGTTCTGTTGCCTACAGGTGCACCACCAAACACAAACACGTAATGGGGGATGGTTATTAGAGTACCCGGGCCAATGTGAGATTGGGGGGGGGGGGAACCCGTTACAATTGGAGGCGCTGCTGAGATGATATATATCTATTAAACAGGACAGGCTTTTGCTAGGCACACACTAGGAAACAGGGAAAGTGTATGCTGCCACTTTGTGCTGCGTTGGGATGGAACCGCAGGGATACCCTGGGAACCTGAGAGGAGTTAGTGGGTCTGGAGAGGGGCTATAGCTGTCCGAGTCACCTTGAGGTCGCGCTAGGGGTAGGACGCCTGAAGGGAGAGCCTGTTAACTAGGTCAGGAGTCCTGGAGAGGGTCTGCACTAGGCTGACCAAGAGAGGTAGACGCCCAAGTACTGCATGGAAGCCCCAGAGTACTCTAGCCATTCCAGATCACTTACCGAAGGGAGCACAGACTGGGAGGAAGGAGATACAGTAGACACTGAGAGAGTGAGCCTAGCCTGAGGTAGTTCAACACGAGTTAGACCTATGTTGAAACGGAGAGCGAGAGGCTCAGCTGCCGAAGGAAAGAGTGGACATTGTGGCGGACGTGAGTCAGGTATAGCGGAGGAGCAGGCTGTGACCTTGCCGGTACCTACTGTCCGGCCCCGTCCCCCAACCCCGTCCATACCCAAAGTTAGCCCCAAGGCCCTAGTTCAATCCCCTGTCCCTGTCACCTGTTCATTCGGGTCAACCTCTAGCCTGGGGATGTCACGGGATTCCCGGGTCCTACCGAAGAACGGACTGGAAGCCTGGACTGGGGAACTTCAGATGATGGGTCGGAGGGTGGAGGGAGGATTTCCCGACGAGGGGCGGTACCCAGTGATAGCACTAGCATGCTGATTATCACGGGTGGACACTGGTCACAGCGTAAAGAAAGGTTTGCACCATCTGAGGGTACTTCAGGGGTATCATCGGGGGGATTGTTATTAGAGTACCCGGGCCAATGTGAGATTGGGGGGGGGGGAAACCCGTTACACTTACAATGCATCTGATCTCAGATGCGCTATTAAAGGGGGTTGGGATTCCTTACAATGCATCTGATCTCGGATGCGCTATTAGAGAGTGTTGGGGGTCCGCAGAATTTCACAATATAATTATAGGGTTCCTTAACCAAATAAAGGTTAAAAAAAACATTGCTGTAGATTCAGATGGTGCACAAATTATAGAGAAATGTCACATTATGCATATCTGTGTTGTTTGTTCTCATTTTCTGCATCAATAAATGTGCAAGTTATGCAGTGGCGCTAGATGTCAGAAACCTGATTAACACGTTTCTTACAATTGGCGCAGTCTGGAACAAAAATGGTGCAGTACCTCAAACCAAACCGTTATTTACGGTTTGCTAGAAGTCACAATTACATGGTCCAGGATCTTGAGCTAGGTTCTCCTGCTTCAAAGATGGTTCCGTTATCCCTAGGCATGGGCAATTGGAGATCCATGTTTTGTCTTGCATGTTAGCTCACACTATTAGAATATTCCTGTGTGTGCTTGTAATATAATGTGTCCTATTCACATTTGAAACAGTTTTGTAAAAAAAAATACCAGTATTGGAAAATAACTGCTTTGCTAATAATATTTGTCTTTTGTATTTCTATTTTTATTTCAGCCGCTTAAATTTCGTAAGCATTGGGCAGTACTGTTACTGAATACCATGGTTCATAAGAGCAAATCATTTTGGATTGCCAATTTTCAAGAGCACGTCATTAACATAAATATCGGAGGGTTGAAGAAGCGTATCAGTTCTGTCACTCTGTCTCAGTTTCCAGATACCAGACTGGGACGATTGCTATCCTGTGAATCAGAAGAATCTATTCTACAAATCTGTGACGACTACGACTTGGTCTCCAAGGAGTTTTACTTTGATAGAAACCCAGGCCTTTTCCCCTATGTTCTGTACTTCTACGAGACTGGGAAACTCCATATGATGGAAGACCTGTGCGCCTTCTCTTTCTCTCAAGAAATTGAATACTGGGGAATCAGCGAATTTTTTCTAGACTCCTGCTGCAGCTACCGTTATCATGAACGGAAATTAGAAAACAGACGTTGCAACTGGGATGAGGAAAGTGAGGTGAGCAGTGTTGACACCTCGGTAGATGACATTTCTGACATTAACCAGGACCTAATGCGTTTTAATACATTAAAGTATGGCAATTTGCGCAAACGACTATGGCTCACTATGGAAAATCCTGGCTATTCTATACCTAGCAAAATATTTAGCTTTGTTTCCATTTGTGTAGTTCTTCTCTCTATATCTACAATGTGCATTAACAGCATGCCGGAATACCAAAAAGTAGATGAAGATGACCTTCCTGTAGATGACCCGATACTCCACAATCTTGAATATTTCTGTATCTCCTGGTTTACTTTTGAAGTATCCTCAAGGTTGATCCTTGCACCGAACCATAAGAAATTCTTCAAGCATCCATTGAACCTTATTGATATTGTATCTGTACTACCATTTTATTTCACCCTTTTGGTTGACGTGACTGTTGGCAGTGATCCAGAGTGGGGAAATTTGAGCAAAGTAGTGCAAGTATTTCGGTTAATGAGGATTTTTCGAGTGTTAAAGTTGGCACGACATTCAACTGGACTGCGATCCCTTGGAGCTACACTTAAGGTAAAATATGTGGATTTTGATTTTAAGTACAATGAGCTGAGCATTTAGAACTCTTCACAAAAAGTATTATAAACCAGTGGTGACCATTTAAATAAATATTACCATTCTTAAAACACTTTTGTGAACAGGCCGTAGATTTAGAAAAGGTCTAATGTGGAGAATATTATAGTATATGTTAGGAAAAAATTACGCTTGTTAGGAAATAATAATGGAATGTATATTCAATGTTATGTTCTGCCATTTCAGTGCTTGCAACAAAATACGTTACAATGCATTGCACATACTTTAAAGCAAAAATCAACCATGCACAATATTATTTTTGTGTCTTTCGTTTGGTTCTGTTAAGGAGTGTGCCCTAGTGCATGACTGCAATAGTTCTACACTATGTTATTTATTTATAAAATGTGTTACCAGGAACTAATACATTGAGAGTTATCTCTCCTTTTCAAGTATATCCTGGGCACAGAGTTATGCTGACAGATACATAGTTACAAATACATGGGTACATTAGGTGAACAGGGTTATACATTATGTATAAAGACATTGCAACAGTTTAACATATTTTATCTTGTAGGCGTATGACACAGTTACAGACCAGATTAAAATGTGAGAGAGGAATCCCAACAAGGGGTTGAGCTGCAATTCACGAATATCTTTATTTTTTTATTATAAATCACAGAACAGCTTACAAATTAATTGCACCAATACATTGAATTATTCACTTCACTGAGTATTTTTTCTTTTTCTTATTTTAAGAATTGCACTTTGAATTGGTTTGAGCGCCATCTTTGGTAACACCGTTTTTTCAGATTAAAATGTGAGACAGCTTTAGTTTCGAAAGAATTTAGACTGGTGGTGACTGTGCGAGTCGAAGGTAGATTGTTCCCGGTGTGAGGTGCACGGTAAGAGAAGGAGGAGCGGCTGGATACTTTGTTGAAACTTGGGACCGCAAACAATCATTTGGAGTCAGATCTCAGATGATAAGTGCTGCGTGTGGTAAAGGTGAGGAGCTGGTTAAGATAGGTGGGTAGCTTGCTCAGAAAGTATTTGAAGGCAAGACAGGAAAGATGAACTTTGCGCCTAGACTCAAATGATGACCAATCTAGTTCTTTGAGCATTTCGCAGTGATGTGTGTTGTAATTACATTGGAGGACAAAGCAGCATATTGAGTTGTAGAGGGTGTCTTGTTTGCTGAGGTGGGTTTGGGGTGCTGTGCCATATACTATGTCCCCATAGTCTGTAATTGGCATTAACATCTGCTGTGTGGTGTGCTTTCTGACCAGCGGACTTGGAGAGGATTTGTTCCTATAAAGTACACCTAGTTTTTCATAGGTTTTGGATGTCAGAGTATTAATGTGCAACCCAAATGTTAAATGGGAGTCACACCATATGCCCAGATATTTAAAACTAATGACAGGAGCTAGGATGGTATTAGAGTTGGTTCTGATCTGTAGCTTTGTCATTGGTAACTTTAGAAATTTAGTCTTGGTCCCAAATACCATTGTTACAGTCTTGACAGTGTTTAAAAACAGTTTGTTTTGGAAAATCCAGTTTTCAAGTCTCAAAAAATCAGATTGAAGTATGTGTTCAAGGAAAGAGAGGTTAGGGCTGTGTGCATACAAGATTGTGTCATCTGCATACTGTTGTGGCCCCTTTTATTTCCTACATCCCCGAATTTGACACAATCTTCTATGCACACAGCACTAACATCTCATGTGTATTGAAGCTCCCTTATAAGCTTTAGGAAGATCATTGATGAATACTGATAATAGTAGGGGCCCCAGAACAGATCCTCGCGGGACACCCCAGGTGATATCCAAAGGGTTGGCGTTAGTGCCCGAGATGCACACATGTTGGAATCTACCCGATAGGTACAGTAGGAATGAAACCAGTTTAAAGCATGTTTCCCTATTCCAGAGCATTGAACAATGTTTAGCAAGATAGCATTATCAACAGTATCAAAAGCCTTTGCAAAATCAAGGAATTTTGCACCAGTAAGTTGTCCCAGTTCCATTCCACACTGGATCTAATTGCAAACGTTTAGGAGGGTAGTTACTGTGGAGTGTTTGGGGCAAAAAATCCAGATTGGAATTGGCTAGGGAAATTGGTCTTCGTATAGTAATCGCTTAATTAGGACATGGGACTTAATCCATGACTTTTGATAGTATTGGGAGAAGAGAGATTTGCCTGTATTTTGAGACAGTGTTTTTGTCCCCACTTTTCAAGATTGGGACAACTCTAGTAGTTTTCCAGGTCTTAGGGATATGGCCTGCAGACAGAATAGAGTTGACTAGGGAGGCAAGCGGTTTGGCAATTGCAGGGGCACCAAGTCGTAGGAACTTAGATTTTTGTCCCAATTTTGCAATTAATTGAAACCCTGTAAAATAGTATATTATTCCCATCTACACACATGATGTGTGACGCTCCCATGATGTCATCTAGCGATGACGGTTTAGCTTTCCTTTTGCTACAGGAGCAAGAATGACCCCATCAGCAATACTGGGTTTAGTGGCACGTATTCTTATCAGGTAGATACAATAGTTAATATGATTAAAACTCGAGGGTTCCCAGAAAAAAAAACAATCAATATAAACTATCAGCACCAATCAGTGCTTTAAAAATCATAGCAAGAAAAATGTAGGCAAATAACACTGAGTGAATAATGTGCAAGTGAATATATACAATTATATAATACAACCATAAGCTCTGAAAGAAAAATACATTTTCCAATGGTTTTGAATCTAAGCAAAAGCAGATAACAGAGCGCAAGTATCCTCAGGTGTATATGTGAAAAAATAAAGAAGAAATATATGTACGAAAATAAATGTGATTTAAAAAATGGCCGTAGGATACTCACGTGGTATCCAAATTAAGCAGGCGATTTAGAGGACCAAACAGCAATGGATCTTGAAGTATTTCTGGTAGATAGCGAGGTCTCCCCTCATATGTAATAACAAAGAGAGAGAGAGAATATAGTTCTATATGTATTTACTATTGCATAAAGGAAGTGGAGATACACTTACAAACATAAGTTAAAAACAAGCAGTATGACCCCATACATATCGTAGGAGCCGTCCCGGAGCTCACACCCTCTACCTCTTCTTCTTCTCCTCCTGAGTGCCCGTCCGCAACGTCACTTCCGTAAATAGGTACCGCATGCAAGGCGCACGGTGTTACAGAGCTGGAAAGTATTTTCCTCTTCTTTTGGTGTTGGGTTCCCTGGTCTCCCAACACAGATCTGCCCTACGCATTTCGTCCAGATCAACTTCCTCAGGGGCTATGCATGACCCCTGTGGAAGTTCATTTTCTTTGTTAGATGTAACGGGTCCTCCCTGTCCCAATCTCATATTGGGCCTCCTCATGGAACTCTCGCTCTGGTTACAGGGATTTTGGTGGTGCATACCTGCTGGTAACAGGAGGGCCTGGGTCTCCCGCAATGTCATGGGGGATAACAGGACAGGCTTCTCTGGGGCTGAGCCCGAATTCTTCTTAATGGTGCAGTGCCTCCATCTTGTGCAGCCCCCAGTTGTGTGGGGTGGAGTATCTGGAAAAGAGTTATCTCCCTCTCCTCCCAATATACTCCACTCTTAGGCAGGAGGTAAAACAAAAGGGTTCTTTATTGTCCAGACCAGTAGCAGCTTATGCACAGCCCACAGCACTTCATCAGAAGTGTGTTCACCACCAGGATGATCTCTAGACACACTCCTTGTCAAATATAAGAGCTGTCCCTTTTTCCTTCCCTTACTCCTTTGTGGAGCAAGAGAGTATCTCCCCTCTCCCGTAAGGGAGAGCATTCAGCTTACCAGAGCCCTGGCAGCTTAATTAGAACCCACCATCCTCTTTCTGAACTGCAGAGGAACCACCTCTCTCAAAGCTAGAGAGGAACACACAAAAAAGGAAGGGGTAATCCTTTTAGTACAGATTCAGTAGTCCCACCCCTGTGCCTTTGACAGACACCAGGCATGAGCACTACCTTCTCTGACCAACTGAATCACAGTGGTTGGGGCAAACCCATTTTAACTCTTGGCAAACCTGCCCTTACCAGGGATTATTGCACAGGAGGAGGACAGAATAATAGCCCAAACCTACCAGGGATATACAGATATGAGGGGAGACCTTGCTATCTATCCAGGGTCAGTTTAACCATTTGGCCAACTAAGCGGCCGCCGTCTAATGTAGTGTTCTTACAGGCAGGGGATTTCCCTGAACAGGGATAGTGCTAGGCAGTTTCCTCCATCCTGATTGGCTGCATTACTTAGCAGCAGCCAATCAGGGGGAGCTCTCAGGAGACTGGGGACTCGCCAAGAAAAAGGAAGCAGCATAGCTGGCTGAAGAGAGTTGAAGCTGTGCATGTATCTCTGCCAGGGCTACCAACAGAAATCATGGGGCCCAGGACAAATGAAAGGAGCAAAACTGGCGGGCAGCTGCAGCATCCCCCGCGGCTGCTGCTCGGTTGGCGCGTGGGAGGTGCGAGTGGGAGGTGGGCTGAGGGGGGGGTGGTGGGGCGCAAGACTTGGCAGGCGGCTGCAGCATCCTCTGCTGCTGCTGCTCGGGGGGGAATCCTGGGTTGGCGCTTCCCTGCCGTCCATCCCACGTTGGGAGCAGGAGGGGGGGAACGGGCCCACAGGCAGCAGGCCAGACACCCTGTGGGACCTCGGCTCTGCACATGCGCATGGGGAATCACAGCCATTTATTTATTTATTAAAAAAAAATTTTTTTCATATAACGGGCAGGCCCGCGCAGGGGGCCCGGCCGCTGGGCCCCCCTGACTCACGGGGCCCGGGACGCCCGTACCCTTAGTCCCCCCCTGTTGGCAGCCCTGATCTCTGTTATGTGTCTCTGTCTGGCGCTCTGGCCTGGTGTGTGTCAGTGTGGGGGGTGAGAGTGTGCCAGTGGGCGGGAGAGCATGCCACTAGTGGGGAGAGGGAATGTCAGTGGATGAGGGGGGAGATTGTGTCATTGGTGGGAGGTGGTGGGAAGAGAGTGTCAGTGGGGGGTGAAGAAATGTCAGTGGGGGGGAGAGAGAGTGTCAGTTGGGGGGGAGGGAGAAGAGAGTCAAAGAGAGAGGGGGGACGAATATCCTTGCACTAGCCCTGTATCTACCAGAAATACTTCAAGTTCCCTTGCTGTCTGGTTGCAGAGAGGTATATCCTCTAAATCGCCTGATTTATTTGGATACCACGTGAGTGGAATTATCCTAAACCCAGTTTTTTTTCAATCATTCTTATCTTCACACAGTGCTTCACTATATTTCCATTTGTTTTTTTCACATATATACATGTACCTGTAGATATTTGCGGTCCATTATCTGTTTTTGATTTGAAAAGCATAGTACACCTACAGTATATTGGTATAGCTAGATAAGATCATGTTTTCAGTTTGGTCTTTAAAATTGTAATTCCATGATGAAAGTTGCTGTGTGGCCCCTACTACAGGTGCAGCGGCTGTTATTCAAACATTTCACGCGTTGTATACCTCGGAATACCCATGTGATGGCGTGCAATTTCTTCCAACCTTACCGCGTGTTTACTCGTTTTTTATCGAGTGCAGAAAATGGCATTTTAGTGTTTTGGTTTTTAAACACCTGAAATTGACACAGTAGCACAGTACTGTACACATTACAATTCATTCATTTCTGCCACGGATACGCAAAGAATTGCACCCAAAGAAATCATAGTCCATGAAATTCAAACAAATCAACTGCGGTAAACACAGGCACGAATGCCGCGAGGAATACAGCAGACCACATGAAACCGGCTCCGTGAAATGTTCGAATAACGGCCGCTACATTTGTAGGTTAACACCACTCGTGTATTTCTGTGTCAAGAAACCTAACTTATTCACATTCATCTTTCTATTTTTTTTTTTAAATAAAAAATACAGAGATGCATTTATTAAATCTCCTGGTTCTCTCTGGTTGGCAGCTGCATAATATTGCAAATGTTGAATATTTGGGATTGATCATTCCTGCTCCAACAAATTTGAAGAACCTTATTTCATCTTAACACTGACAAATCCTGGTTGTCTTTACTACATGCCACAACCTTCAAGAATTTGATGGATGTCTGCTGAAGACTGTAGATACTGTAAAATCACACCTTTTCGTATACAGAATATTCAAGCTAATTATACCTGTGTTTTGTTGTCTTTTAGCATAGCTACAGAGAAGTAGGAATTCTACTCCTTTACTTGGCTGTTGGCGTCTTAGTTTTTTCTGGCATGGCATACACGGCAGAAATGGATGAAGACACGGGATTTGACACCATTCCTTCGTGTTGGTGGTGGGGCACAGTGAGCATGACGACTGTCGGCTATGGAGATGTCGTGCCTGCAACTGTTGCTGGAAAGTTAGCGGCCTCCGGTTGCATCTTGGGTGGGATATTAGTAGTTGCCTTGCCTATAACGATCATTTTCAACAAGTTTTCGCACTTTTACCGCCGGCAAAAAGCTCTTGAGAATGCAGTGAGGAATAGTGACAGAAAGCCCAGCAAAGAAGACAACAAAACTGAAGACAACAATTCTGAACATTTTTCCGAGCTATGAAGGAATAAACATCACCGTCATGATATATATTTTTTAAAAGTACAAACACGTCTCAACTTCAGGGGGCATCACAACACTTTACAAACAATTTAAGAACAATTAAACTTACATCTAGAAAATTAGACAGAACTCAGACAGGGAAAGCCAAAAGGAAGAAATGAGTCTTGTGCCCGAAACAATGGTGAAGTCAGTACGCACCTGAGCTATGGTGGGGGCCTATTCCAAACCTCTGAAGCTGCACACAAGAAGGCTCGTCTACCAAACATAGGGGCAGAACCATTGGCATAGACAGGCTGACCCCCACCCTGAGGACCTGAGATCATAACCAGTATCCCTCTGAGGCATCAAAAGAGACTGCAGATAGACAGACCCTTCTAGGGTTTTGAAGGCCATAATGACAGATAATAGGTAGAATTTCAGCACATATATACATGCATGGTGCTAGAGGGGTGTATCTTCAAGACTGTATATGCTACATACTAAATGTCTTTAAATTCACCAAATCAGTGACAAAGCGGTCACTTTATCATGAGTGCGGGAATTCTGGTTTCATTTCCCCTCTGGAGACCCATTCTTCCCGGGATACATACCTCTGAAGGGGCTGTCTCGGTGGTCACGCAATACAGCAGTTTCATGGTCCCATGTCATGTAGGGCAATAGGAAGCCGCAACGTCATGACATGGGACCTTTAACCCTGCATTAGATACCGGAAGCACCTTTAGAGGTATGTATCTCGTGGAGCAGGGGGTCCCCAGAGCTTAAAATAATGTGCGTAATGTGTGTTTTTAAGGAAATGCTTCTTTAAGATGTTAAAAGTCCATTAAACTGAACTTTGTTAAAATATATGATACTCATATTATATTTCTATTGATCCAAAGGAGGGCAAACCAAAAACCTCAACGAAACATGACAGATGTCTCATAAAGGGAAAAAAAAGTCCTTCCTGAGTCCAGATTTTCCCCTGGAAAAACACCTTTCCTATATTTCATTGAATCAGCATATTGTCTATTACCTGCCTCTTTTCTGTATAAATAATCCTGATTTGGATAGCCTTTCCTCAGAAGTTAGGACTTTCATTCCCTTTATTAACTTGCTAACTCTACTGTACACTTTTTCCAATTCCATAATATCTTTGTTTATGGAGAGGTGTCCAAAACTGTACCCAATATTCAAGGTGCAGTCTTGCTAAAGATTTATACATGGGCAAAATTAAGCTGTCTACCCTTTTATCTATACCACATTTTACACATGATAATATCATGTTTGCCTTTGCAGCTACTGACTGACATTAATCAATATTACTAAACCTGCTGTCTACAAGCACTTCTAAATCCTTCTCCAGTGCGGATTGACCTAATTATGTTCCATTTAATTTGTAGGGAGCAAGCTAACAATAAAATTATTACTATTCCAAATTAGATGTTTATACCGTATCTTTAACAATTACAGGCATCACACTAATTAATTCTTTATTCAAACAGCCTCATTGCACAAAGTGCAGGTTTAGTGAATACGGCAATGTGGATAGAAAATGATATTGTGTAAGATGTGTCAGACATTACAAATGGCCTTATTGCTCTTAAATTGAAAATAACAGTCAATGTCCTCTTAACAGCAACCTATCAGCATGATTTGTATCAACTGAGCAGCGCTTGCATTAGTTAGGCCTCGCTTATAGTAGAGCCGGCAGTGCGCGCGCGACCGCGTGATATCACTTGTGCGTGAAATTTGCACAGCCGGAGACATCGGGAGGCTACAGGGAGTCGCAGCGGAGGCTTGACCGTGACATCACGTGAGCGGTTCGCCCTCATTGGCTGAACTGCTCATGTGCCACGCGGCTAAATCAAAATGGAAAATCTTCTTGAGAAACCCTTGGACGGTCGCTCTGCAGCGCCGCGCGCAAACTATGTGCACCTTTTTTTTACATTACATTCCTTTGTTCCGGCGGCGTGCGATGTTGCGCAAGTATAATCACGACCTAAGCCGCTTTTGGAGTGATTATGGGGTGAGTTGAGGGAGGAGTGACTTGACGCAGCCTAATTGGATGTGTCAACATTGTTATAAAGTCTTTAACACTGATTTCCTTTTTCTTTTTCAGTTTTACGTGCCATTATCTGTGCTATTGTTATAGATCAGCATCAAATGCAAAAAAACCAACATTTAGTGACTTGTTTCTTGCACAAAAGTCAGTAAATTGATACATAAGGGGATATGTATGTTTTTTGTTTTTTTTAATGGCGCAATTAGCACCAACCACAGAGCATCTGCATCAATGCAGGCGCAGCGACACGTAGGAACCGCTCGCATTTTGCTTTGAGACAGTTTGGCCCAGATCCACAAAATGGCATTTATTCCCATTCATATAGTACAGATATAGGATAACATATCTGTCGTCTAAATTTATCATAGGAGGAACTTGATGGACGCGTGTCTTTTTTCATTCTCATTTACTATGTAACTGTGTAACTATGAATAGGAGCTGAGGGCTGCTAAACTCTCTGGTTGATCTGATCCTTAGCGCTTGTTGCTTTGTCCTCTCTACCATCATATTTTGCCTTTTCAGGAAACTTATGTTGTAGTTCTGTGTTTTTTTGGTTTTTTTTAAACACGACTCCCAAGATGACTATTGCCATTGTAGTAGCACTGTAACATCTAATGCAGTGGTGCGCAAACTGGGGGGAGCAAGATTATTTAGGGTGGGCGCAGACGACGTGCACGAAATCCGGGGGCGGGCAGATGCTGTGCACAGGCGGCCAATAAGCTCAAGCTCCGTGCTGCTGCTTCACTGTGCCGTGGCTTGCTGCGGGGGCGGGGCTTCTCTGTGCTCTCTGCTTGCTGCAGGGTCGGGGACTTCACTGCACACACAACCCCTCTTCCTCCTGTCTGTTTTCCCACCCCAGTTTGCAGCAGCACACAGGGGACCACAGCATGCTTAGTACTTCCCCCACCAGGTGAAAGTGTGTGACTGTTATGATTGTGTTGTGTGTGTAGTGTCTGTGTTGGTTGTGATTGAATGTGTGTTTTGATTGAGTGTGGGTGTTATGATTGTGTGTGTGTTGTGATGTGTGTGGATGTTGTGTGTGTGTTGTGATTGTTTGTGTTGTGATTGTGTGTGTGTGTGTTGTGTCAGTGTTGGTTGTGATTGTGTGTGTTGTGTCTGTGTGTGTGTGTTGTGATTGAGTATGTGTGGGTGTTGTGATTGAGTGTGTGTGTGTTGTGTCTGTATGTGTTCTGATTGATTTAGTGTGTGTGTTGTGATTGTGTGTGTGTGTTGGTGTTGTGATTGAATGCAGCGGTGTGCAAACTGGGGGGCGCAAGATTATCTAGGGGGCACACGTGGCATGCGGCGAAACCTGGTGTGCGCAGGCCGCTGGCCGACGCTGGGCACGGGAGGGCGAAAAAAGCTGTGCGTGGGCGGCCAAACAGGATAGTGCAGGTAGCATCCATGTGATGGTGTATGTGAATGCGCGGGGGCTTTGGAGGTACGGGGAGGAGCACGCCCCAGCGCTGTGATGTGAAACGCCCCTCCTTCCGGTGTCTGCCCTGCAATAGAGCTGTGTTCCTGCTCTCCTCCGCTGGCAACCTGCTTCGCCGCGATCCTCTGCAAGTGAAAGGGTCGGCTGCCACTATATCACTCATACTATGAATGTACAGAAATAATTAAAAACAAAAAAGTGAAAACACAACATTGAAAACGGAAATAAATAAATAATACATAACACAGCAAGCCAAAGAGCAGGGAGAATAAAAAAGCAAATGGGAGAAGGAAAAAATGGAGGGGAAGGGAAAAAAAAGGAGGGGGGGAGAGGGAAGGGAGGTTGCAAAGGGGTGGATGAATGCCCCCCCAAAAGGATTGCCTTTGTGCACGTGCGCTCTCCCAAGCTTGACGCTTGGGGAGACAAACAAATTTGACTTTGAAGTGCGCTCAGCAGCAGTCAATACACCCCCCCACCCCTATACCCCCTCCTCCCGATCCATGAGGCCCCCCTCCCCCCCCCCCCCTCCCCCCCGCTCGTGCTTGCAAAATTATGCAGGACACCCTGCTCTCATGCTTGGAGAGTTGGTGATGTCACTGCTCTCAGCGGCAGCGTGGACGCAGCCTAATTTTGCAAGCACAAGCTGTTGAAATATGTAAGTATTTAGACATATTTGTATTTACATTGTATACCGTTTAATAAAGGGTTTTTTTTCATGTGATTTTGATTACATCAGACGGGGAGGTGGGGGGGGGGGAAATTTCATGGATGAAAAGGGGGGCTCGGCATGAAAAGTTTGCTCACCCCTGACTAATGCACAGGTTGTTCGGAAAACAAAGTGTTTACATTAAAAGTCATATGAAATTAAAGACACATCTTGGGCTTTCCAAGATTGTTTTGTGCTCTTATTGTGTCACTACTGCTGCGGCCGAGTTTATTCGAGCATTTGCCCGTTCTCGGCCGCAGCAGTAACCTGGCGCGCGCCGGAGGGTGCCGGGCGCGCGCCGAAGCAGCGGAAGAGCGCCCTCCGATCGGGGCGCTCTCCCTCCCGCTGCCGGGTCCGCCGGGTCCCCCGGAACCCCCTGCCGCCGTCCCCCACATCGCGGGACACCAGGGCTCCCTCTGGGAGCCCTGGACGCGCGTGCAGGGGGCGCAGGCACCCGATGACGCGTGACCGCGCATCGGTGATGCGCAGCACGCTGAGGGAGTGCGGCTAGCACGCCGGGGCATCCCCCGGCTTGCGGTGCTAGCCGTGCTGCAATAAAGGGTGTCGGTAGTGTATATCATTGAATAATGTCACATACTGTACACTATAGACCAATTACTGTTTGCACAGCGCACGGGGAAAAAAAATCTGTATTATTTTTCATAAACTTGGTATCTTCATCCTGGCATTTAATCTTTGCTGTGTATAACCCAAACTCATAAGAGCAATGCAGCATAAGTGATAAACGATTATATAATTTAGGATGGGGCAAATTCAGAATAAAGTACCTTCATATAATAACATACCTAAGTCTTCCGGAAACAGAGCTGCGCCTCCTGCAACGAGTGCAGAATTCCGTGGCCAGGTTATTAACTAACCAGACCCGTTCTTGCCACATGACGCCTGTCCTCCGTTTTCTGCACTCGCTGCCTGTAAAATGACAAATTTATTTCAACATTGGCTTGTTGATATTCAAATCACTACAGGACAAGGTCCCAGCTATCTGAAAGAGCATCTAGTTCCCTACACTCCCATTCCTTCACTTCCATCTGCAGATGAAGGACTCCCAATAGTTCCCAGAATCTCTGTGACTTCGTTTGCCGCCCGAGCTTTTAACCACGCTGCTCCCACTCTCTGTAACAGTCTGCCTCATACAGTTCGAGAGGCCCCTCTCTTGGAATCTATAAAAACAGGCTCAAGACCTGTTTACCCAGGCATTTAATTCAGGAACCACAACCTGTCCGACATTTAATAGCTACAGTATCGTCCCATCCTGTATTGTATCTTTCCTTGTGTTTGATCTCTCTTATATCACCTTAATGTTTTCTTCTTTTTTCCCTTTCTGTAACTGTGAAGCGCTTTGAGTCTCATTGGGAGAAAAATTATTATTATATATTGAAACGTACTTGTAATATCAAGTTGTAATGCCAGACCAGCCACTTTGGGATCTTGTTATATAGGCCCCTTTATAATGGAGGGGCCTGAGAACAGAAGCAGTGGAACAGACACTTAAATACTAGCCTGCAGCAAGAATAATAAAGAGCTATTTTAAACAAGACGGTAATGGTATTGATTGCACCTCCTTGTCCTGGAATGATGTTTGAAGATGAACGATTTTTTTGTTGTTGCAATTTTTAATGACCATTCACCTCAATAGCTGTTAACGATCTATAATGGCTCTTGCACTTAAGTGACTAACTATACCTACAGTATATCTGCTCTGTGACAAGTTACAAAATATACAACCGTGGCAGGTACGGACACTCCTATTCAAAGAACCACTTGTTAACTCCTCTACTGTATCATGTACTGCATGAATTTTAAAATTAACTATAAAACATGACTGCTTCAAAATAATGTTATGTTTTGAATTACTCTGACACACAACATTTAATTTATACTCAGATGAGACAACAGAAAAATATATATAAGTCACAACTAAACAGTATACTGTATGGCTAACAGCCGTGATTGTATGTACAGTATATCTTTTTTTATACAGTATAGCGCTCTACATGTACATAGCGCGTCACAGCAGTAATACATATGATATAATAATACCCCACATAATGGGAATAAGCGCTTCAGGCATAAAAGTAACATTAAAAGGAGTCTCTGCTCCGAAGAGCTTACAATCTAAGTGGTTAGTAGGGAGAGCTTACAGAGAGAGTAGAAGAGTAAGTATGGTATTATGGTGTATCTGCAAGGGGTATGGTAAATGCATAGTATCAGCCAGCGGAGCTACCCAAATGCTTTGTTGAAGAGGTGTGTTTTACGATGGGTCTGGTGGAGAGAGAGGGTGCTTTGGTGATAGTTTTGTGAGATAATTGTATTATTGGGATACTGTTATGTACTGTATGCTTTGTCTATTAGGATTATACTCATAGCTTGTGAGCACTATATACTATATTCATATACATCAGATTGTGTCAGCTGCTTCTATGAAAGTAAAAACAACCGTTCATCAGCTATTCCTGTGACTATTGGTACAGTATTTCCATTATATAAGGAGATTGTCACTTGGGCAAGACTGTTGAAATATTGTACATGAAAAGTTGCAATCATTATTCACATGGATCTAGTGCGCCAAGAGAGTTATTTATACCTTCAACGATGGTTTGCAATAATATTGGTTGGTGACGCCAACAACTTTGCTTCTTCTGCTTTGTCATTATGAGTGATTCCAAATCTCTTAAAATGCTAGCAAATTAATAGGTCCACACCGGGGTTTTTTGACACATCAAATTATCAAAATTAAGTTAGAGAGAACAACAAAAAACACATTTCAGGGGGTCATATAGCCCCAAAAGGATCTATACAAACTCACCACCACTAAGAACCTCATTCTACCAAGTGAGACATCGCAGATCCAGCGCGGAAAAGAAAAATCTAGTGCTGTCATTTTTTTGCCATAGAATTGCACCAGGTTTCCGATAAAAGCTTGGGATTGTTAATCTGCTGGAGTATAAAATTTTATGAAATCATCATAATCTCAGACAAATTCAAAAACGTAAACCTATTCGGAAGAGAAGAAATATGTTCAATACTTGTAGTGGGGCCTCCAGATTTTATTTATGAACGATGTAGGCATTTCATGATATGTTGGCTGCATGTCGAGCTGAGGTTGCAGTAATGAACCTCCGAGCCCAATTCCTCTCCTACTATTGATCAAAAAAGTTTTGCGGTAGGAAAAAGTCATGTTAAAAGCCTTTTCCCTCCGGTCCTAAATGGAAGAGATCAAATTCAGTCTACCAGAGCCCAGGAACTCAGCCCACAAAACCAAGCACCTTGACTTAAGGACGTATATGAATCCCATCTCTATTCATTATCTGCACACTACCCTGATTTAATACTTCCGCAATAAGAACAAGTTTAATAGTATTGAAGCCTTGGTACAATAGAAGTCAGAGGCCATGTCAATAAAGGCTCTGAATTATATTAAAAAGAGTGATGAAGCTCTGAGACTTTGTGTGCATATGTACACACACACACACACAGAGAGCGCGAGAGAGCAAAGAATGACCTAGGCACAATAAAAAAGGAGAGAAGAAGGGAAAGGGGGAACAACAGAGTACTGTAGTATGTCCAAATAAGAACACAATTAGGGTGGTAAGGTATGCACTCACAATTAGTTGGATCATTTATACTTTTATCCAATTGTAGGATCAGGAATAATCTTTAGCTTTGAATTTTCACAGGACTCCCTTTAGTGTTGTCATCTGGGGCTGGAATGGTATGATACCAGACATTCATCCTCTGTCTCAGGGGTTAACCATATATTTGGAGACAATGCAGGAAACAATTTAATACAATTGTAAAAAAAAACATAACAGGTAATAAGCTCACACTTTGTAAGCAGATAAAAGGCACTTGAGAGTAATATACTGCGTCTCACACTCCAATCTGTTCCGATCAACCGGCATCAGTATCCACTGCGAGATCACTTCCGCGTCACGTCTTGGTCTCGCGAGATCTCGGCTACTCTGCGGTGGATGTCGGCTCCGTTTTGTGATCGGGCGATCAGTCTCTCACTTCTGCTACCTGTACAGTTGCATTTCATCGCTACATCTTCCTTAGGAGATTACACTACATTTTTTTCTTGCATTGTCTCCAATTGTCTTTTCTCTTTTTTATTGCGCTTAGGTCATTCTTTGTCATTCAAACCTTCTCCTTCTCGGCACCTGTGGACCTAATTGGCAGCAAGAAATAGGGACAGATACACATCAAGGGTTAGCACCTTCCAATATATATACAGTGCTTGACAAATCACCCAAAAATCTACTTGCCGAACCAAAAAATCTACTCGCTACCTTGTCCCGCCCCCAGCCCCACCCCCGCCCTATAAAAAAGAAATTGAATAAATTCCTAGAAAGAACTAATACCATTAGTTTTTTGACATAAGAGTTTATTTATTGTATTATATTTATACTTTACTACTATTAGTCCTTGTTACGTGTGTGTGTGTGTGTGTGTGTGTGTGTGTGTGTGTGTGTGTGTGTGTGTGTGTGTGTGTGTGTGTGTGTGTGTCGGATGACCTTACTAATCTAGAAAAAAAAGCCAGATATGAATGACTAGTTTCCTGAACCCCTTAACCAGTGTCAGGATGCCCCCCGCTTCACAATATCTAAAGCGGCAATCCCGGCTGGGATCTTACCCACAATGTTATACATTGGAGAGTTTGTGTTCCCTACCTGTCTTCTGGGTTAGGGGGGATTCCAATGTCTCCCGTGTGAAGCTTGAGAGTCTTATCTGGAAGAAAGCAGTATAGGTTAATTCGGTGTAGGTATAGGGCAGTTAAGATATATAGGGTAAATAAGATATCCAGATCCAGAGTGTGTGTGAGGGTGTGTGTGAGGGTGAGAGAGGGTGAGAGAGGGTGTGTGAGAGAGAGGTGTAAGAGAGAGGGTGTGTGAGAGAGAGGGTGTGAGAGAGAGAGAGAGAGAGGGTGTGTGTGAGAGAGAGAGGGTGTGTGAGAGGGTGTGAGAGTGAGCGAGACACAGAGTGTGAGCGAGACACAGAGAGAGTGTGAGATAGACACAGAGAGAGTGTGAGCGAGACACAGAGTGTAAGCGAGACACAGAGAGAGTGTGAGATAGACACAGAGAGAGTGTGAGCGAGACACAGAGACACAGGGTGGGTGGGTGAGAGGGACACAGACACAGGGTGGGTGGGTAACACAGGGGGGTGGGTGAGACACGGTGGGTGAGTGAGACAGAGACACAGAGGGTGAGACACAGGGTGGTGGGTGAGACACGGTGGGTGGGTGAGACACAGGCTGGGTGGGAGAGACAGAGACACAGGGTGGATGGGTAGTTGGGTGAGCAGACACAGGGTGGGTGGGTAGTTGGGTGAGACACAGAGACACTGGGTGGGTGAGACACAGGGTGGGTGGGTGTAAGGCCACTGCCCGCTGCGGTTCCTACCTCGGCTGCCGGGGCGCGCGGCACCCGGTCACGTGGACCTCCTCTTCTTCCTGAACTCCCGGCAGCCCCTGCTGCCCACGCGCGCCGCCGTGGAAAGGCCGCGCGCGCGTCTACGGCTCCTGCCTTTCAGTCCGGCGAACGCGCGCGCTACTATGTCCATCTCTACTGCCGCCAATGTTATTGTTCCGTTCCCACCTGTTCTGCATCCTGCCTCAGCCTATCAGCGCTCTACCTACGTCTGACATCACCGCTGGAGGTTCTCATTGGTTCCTGTCAGTATTTAGTGCCTCCAGCCCTGAGCTGATTGCTGAGCATAGTCAGTCTCTAGTTGTGCTTGCTACAAGATACTTCGCAGTCTGCTTTTGTCTTCCGTCACAGACCCTAGCCTGAACCTGGACTCCTGATCTCTGGCACCCTCGAACCCCGGCTCGCTCAACGGACTTCTACCTTCTCCTCTCCTCGACCCTGGCTTTGGACATCGACTACTCCTGATCTCTCCTACCCCGGATCTGGCAAGTACCTCTACCACTCTACTCTCTCCTCTCCCGAACAAGGCGATCTACACGACTCTGCTTACCGGACCCGCTCACGCGGCTGTAGGGCGGTGGTTTTCCTGTATCCCCACCTCGGCCTCGCGGTCCAGTCCGGTTTGTGGTGAGCACTCCTATATTCCCGTGACATTATGCTCAGCCCAACAGACCTGGACTCCGCCGAGGTGGGTCGACGCCTAAGCGAACACGTTGGCCTGTTCAAGGAAGTAGAGAACTGTCTCTCCCAAAATAACCAGCGAATGGAAATGCTCCAAAATTCCCTGGGTACCATTTCGGAGCAACTCAAATCCCTTCTGTCCTCTCCCGAGGCTGCTGCCGCCCCTCCTGCTCCTATTTTCTCTCCACCGGTACCTTTGACTCATTCCCCGGAACCTCGTCTACCTTCCCCCAATCGCTATTCGGGAGAGCCTTCAGCATGCCGTGGCTTTCTGGCACAGTGTTCCGTCCAATTTGAACTGTTACCCTCTCACTTCCCGACTCCTCGTTCCAAGGTTGCGTACATCTACTCTCTGCTGACCGATGACGCTCTGGCCTGGGCTACACCCATATGGGAGCATCGCCCGGAGCTGACCTCCAGCCTGGACCGGTTTTGTACTGAATTCCGGAAGGTGTTCGATACACCAGGAAGGAGGGTAACGGCCGCTTCTTCTCTCCTCAATGTTTTACAGGGTAATCGCTCGGTGGCACGCTACGCACTGGAGTTTCGCACCATTTCCGCTGAAACAAAGTGGAATGATGAAGCACTCGCCGCAGTATTTTGGCAGGGTTTGAATGACACACTCAAAGACGAGCTGGCCGCACTGGAGCGCCCTACATCATTGGATGCACTCATCGCACTCAGTATCCGTATGGACCAGCGGCTTCAGGAGCGAAGAGTAGAGAAAGGAAAGCGTCTAAAAGGTACCCAATCCACTTTCTCTTCACATACACTGGCGACACACTTTATTCGAGCTCGGCTAGTCCCACGAATTCGGGTATACCCGGGTGTATTGAGGTTTGTGACTGTTTTCTGCCCGAGTATATTGGGTTATTTTCCAGGCAGGGATTGAAGCATTTTATTCCCGCTGGCTGAAATACTGCACAGTATATATATATATACTGCATTACAATTCATGAATTTATGCCATCTGATAGACACGCGAAGCATTGCAGCCTATTAAATCCTAATCATTATCATTTAACAGATCAGCCGCCCGTCAGCCAGGCATGAACCCAGGCTGGGAAGGCAAACACAACGGGGCTTGTCAGAGGTGAGGAGCGGCGCATTCCAGGTATCTGCCAGGTACATACTGGGTATTTGCTCGAATAAAGTGTGTCGGTGCAGTACAGCTCCAGGGGAGCCCGTTGCCGTATCCACCGAAGAACCCATGCAGTTGGGTGGAGCTCGCCTTTCGTTAACGGAAAGACTACGTCGCCGTCGGGCGGGTCTCTGCCTCTACTGCGGTAATGGTGGACACCTGGTGAGTACCTGTCCCTCCAAGTCGGGAAACGCCAGCCCCCAGTGAGTACTGGGAGAACTACACTGGGCATGGTAACCTCTCCTTTCTCTCCCAAACTACCATCTAAGATACTTCTTCCTATAACTCTATCAGGGGACTTTGGAGACATCTCTACGAGGGCCTTTCTAGACTCCGGTTCTGGGGGGAATTTCATTGATCAATCATTTGCGGAGAGACACCAGATCTCTCTGGTAGCCAAGGATTGGCCCGTAGGCCTTGAAGCCATTGACGGTAGGCCTTTGCAACCCGCATTTATCTCTCATCAGACCATTCCCCTCCGTCTTAAGATGTCAGGACACCATTCCGAACAAATTCAGTTGGATGCCATCCACACGCCGGCAGTAGACGTGATATTGGGTCTTCCATGGCTCCAGCACCATAATCCCCAGATCGACTGGCTTCAGTCACAACCCCTCACCTGGAGAGATCGGTGTCAAGACACTTGTCTGGTTTCATCTAATGCCCTAGTAGCTGCCACACATCCGGAACCCAAGAATCCCCTTCTTCCGGACGCCTACTGGGAGTTCAGAGATGTCTTCGACAAGATTCAGGCGGAGGAATTACCACCCCATCGCGCCTACGATTGCCCGATCGACCTTCTTCCTGGCGCGATTCCCCCCAGAGGTTGTACCTACCCACTTTCCCCCCCCGAGACCAAGGCGATGAAACTTTATATACAGGAGAACCTCCAGAGAGGCTTCATACGTAAGTCCTCTTCTCCAGCAGGAGCAGGTTTCTTTTTTGTAAAGAAAAAGGACGGCACACTTCGTCCTTGCATCGATTACCGTGGCCTCAACAAGGTGACTGTCAAGAATCGGTATCCCCTTCCCTTGATTGCCGAACTTTTCGACAGGTTACAAGGCGCCACTATCTTTTCCAAACTAGATCTCCGTGGAGCCTACAATCTGGTCCGGATTCATAAGGGAGATGAGTGGAAGACGGCCTTCAACACGCGTGATGGGCACTATGAGTACCTCGTGATGCCCTTTGGTCTCTGTAACGCGCCAGCTGTCTTCCAGGATTTTGTTAATGACGTCTTCAGAGATCTGCTGGATCAACACGTGGTGGTCTACCTAGATGACATCCTGATATTCTCGCAGAATCCCCTGGAACATACTCGGCATGTAAAACAAGTACTTCAGAGGTTACGGGAGAACCGACTGTTCGCAAAGCTTGAAAAATGCCAGTTCCATCAGTCATCGACATCATTTTTGGGGTACATAATCTCCGACACAGGACTCGCGATGGATCCTACCAAGGTGGAAGCCGTCTTGAACTGGCCTCGCCCCCTCTCTTTGAAAGCGGTACAGAGGTTTTTAGGTTTTGCCAACTATTACCGCAGGTTCATAAAAAAAATTTCCTCGCTGGTCGCACCCATCACGGCCCTCACTCAGAAGAACGCCAATCCCGCACTATGGTCCCCCGATGCCATCATGGCTTTTCAGGTTCTCAAGGAAGCCTTTGTCACAGCACCTATCTTGGTGCATCCTGATCCAGCACAGCCCTTCACTCTCGAGGTGGATGCGTCGGACATAGGGGCAGGGGCGATCTTATCTCAAAGGAAGAACCCACAGGCCAGACTGCATCCCTGCGCATTCTTTTCTAAAAAAAATTCTGCAGCCGAACGGAACTATGATGTGGGTAACCGTGAGCTCCTCGCGATCAAGATGGCTTTGGAAGAGTGGCGACATCTATTGGAAGGCACTGAATACCCCGTCACGGTACTTACGGACCATAAGAACCTCTTATATATTGAGACTGCCCGCCGTCTGAGCGCTCGGCAGGCACGTTGGTCCCTTTTCTTCACCCGGTTCAACTTCCTGATTTCATATCTCCCGGGTTCCAAAAACACTAAAGCCGATGCACTGTCTCGTCAATTCTCTGTAGAGGACAAAACCGAAGACCCCCAAGAGACTATCCTTCCTCCGAAATGTGTCCTGTCTGCCAGTACCTTTGATGCACTATCAGAGATCACCAAGGTTCAAGATCAAATCCCGCAGGGTCTCAGGGTGCCAGTTGGACGACTTTTCACACCCCCTACCTTCCGTCAGAAGGTAATGCAATGGGGGCACGCTGCTAAAACGGCAGGTCATCCAGGGATCAAAAGGACTATTGACCTCCTGCAACGAACGTTTTGGTGGCCTAGCATGCGTAAGGACATTCAACATTTCGTCTCAGCATGTTCCACCTGCGCACAGAACAAGACTCCACGGAATAAACCTCCAGGACTCCTGCAAACCCTCCCTATTCCCGATCGTCCTTGGGAACATCTCTCGATGGACTTTATTGTCGACCTACCCAAATCCAAGGGTATGGACACTATATTAGTAGTGCTCGATCGCTTTTCTAAACAGGCGCACTTTGTCCCACTTAAAGGTCTACCCAGTGCCCCTAAGCTTGCCGAAGTATTTGTCAAGGAGGTCTTCAGGCTTCATGGGTCACCTCAGACCATAGTTTCTGATCGGGGGTCGCAATTTGTTTCAAAATTCTGGAGGGCCTTCTGTAAAAAACTTAATGTGGCACTTCACTTCTCCTCGGGATACCACCCACAGACCAATGGTCAAACTGAACGAACCAATCAGTCACTGGAGCAGTTCCTCCGTTGTTTCATATCGGACTCTCAGGATAATTGGCTCGACCTACTTCCTTGGGCGGAATTCGCTCACAATAATCTCAGGAATGAGTCCACATTACAGTCTCCATTCTTCTCTAATTTTGGCTTTCATCCCTCCACCCTTCCTCAGTCTGGGCCGAGTACAGGAGTTCCAGCCGCAGAAGAGAGGATTCGGGATCTTCAAGCTTCCTGGTCCAGGATTCGGGATAATCTCAAGCGGGCCACAGCCATGCAGAAAAAGCAGGCGGATCGGCATCGTCAGAGACCACCCGATTTCGTTCCAGGTCAGAAAGTATGGCTATCTACTAAGAACATACGCTTGAAGGTCACATCCCCAAAGCTGGCACCCCGATTTATCGGTCCATTCCCTATATTGAAGAGGATCAATCCGGTTACCTACCGACTCAAACTACCTGCTACCATGAAGATTCCCTCCGCCTTTCATTGTTCTCTACTCAAACCGTTTGTACCCAATCCTCTGATCCAACACATCACACCTTCCCCCAGACTGGTCAATGGACAAGAAGAGTTTGAGGTACAATCCATTCTAGATTCTCGCATCTCTAGAGGAGGCCTCCAGTATTTGGTGCATTGGAGGGGTTTTGGACCCGAAGAAAGGGCATGGATTCCTCAAATCCAGGTACACGCCCCCAGGCTGGTACGGGCATTTCATTCTAAGTTTCCGCTTAAACCTGGTAAGGATCGTCCGGAGTCCGATCCTGAAGGGGGGGGTACTGTAAGGCCGCTGCCCGCTGCGGTTCCTACCTCGGCTGCCGGGGCACGCGGCACCCGGTCACGTGGACCTCCTCTTCTTCCTGAACTCCCGGCAGCCCCTGCGCGCCGCCATGGAAAGGCCGCGCGCGCGTCTACGGCTCCTGCCTTTCAGTCCGGCGAACTCAACCCGCCCCTTCCGTCGCGCGCGTTGCGCGCGCTACTATGTCCATCTCTACTGCCGCCAATGTTATTGTTCCGTTCCCACCTGTTCTGCATCCTGCCTCAGCCTATCAGCGCTCTACCTACGTCTGACATCACCGCTGGAGGTTCTCATTGGTTCCTGTCAGTATTTAGTGCCTCCAGCCCTGAGCTGATTGCTGAGCATAGTCAGTCTCTAGTTGTGCTTGCTACAAGCTACTTCGCAGTCTGCTTTTGTCTTCCGTCACAGACCCTAGCCTGAACCTGGACTCCTGATCTCTGGCACCCTCGAACCCCGGCTCGCTCAACGGACTTCTACCTTCTCCTCTCCTCGACCCTGGCTTTGGACACCGACTACTCCTGATCTCTCCTACCCCGGATCTGGCAAGTACCTCTACCACTCTACTCTCTCCTCTCCCGAACAAGGCGATCTACACGACTCTGCTTACCGTACCCGCTCACGCGGCTGTAGGGCAGTGGTTTTCCTGTATCCCCACCTCGGCCTCGCGGTCCAGTCCGGTTTGTGGTGAGCACTCCTATATTCCCGTGACAGTGGGTGAGACACAGGGACACTGGGTGGGTGAGACATAGTTACATAGTAGATGAGGTTGAAAAAAGACTTCCGCCCATCCAGTTCAACCTACAGTGGCGGCCGCCTTTATCCTAATGCGGCTGCCACGCGGGAATTTTAAAACCGCGGAGGCGCGCGGGTTCTTTCCTGCTGGTTTCCCGCGCCTCGGGCGCTTTCAATGATAAGCGCCATTAGCGCTTATCTGCTGATGCGGCCGCCGCCGCGCGGGAAACTCCTATACAAACGGTGAAAATGCCCGGATAAATCCGGGTAAGTGTTAGAATAAAGGCGGCCGTGACAGTATGCTAAATTTAGACAACAGATATTTTATCATATATCTATACTTATTGATCCAGAGGAAGGCAAACAAAAAAAACCACATCATCCAATGATATCTCATAAGGGGAAAAATAAATTCCTTCCTGACTCCAAGAATTGGCAATCGGATTAATCCCTGGATCAACATCCTTCCCATGTATACTTATTTGGTATATCCCTGTATACCTTTCCCATCTAAAAAGATGTCCAACCTTTTTTTCAACAAATCTATTGTATCTGCCATCACAGTCTCCATGGGTAATGAATTCCACATTTTAACTGTCCTTACTGTAAAGAACCCTTCATTTGTTGCTGGTGAAATCTCATTTCCTCCAACCTTAAGGAATGCCCCCTAGTCCTTTGTACTGCCCTTGTGATGAATAGTTCTTTTGAAAGCTCCTTGTATTGTCCCCGAATATATTTGTATATAGTTATTATATCCCCTCTTAGACACCTCTTTTCTAATGTAAATAAATCTAATTTAGCTAGTCTCTCCTCATAAGTTAGATTGTCCATCCCTTTTATTAATTTGGTGACTCTTCTCTGCACACTCTCTAGTTCCATAATGTCTTTTCTTAGGATTGGTGCCCAAAATTGTACTCCATATTCAATGTGTGGTCTTACTAATGCTTTGTAAAGGAGCATCATTATGTTTACTTCCCTTCCATCCATTGTCCGTTTGATGCAAGATAAGATCTTGTTTGCCTTTGCAGCTACTGCATGACATTGGGCACTATTGCTAAGCCTGCTGTCTACAAGCACTCCTAAATCCTTCTCCATCAAGGATTCCCCCAATATATCTCCATTTAATTTGTAGTTCGCCTTTTTATTCTTGCATCCCAAATCCATAACCTTACATTTATCTGTATTAAACCCCATCTGCCATTTACCTGTCCACGTTTCCAGTCTCTCCAATCCTTCTGAAGAGAAATGACATCCTGCTCTGATTCTATTACCTTACACAATTTAGTATCATCAGCAAAGATGGAGACTTTGCTCTCGATCCCAACCTCAAGGTCATTAATAAACAAGTTAAAAAGCAGGGGTCCCAGTACCGATCCGTGAGGTACTCCACTCACGACTGTAGCCCAACCTGAAAAAGTTCAATTTATGACAACCCTCAATTGTCTGTCCTTTAACCAGTTTTCAATCCAGTTGCATATATTATTACTGAGTCCAATTTTCTTTATTTTGTACACCAACCTCTTGTGTGCAACCGTATCAAAAGACTTTGCAAAATCTAAGTAGACCACATCAACTGCATTACCCTGGTCTAAATTCCTACTTACCTCCTCAAAGAAACCAATAAGGTTAGTTTGGCATGATCTATCCTTCATAAATCCATGCTGACTATTACTAATAATTTTGTTTTCCATTAGGTATTCCTGAATATTATCCCGTATTAAACCTTCAACTACTTTCCCCACTATTGAAGTCAGGCTTACAGGTCTGTAATTCCCCAATTGTGATCTAGCTCCCTTTTTAAATATAAGCACCACATCTGCTTTACGCCAATCTTGTGGTACTTTGCCTGTGGAAATGGAGTCCTTGAATATTAAATATAATGGTTTGGCTATTACTGAGCTTAACTCCTTGAGAACTCTTGGATGTATGCCATCGGGGCCAGGTACCTTATTTACTTTACATTTTTCACAGACTCAGGGACACACCTTGAGACACAAGGACACTGGGTGGGTGGGTGAGACACAGGGACACACTTGAGACACAGGGACCCTGGGTGGGTGAGACACAGGGACACTTGAGACATAGGGACACTGGGTGGGTGAGACACAGGGACACTGGGTGAGACACAGGGACACTGGGTGGGTGGGTGAGACAGGGACAGGGTGTGTGTGGGTGAGACACAGGGACGGTTGAGACACAGGGACACACTTGGGACCCTGGGTGGGTGGGTGAGACACAGGGGCACTGGGTGGGTGAGACACAGGGACGGTGGGTGGGTGGGTGAAAAACATTGAGACACAGGGACACTGAGAGGGTGAGACACAGGGATGGTCGGTGGGTGAGACACAGGGACACTGGGTGGGTGAGACACGGACACTGGGTGGGTGGGTGAGACACAGGGTGGGTGGGTGAGGTAAGGGGGGCTATGTGAGGTGGTGGGGACCATCCATGTGAGGCAGGGGGGGGAATATCGGCAGCAGGGGGAGACTATTGGCAGCGGGGGAGCTATCGGCGGCAGGGGGGACTATTGGCGGCAGGGGGGGCCATGTGAGGCAGGGGTGTACCATCGGCAGCAGGGGGGCCATGTGAGGCGGCAGGGGGGCCATGTGAGGCGGCAGGGGGGCCATGTGAGGCGGCTGGGGGCCATGTGAGGCGGGGGGATGACCATCAGCAGCAGGGGGGCCATATGAGGCAGAGAGACTATCAGCGGCAGGGGGGGAAACTATCGGCAGCAGGGGGGGACTATTGGTGGCAGGGGGGGCATGTGAGGAAGGGGGGGACCATCGGCAGCAGGGGGCTATCGGCGGCAGGGGGGGACATCGGCAGCAGGGGGGGACATCGGCGGCAGTGGGGGACTACCTGCAGCAGGGTGGGGGACCATCAGCGGCGGGGGGGCCATGTGAGGCAGGAGGGACTATCAGCGGCAGGGGGGACATGTGGCAGCAAGGATGGCTATGAGGAGGTCATCAGAGGGGAAGGGAGAGGCATGGGGCAGCTTACCTCCTTGCAGGATCTCAGCTGCACAGCGCGCAGAATAAAATCCTGGCAGCGCGCCAAGTCTTCTGCCCAATCAGGAAGGGAATATATATTTTATTATCGGCGCCAGCAACCGCGTTCGCTGCTGTCACAATTTTGTCACCCCCGTCGACTGGGTTTGTCGACACGTGTGTGTGTGTGTGTGTGTGTGTGTGTGTGTGTGTGTGTGTGTGTGTGTGTGTGTGTGTGTGTGTGTGTGTGTGTGTGTGTGTGTGTGTGTGTGTGTGTGTGTGTGTGTGTGTGTGTGTGTGTGTGTGTGTGTGTGTGTACCACAATTATTAAGGTTATGGTGGGTAAAAAAAAGTGACAAAAACCCTCCACAGTAAAGCATAAAGCAACTGTAAATATTACTGTATGTTCATTTGCATGTCTTAGACAGGTCTGTACCCTATCTTTCCCCATTATCGCCCAGCACACAGCGCTTCCACTGCAGCAAGGGATTCTGGGAAATTACATGCAAATGAGCACACAGTGCCACCTTTTGTCTCAAGCTCATATTACACAAGCAATGCTGGGCGATAATGGGGAAAGACAGGGTTGCAGACCTGTCTAAGACATGCAAATGAACATACAGTAATATTTACAGTTGCTATATATATATATATATATATATATATATATATATATATATATATATATATACAGTGTTCGACAAACCTATACATTTGCACGCCCCGGGCGAGTGGATTTAACATCGTGGCGAGCTCCTATTGGCCCAGGCATCACACGTTTGGTACTAGGTGGCGAGTAGATTTTTTTGTTTGGCGAGTAGATTTTTTGGTGATTTGTCGACCACTGTATGTATATATATATATATATATATATATATATATATATATATATATATATATATATATATATATATATATATATAACAACAACAAAAATTCCCTATAGGGAGCACACAGGTGTACCAAATGAATAAGAAAAGCTGATTGCCAGATATAAGATGGTAGTATGAATAGCAATTCCTAAGAAGCTATGAAAATACATAGATTTCTTCTAAAGCTTTTAGTAGCTGTGCATGAAAAAAAAAATATATGTACAGTCCATAAAAATCGCAAAGTCCAAATACATCACCAATGAACAGGAGTAGTGAATCCTGTAGGTGGTCCCCTGTAACAGAAAATAAAGGAATATGAGACCCCCTGCCAAGTTCCCACTCCATTTTTACGCCATCCTGACTGGCCTTCATCTGGGAGTGCTGGCATGATAGGGGAACACAGACTCTATATACAGACATCAATTAATAAAATCACGCCAAAATTCAGCTGATTCTACTCACAGGTAGCAGTCAGTATCACCTCCATTCATGCGAGGCTATCCGTTAATGCATAACGGATCACGTCACCATGGTATTACGTCATCACCATGGCGACGTGTGACCGCATCATAGTATGGTCACAATAGTAAACTAAGCTACGAGAAATAGCTAGGAAAAGGCTCCACTTTTGGGTGAACAAATGCTGATAGTAAAAAAGATAGACAGCATTATTATAATAATAATAATAATAATAAAATGCTGGTTCTACGCAGCACACTATGGGACATGCTAGGAGCACATATTACAGCAGATTAAAGGCAAACAATGCCAGAAAGATGTTGCTACAGTATGTCCATGCTATTATAGCACCTGATAGGTAAGAACAGTAAGTATTTATGTGAAAGGTCCATCATTAAAGCTCATAATCTTATTGTGATGTCATTACATCAATGGGCTTAGGCTGCCATAAAGAGTTTCCTTCAAATCGTGCAGTCACATAGGAAAGTCTTTTATCTGGGAATAATGAAAGATAGAGTCTAGGTTGTAAGTAGACATCTTCTGTAGCTGCATTTGCAGATCTTCTGGTTCAGAGGTGGCGCTGCTATACAGTAGATGAAGGGAATGGAGATGTGGTGATAACCGAAAACAGACATGAAAGAAAAGAAGGAGAGGAAGAAGGGGTTAGCAGGGCACGTATACATAATCACAGATACATTGCAAAACTCAAATAATCATTGAGGTCAGCAGGCATCATGGTTCCTAACTGGACTATCCACCTGCATTCCCTTTTTAATAGGGCCCCCTCCAGGTCACCTCCACGGATGCCCAGGGAGACCCGGTCAATGGCGAACGCCGAGAGGACAGCCGAGTCAGAACCATGACGCTGTAAAAAGTGCCTGGCCACCGACGTGATTTTTTTAAAAGAGTCTAGATTTCGCTGTGCATTCTTGATGAACTGACTGTGTTCCAAGACCCTAAAGCGTACCTCCCTTGTGGTCATGCTAATGTAGACAAGACCACAAGGGCAGGAGAGGTGATAAATAACGCCTTTGCTTTTGCAATTTAGGAAACTGAAGATCTTATAGGTACGTGTGCCTAATGTGTCAGTAAAGGTGTTAGTCTGACGCATAAATTTGCACTCTGAGCAACTTCCACATTTAAAAAATCCTGTCTTTCTAAAACTAGTAACGACAGAGAATGAACCATAGTGACACTTGGCCCCTTCAGACCCTCCGATATCTGTGCTATAGAATAACTTGTTTGACTCACCCCGCTCCTTTCCAATACATTGGGTATACGATCGGGGACTTAGCGTCACGGAACTTAGTTGACGCATGCGCAGTAAGATCCCTTCAGTATACAGTATACAGTATACAGTATACTTGGATCACGAGCGGTACACAGGAAGGAATTATAGTGGCATTTGGCCCCTTTAGATCCTTTGATATCTGTGCCATAGAATAATCCTATCAATAGGCATTACCTGTGTACTGGATATATTACCAGAGACAATTATTAAACACATTGCCAGGTACGCAGTGACAATGAACATATATGAGGCAGACGCAGTAAGACTTTCTTATTTTTCAATACATCACCACGACGGGCTATGTGAGGAGTAACCTTAACTCCTTCTACCATTGTGCAAACAGTTAATTTATAATGACTTGAACTGGTATACTCTGAATGTGCTGTGTTACAGAGACAGATTAAACAGGCTCTACTAATCCGGTCTCTCTCTTCTATCCTTGGTATTTGGGAATTCATCTCACTAACAGCTATTAAGCATATACAGGGAAAGCATAATCCCACTACCTTCAGACCTGTATCACATTACCGTTTCACCATTGAGAGGATAATCTGATTTAAGGCCCATTTTGGCCAGTCAAATTCTGCCACCTCAATCCACTGGGTGACCAGAGTAGAACATATAGACTATCTGTCTATTTTTATTATAGAAAGTATAACAACCACACACGTTTTTAAAGTATATTTATTAATAAACATTTTTATTTTTATACACACTTTTTTCACCCCTGACCATATTATTTTATAAAGGTCTGCAGTGCGCCTACTAAAGGGATCTCTTCTGTGCCCTCCTTAGGCACATCTTCATGTCTTTCTAAAACTAGAAAGAAAAGTGGTCCCGACCTGGGGAACATACTGTACTGGCTATGGACTAGGCGATCCCGCAGATTGGGTGATCTGTGGCTGGTTAGATTGACATGTTCGCCCAACGAGTTTTTAAGATCATGGTCCATTATCAAAATACCCCAGAATTTAGTCAGAATCCCCCTCAAGTCGGGCCACTGTTGACTAAAAGTGCTCACAAACCTAATCTTACTTTGGCCTCTATATTTGGGCTTAGGTACTAATAGTTTCTCTCTGTTACTACCAAGGCTATTGTCAAAAACCCCTCTTAACACAGGTCCTACTGTAGCCTCTCCTGATGAATCTTTCCTTGAGTTCTTGTGCTCTAATCTGGAAGGTGTTGTGAGAGGAGCAGTTACGCTTAAGCCTCAAGAACTCACTAGTGGGTATACCCCTGACCTGATGCGCCGGATGGGCACTAGTAGCATGTAGCACAGAGTTGGTTGCTGTTTCCTTGCGGAAAATAGCCGTGGTAAGACAACCATCTGCGTCTACTGCTATCCTCAGGTCAAGAAAGTCCACACATGTGGAACTTGCAGAGTAAGTTTGATGTTATACGTGTTATGGTTGAGATGATCAATGAAGCCCGAGAAATCTGTAGCAGAACCCTGCCAGATCACCAGGACATCATCAACAAATCTCAACCACAACAAACTCCTCTCAGTAAGGCACTGGTTATCCTCAGAAAAAAACACCTCCCGTTTCCACCAGCCCAGGAAAAGTTTGGCATAGGAGGGTGCGCAAGCCGCCCCCATTGCTGTGCCTCTGATCTGTAAATAAAACTTATTTTTGAAAACAAAATAGTTATGTGTCAAAATAAATTCCAGAAGATCCATAACAAAATCAACCAAATCTGTTGTAATATTTTGCATAGTTAAATAAAACCTGGAGGCCATAAGGCCGAAACGATGAGGAATGCTGGAGTACAGGGATTCTACATCTCAGGTAGCGAGGATGGTGTTCTCGTCGACCGTGATGCAGTCCAATCTGGACAGCACATCCATCGTGTCCCTCAGGTAAGATGGTAAGGTGGTTACGGAGAGGCACAGGAATGAATCAATGAATTTACAGGCAGGCTCACACAACCCCCCATGCCAGACACAATGGGTCTGCCCGGTGGGTGGGAGGGGCAGGGGGTCTCATATTCCTTTATTTTCTGTTACTGGGGACCACTTACAGGATTCACTACTCCTGTTCATTGGTGATGTATTTGGACTTTGCGATTTTATGGACTATATCTATATATATTTATTTCCTGCACAGCTACTAAAGGCTTTAGAAGAAATCTATGTATTTTCATAGCTTTTTAGGATTTGCTATTCATACTTCCATCTTATATCTGGCAATCAGCTTTTCTTATCCTTTGCTGTTTCTTTGCATGTTGTGATTTGTTGCATGCTCTGTTCATATTGGCATCAAGGCATTTTGTGGAACTAACTATTTATTTTGCACGTGCATTCACATCCCAACAGTTAGTCTTTCAACCACTTCTCTGTTTGCCCTCAGTTCATGCACTGTTTTGTAATTTAGACCTGTATGGTTTTTGACCTTGTGTCTTGATTTGCTGACACAATTTACAGTCCATTTCTTTGCAGCATAGCCCATTCCCTCCAGAATCTAGGTTTATGTCCCCCTCCATTTTATTTTCTTTCTTCCCTGTTTTTATTCATCATAATAAACTCTGTTATTCATTTGGTACACCTGTGTGCTCCCTATAGGGAATTTTTGCTGTTGTTGTCACGTATTTCCCTTCCCTGGAGCACCGCAGGCATATTATTATTTCATTATCATAGCCAGTATTTAGGTACATTTACTGTTTAGGCGTGTGTTTTATATATATATATATATATATATATATATATATATATATATAGCAAATTGAAATATTACTGTATGTTCATTTGCATGCAAATGAGCACACAGTGCCACCTTTTGTCTCAAGCTCATATTACACGAGCAACCCTTAAGCCAATGCATGCTGCTTTAAACACAGCTATTAAGCATAGGCTGGGGTGAGATGCAAAGGAGCTTGAGACAAAAGGTGGCACTGTGTGCTCATTTGCATGTCATTTCCCAGAATCCCTTGCTGCAGTGGAAGTGCTGTGTGCTGGACGATAATGGTGAAAGACAGGGTTGCTGACCTGTCTAAGACATGCAAATGAACATACAGTAATATTTCCATTTGCTATATGCTTTACTGTGGAGGGTTTTTGTCACTTTTTACCCACCATAACCTTAATAGTGTGTGGGGTGTGTGTGGGGTGTGTGTGTGTGTATATATATATATATATATCTCTCTCCTTACCAGGCAGACCAGAGTAGGCACAGCAAGGAAGAGACAGCACACTTGTTAGCAAAAAGAATTGTATTAGAATAGCAGGCACATACACCAACGTTTCGGTCCTAGGAACAGGACCTTTATCAAGGGAGTGCTCAACACATATAAACCATCACCACCTATATATACCCATAACTAACTACCTTAATTAAAACCACAACTGCACACACCTGTGTGACTGCAGCCATCTCAGGCGAGGAACCGATGACGTCATCACCTCGCGTCTATCACATGTGCTCACAGCAGTGAGGAGCATCATGGGTAACTAGGGAACCTAAGGAAACACCCCCTCAGCCAAAAAACAGGCTCTACTGCGCATGTATGGTGCTCAAGTCCCAGGTTGCCTCACAATGACAGGCAACAGGAAGGAGAGGGGAGGAGGGAGGAGGGGGCCAGAGTGCTCTGTGACAGCAGCTAGAGAGCGCATGGACATAGAGGCAGCAGCCAGAATAGCATGTAAACAATAAAGATGCATAGAACACCACCAAAGTGCAAACATCACGGCTGGGCAAAGGGACAGCAGGGAGAGGGGGAAAGGGGGAGTGTATAGGGGGGAAGGAATGTGGGAAGCAGGGATAGGAAGACATGGTAAAAAGTAAAATGACAAAGAAGAATGTGGGGCAAAACCGTGCAGGTCCATAATGAGGACAGTGCCAAAAGGGGAGAATGCCAAAAATCAGAAAAAATCAGAAAGAGGAAAAGAAGGAGAGAGACATCCAACACCATGATCACAAAGGGGGGGGGGGGGGGGCACTAGAAAATGGCATACTGAAATAATGACATTCTTAAATAAAACATCCAAGTCTGAAGTCCTCGTTAAGGCCAAACGGTGACATAGTTTTAAGGTCGTGGATCATTTTGGCCTCCAATTGCAGCAAAAGTCTATTGCGATCACCTCCTCGAGGCAAAGTGTCAGCTTGTAAGATGGGCATACACCTTAAAGTCGACAGACTGTTTTTCCTGTTTGAAATGTCTTGCCACCGGGAGCAGTTTATAATCCTCCACTGTGTTCGAGTCCAACAGTGCTTTCCTAATAGTAGATCTATGAACGGCCATGCGTTCTTTCAACATACGGCTAGTTTTGCCTATGTAGTACAGCCCACACGGACATCTGATGAAATACGTGACGAATCTTGTCTCAGTATATTTTATACTTTAATCTATGTTGATAATTGTTCATGGTTGCGCTGTTTGTTCTCATATACACACAAAAAAAGGGAGAATGCACACTCATAGTGTAAATCAATTTAAAAAGCATTTAATCAGAATGAACGCTAAAAACATTGCACTCACATACACTGAGTGTATAAGTGCATTTCTGAGACATTTCTGAAACAGCCGCTGGGACAAGCCCGAGAGATCCAACCGGGGTCACAGTCCTTAACGCGTAGTTAACTTCCAACTCGGGTCTCAGGAAGAGATGTTAAACACCAACAAGTCCTCCAAGTAATCCGGCTCTGCAAGCACGTCCTTCCCGTGCTCCTCTAACAGCATGCTGACGTAAGCAAACAACCCGACGCGTTTCGTTGCAAGAAACACGACTACATCAGGGATGGTTCTATGGTGTTCTGATGTGCTATAAATAGGTGCTGATAGCCTAGCCAGCCTCAGTGAGCATTAACCCGATCCTCAAAGTCCAACATATGATCAGCAGCAGTGAGAAAAATACAACAAAAATGTTATTGCTGCTGACTATATGGTGGATTTTGAGGAAAAGATTAATCAGACATGCTGCTGACCATATTGGGTGGGTCAACTCCAGTCCCCAAGGGGCCACCAACAGGTCAGATTTTCAGGATATCCCTGCTTCAGCACTGGTGGCTCAGTCTTCGACCACCCCTGTTCTAGTGTGTGCAAGACAAATGTTTCAGATCTGTATTAAAATGTATGTGCAATTTCAATGTCCCTTTTACATACAGTATCTCTTCCCCATTTTACTGTTTGACGAGGAAATAAAATACGAATGTTGCTCATTGTTTTCTGTGTATTTACCAATGTTGTCAGTTTGGAAAATAATTGACTTTTGTTTTTTACAGGAACTAAATGTAATGTAGGAAATGACCAGCCCCAGATGACATGGAAATTACTAAGCAATACATTAAGCCAGGAGTGCTCAAATTCAGTCCTCAAGTCTCACCCCCCCCCCCCAACAGGTCCTGTTTTCAGGATATTCCTGCTTCAGCACAGGATGCTCAATCAGATATTAATTGTAGGTTGTGACATTGTTGAATGGGTCACTCTTCACATTGTAGAGCAGTGTTTTTCAACAGGGGTTCCTAGGGTTCCCTGGGCATCCCTAAAGGATCCCTGCCATTTGAAAATGTTACCAAATACAGAAGAATGCACAATGCATCAGATCTCAGACACGCTATTAGAGAGGGTTGGGGTTCCTTACAATGCATCTGATCTCAGGCGCGCTATTAGAGAGGGTTGGGGTTCCTTATAATGCATCTGATCTCAGACGCGCTATTAGAGAGGGTCGGGGTTCTTTAACCCTCCCCCCCTCAAAAAAGGGTGAAATCGTGTCTGCAGTGTTCTAAAGGGGTTATTGCCTCCTAGAATCAAAGTGTACTAATGATAGTGACCTGTTTAAGGTGTCGTGGGTAACTGAAAACTTTAAAAAATATTTATTGGACACCCGTAAATATTTTTTAATTATTTAAAGTTAGTTTGTAAACATGGTGAGCCGACACCCTCCTCTCTGTCCCTCCACTTATGTTTATAGGGTCTCTGATAAGGACAAGGTTCACAAAGGGTAAAAACACTCCCCCATTCAGAGACCCCTAATAAATGCAATTTTGTAATTTATTTCCAGAAAATAAAATGATCAGTGCTTTTAGCTCGGTTTGAGTAGTTTACAGAAACCAATTCAATTGTTTACACAATGTTGTTTTTGGTCGGCTATGTGGACTTTTAATACTTCACAGTACTCGTAGAGAAGAGACCTGTGAGGCTGTGAAAGTTCAGTACAGAACAGGATTGGTAGTTTATTAAAATCTTTGTCACTGTTGAAGTTTCCAGAAAACAAACCAATCTAACAAAGAAATAAAGGCGTGCTCTTACCAGGTCACCCAACTCCTGAAGAAGGTAGGTGATCGACATCACTCAAATAGTACAGTCTTGTCATGTTCAATTGAGATGGCAACAGTAGTAATTTTTTCTATTGAGGTTTCAATGGTGCATAGAGATGTATCAAAGCTTCGTGTCCCCAGTGACATGGCCACGCAGGATTAACACTGCAGGGGTCGCATTCAGAAGCATGGACACCTCACCCCGAACTATCGTGGCAGACATGGCCCCCGGCAACCAGGACTTTTACTTGTTCTCCGCGGCGCCAGGGACAGCAAGTCTTGTTACATCTGTACTACAGTTTTGTAGCACTCCCAATATTAGATCGATGATTTGTTACTTCAGTATTTTATTGTTATTATCATTTGTAAAGCACCAACATACGGTACAATGGGTGTACAGAGTTATGTTTGTATATTACATAAATATAGTGGGAAAATTCATGAATAAGCGCTAGTTATAAAATACAACATCCAATAGAGTAAATAGTGTCTGTGTGAAAGTTCCAATGTCCTTGAAGTTCAAAGGCAGCCTGACCGGCCCAGCTGGCTTTCTCCAAAACCAGAAAGGACTTGGATATGCAAATTACCTAAATGGCACCAATGATAACAATCATAAAAAAGAGTCTATTAAGCCAACCAAACCCTTAGATCAGGCATGCACAACTCCAGCCCTCGAGGTCGCAAACAGGCCAGGTTTTCAGGATATCCCTACTTCAGCACAGCTGGCTCAATTAGAGGCTGCTCGGCTGTCTCTCCACATGAAGAGGTGGCGGTATACAGCGGCGGCGGCATATGACAGCGTGCAGAGTCTGGTACCAACGTCTTGGGATTGCCTCTGTCTGCTACAGCTCCTATCTGCTATGATGCGGCCGTCGGATCATGTTTGTTCTTGTCTGTCCGGCTGTCCGCCCAACTGCTGCTGCTGCTGTCGTCCCTGCTAGGAAATCAGCCATGGGGTCATTGGAGGGTCAAAAAGAAGCCCTACATGTTTCAAGACCTTATGTCTCTTCGTCAGTTCTGACGAAAAGACACGAGGTCTTGAAACCCGTAAGGCTTCTTTTTGACCCTACAAGGACCCTGTAGCTGGTTTCCATAGCAGTGACATCATCAGCAGCAGCATTTGGGCGGACAGCCGGACAGGCAAGAACAAAAACGATCCGATGGCCGCATCACAGCAGATAGGAGCTGTAGCAGAGGCAATCCCAAGATGCTGGTACCAGCCTCTGCACGCTGTCGTACGCCGCCGCATGGCGATATATACCGCCACCGCTACATGTGGAGAGACAGCCAGGGAGAACGCACTTACAGTGGTTCCTACTTACAGACACAAGTCCTCAGGACTGATCGGGAATAGGATTCCAGTTTCATTTTCACTTGGAGAATTCGATTCCATTAGGATCTTTTTGGGCTATTACATTCCAGCCCATTTCCAAACCTTTTAGCTTATGCAGCATTTGTATTTTATATATATATATATATATATATGTATAAATTGTATCCTCTGGGAGCTTTTCTAATCCCATACTGCACTGGTCAGCATTTGTTTAATCCAGATTACAGATATCTCCATTAGTGCCAAAGGTAATGAACCATTGGTGCTATGTATGATTTGTCTTTTGCCATCCACATATCTTCATGATTGGGTGAGACTACGACAACAAACGTTTGGATATTTAGAAATTGGCGAATTACACCTGGAATCATCTAAGGGTTTGGTTGGCTTAATAGACTCTTTTTTATGATTGTTATCATTGGCGCCATATAGGTCATTTCCATATCCATATTATATAAATAGTTACATACAAATACAAATGACAGGCATGCACAAACAGATACAAAGAGGTAATGATGGCCCAGCTTGTGAAAGCTTACAGTCTACAGGGAATGAGGGACAACATTGAAACAAGAAGCTAAGGTGGCTGCTCATTGTGGGATGGAGTGTAGCTCAGCTTGCAATATGGCCCAGCATGGCCATTAAGGTTTGGAGGGTAAGGGGGACGTTATGTAGGGGTGAAGATTGGTCCAGCCGTACAGCTGGTCCCAATGGGGTTGGAGGGGGAGGGGAGTTGGATGGCAACTAGGCTTCCTTTAAAAGAGGAGTTTTTAAATATCTGAAAGCTGGAGGGAGAGCGTGATGGTGCAGAGTAGTAAATTCCAGAGAGGGGGCACCACCGGAGGTCTTGTAGGCTTGGAGTAATTGGAGTTAATAAGGTTGGATGACAGGTGGATTTTGTGGGCAGAACTCAGGGGGCGTAAATGTATGTATTTGGATTTGACGGCTGAGATGTATGGGGGGGGGGCGGGGCAGCATTGTTAAGAGCTTTATAAGTTAGAGCTGGGGTTTTAAATTTGATTCTAGAGGATGTGGGAAGCCAGTGTAGTGGAGCAGTAGAAGTGGAGCAGTGAGTGAGGTACAGTAGACGAGTCTGGTAGCAGCATTTTGGATGGATTGGAGTTGGAAGGGCAGACAAAGGTAATGCCAACTAAGAGAAGGTTGCAGTAGTCAAGATGGGACAAGGTAAGGGAAATAGGATTTTATTTGCCTTGAGTGAGGCATATCTTGGCAATATTTCAAAGGTGGAGATGACAGGACTCAGCGAGGGACTGAATTTGAGGAATGGAGAGTGTCAAAATTACCCTTAGACAGTGAGCTTGAGGTGGTGATGAGATTGTGGTGTTATTTACAGTGAAGGAGAGTGTGGGTGTAGTGGTTGCAGTGGAAGTGAGAAAACGTATTCGTTCTGTTTTGGACATGTTAAGCTTCAGGAAGTGGTGAGACATCCAGGAGACAATAGGCAGGAGAGAGGGGGAGAGGTCAGGAGAGGAGAGATACATTTGGGTGTCATAGACCATGCTGAAAGCCAAAAGATTGTAATAGTTCACGAAGAGGTGTAAAGTGAGAAGAGCAGAGGACCAAGGACAGGACCTCATGGAACCCCAACAGAAACAGGGAGTGAAGTTGAGGAGACACCAGAGAACAGATACCCTGGCTGCTGGATAGCTGCATTGCCACATCAGTACCATTAACTCCTGTTGTGTAAACCTGAGATTTGTTGCTGGGTGGGGTCATTGAAAAGGCAAAGCATATTATCATTTATGTTACCCTACAGATTTGCTATTTTACAGGACAAAACTGTAATTTAGCACATGGTCTGTAGTCTTAGAGATATTGGTAAGTCTTTACCATACCGTGAATGGCAAAATCAAAATTCAAAACATTTATTGAATAAGTCAGACAGAATGTGTTTTAAAGTACTTTATATTGTAAACCTTTTTAAACTATGCATACAAAATAATATATATATAGAAATGTGAAGTCATTACAAACCTTAAAAAAACTTGTACATAAAAAAATATTTTAAAAGTCGAATAAAATAGACAAAAGTCCTGGTCATATTTATGTAGTATAATTATTTTAGAAATGTTGCTGCCTGCGTTTCTTTGATTCAATGGCTTCAAGGATTGGTTGACGTTTTGATTGATACTTCTGGTGAATCTCTTCAATTTCCTGTTCCATCATAGGATCAAGAGCCCCCAATTTCATCTGAAGCTCAGCTACACTCCATTCTTTTAACTAGGAAGAAGGGAAACAGAACATGTAAGCATTTGTAGTCGGTCACAGTCCCTTGTCAAGGCGACTGTCACACATAGTGGCCCCCAGCCAAAAAAGGGAGGTTAGAAGAGAAGACATCGTGATCATTTATTTATAACGCACCCACATATTTTACAGCGCAGTACAATGGGGTGTACGTATACATATACAGTCGCCTGCAACCTTTTAGGTGCCCTTCGTAAAAAAAATCTATTTAGTTTTTATTACATTTATAAACATTAAATAATAATTTTAAAAAAAAGACAGAGAGAAAAAGGAGTTCATTTATTTATAAAATGTTTTACCAGGAAGTAATACAGTGAGTTACCTTTCGTTTTCAAGTATGTCCTGGGCACAGAGTTATGATGACAAATAATACATGGTTACAATACATAGTTACATTAGTGAGCAGGGTTATACATTATATACAGGACATTGCATGCACAGTTAGAGATAAGAGTTGGCATGTTGCCACTATAGTGATGTAATTTACTATGATACAGAAAGCTCCAGATGTCAGACAGAAATTTTATTTCACATAACTTCCATCTCGTTAGATGTCAGGAAGAAACAATAGAACTAACTTACCTAGCTGTGTAGAGACTTCTGACGCTTGTGATACAATGCATAAGCATTAAAGAAACCTAGGCTGCGCTTATAGTGCCTTGCGACGCGACGTCGCTCTGAAACAAATACATGGACTCCGTCGCAAGCGCTTATACTAAGCGCGACGGAGCAACCAAAAATTTTGAAACCGAGTAAATTTGATTTTTTAGAGACTGTCGCCACATGTGACTGTCTCTAAGCCAATCAAATTGCACGGCCCGCCCCTTTTAGTGACGTCACTGGCCTTGTTGCCAGCGACGTTGCTAAAAATCAAATTACAACTTTTGCCAGTGGCGATGGCGACGGGTGACGTCATCGGTCGCGTCACCAGCACTATAAGTGCAGCCTTAGGCTGAGTCCCCGCTGGCGCTGAGCTCATATGCGCTTGGCACGCTTACCTTCTGTAATGTGGATCAGCACATCCCCTCTCCCGTTGTGCTCATGCGCGTGCACACACTCTCTCCCAAGCGTTGTGACAAGGGGAAGATACTTTGGTGCTGAGAGCAGGGTCACATGACCCTGCTCTGACCAATGGTAAGAGAGAGGGCGTGTTCTACTCTCCTGTCACACACATACTGACACTGAATTCAGCAGAGAAGTGGAAAGGAGGGGGGGCAAACGGACAGAGGGGGGGCAGACGGACTGAGAGGGGGGGCAGACGGACAGAGAGGGGGGGAAACGGACAGGAAACGGACAAGGGGGAGGCAAACGGACAGGGGGGAGGCAAACGGACACGGGGGGCAAACGGACAGGGGGGGCAAACGGACAGGGGGGGCAAACGGACAGGGGGGGGGGCAAACGGACAGGGGGGGGCAAACGGACAGCTGCTATGTGGTGGTGGGGGGGGGCAAACTTAGTGGTGTGGGGGGAGAAGGGGAGAGAGAGCGGGGGGCCGGGAGAGAGAGTGCAGGGGGGGGTACAGGGGGGGAGAGAATGCAGGGGGGGGCAGGGGAGAGCGCGCAGGGGGGCCGGAGAGAGAGCGTGGGGGGGGGGCAGGGGAGAGAGAGAGGGGAGAAGGGAGAGAGGGGGAGAAGAGAGAGAGAGTGGGGAGAAGGGAGAGAGAGAGGGGGGAGAAGGGAGAGAAAGCAAGGTGGGGGAGAGGGGGGCCGGGAGAGAGAGCGCGGGGGGGTGGGCAGGGGAGAGAAAGCAAGGTGGGGGAGAGGGGAGCCGGGAGAGAGAGCGCGGGGGGGCAGGGGAGAGAGAGCCCAGGGGGGACGGGGGAGAGCGTGCAGGGGGGGTGGGAGAGAGAGGGGGGCCGGAGAGTGTGGGGGGGAGCAGGGGAGAGAGCACAGGGGGCTGGAAAGAAAGAGCGCAGGGGGGATGAGGGAGAGAGCGCAGGGGGGTGGGAGAGAGATGAGGGAGAGAGATGAGGGGGAGAGAGAGAGATAGAGAGAAAGAGATATACACAGAAACACAGACAGCCCCTATACAGCCAATGACACACCCCCTCCCGTAGTAGCCACGCCCCCCACTCCTGCTCTAAAAATGTTGCAGGACAGCGATCGCTCATGCTTGGTGAGCTGGTGACATCACTGCTCTCCAAGCATGAGCGAGCTCAGCGGCAGCGGGGCCGCAACCTTAGCCTCAAATGTAAATATTATCTTTAAACCTCACTCTTTTCAAACCACCTAAGCTGTAACAAATGATTCCTCTTATAGGCAAAGCTTTAGCGAGGCATTCCAAGCAGGCCATGTTTTTGATGATTTTTTAAAATTTTTAACGTAGGGTTGAAGCAGGGGGTCTCCAAAGCTGAACCCCACTAATTTCTGCTCCTGGGATCCCCTGCTTGCAGAGATACAGACCTCTGTATGGGGTATCTCAATTAGTATGATTTAAGTTGGCCATTGTATTGATATATTAAGATAGATGTTTAGGCCTTTCTTGAGATGGGTATTTAAAATACCCAAAGTTTATACATTACACAAAAAGATTCAAGCTTTCCTTAATTGGGGCAGGGCCAGTCTTTATTCACTTTTATTTCTCAGTGAAAGAGAGAATACAAGCTTAATATCAGGGTCTGTTTTATGATGCATCCTGTCAGGCCCGAGATGATCAGAATCCACGACCTCTGCTCTTCAAGGCAGCAGCACTGACCTAAACCATCTCCTGTATAGTTCCACAGCCACAACATACCGTGAGCTTCTACTCACACCTGTGGAAATCAGCCTCGTGGACTCTGCCCCTGGCTTCACTTTAAAAGCAGGCCACGCCCACTTCTTGCTTACCTGAGCAATGTGCCTTTGCATCCAGCGTGGCCAAGAGCATCCATTCATCTGGACTTGCTTGGTGCTCAAACTTCTGCCTGACAATGCTCATGGGTTCTGCCAGCCTGACTGCGTTGTTGTCTTGTGCCTGCCCTGACCCTGATCTATTTGCCATGCATGCCGCCTGCCCTGACCCTGGTCTATATATCATGCATGCCACCTGCCCTGATCTTTGCTTTGGCCTCGTCTATTGTACTGTATTGGGACTATCGACCCTGTATCAACTCTGTGGCCGTTAGCCTCTTTCTATGGCCGTGCTCCGCCTGCTCCAGTCATCGGGATCTGCTCCCTGCCATTGAACCCACTTTCATTGGTGCCTTAAACATGCAAGCAAATCATGCATCATTTTCAGCACACAACATGAACACTGAGTAATGAACATTCATTTATAAATATACAACACTTAATGGCATTTCTTGCTAATACAGAGCATTAATATGTAGTCTGTAGAAAAAAAAATAATAAAAAAAGATTGTAGGGGAAATGTAGGCTTTTTATGCATTTATAAATGATGTATTGGTTACTTTGAGAGAAAAAAAAAAAAAAGACTGAAACTGTCTCGTATTCTACTGAACTATACAACGAAGTGTGCTATATAAGCAGCAATCCCCCATAGAAGCTTATTACGAGTTTCACTTTAATATATAATAGTAGTGGTATTCTGTCCCTTGTTCGTCTTAAATATTATTTTCTGGGTCTGCAATGGCCTCTGGGGAAAGCTTCATTTTAATCTCCCAGGCGCTTAATATTTCAAATGCTTGTATCTCCTGTATAGAACATCAGATTTTAATCATAACATTGGAAACGGAAGTTAAAAAAAAACAAATGGCGACGAGCGCGGTCTGCTGCTTTAGGCTGCGGTCCCAGTGCGTTCAACAGCGCACATGCACCGCCTCCCAATCTATCCGGGTCAAGTACAAGTGTTGGCGCACATTTAGCAGCCGCGCTGTAGTGCAAGTTTTCTCACATACATTTCTCACATGGCCTGCAGCCATGCTCTTAAGCAGATATGTTTTTAAGTAGATATGTTTAAAGTAGATATGAAGTTTAAAAAGGAAGTTAGGACTATTGAATCACTGATCTCATCTCATCTCTTTCCTCAGGTAAAAACATATTTCAAATTGTCTGTCTATCCTGATATCCTCCCCTACTGTGTATTTAGTTCTATTTAGGTAAAAACATATTTCAAATTGTCTGTCTGTAAATCATCCCCCTGCTGTCTTAATTTAATTCAGCTTTCACACTTGTGCAAGACAACACCCATCTTAGAAAAACCATTTGCTTTAACGTCCCTCACATGTGCTAATTAAGTTTGTTGGGCCAACATGGTTACATAGTTACATAGTAGATGAGGTTGAAAAAAGACGTACGTCCATCAAGTTCAACCTATGCTAAATTTAGACAACAGATACTTTATTCTATATCTATACTAACTTATTGATCCAGAGGAAGGCAAACAAAAAACCCCATTAAGGGGAAAAATTAATTCCTTCCTGACTCCAAGAATTGGCAATCGGATTAATCCCTCGATCAACATCCTTCCCATGTATACTTATTTGGTATATCCCTGTATACCTTTCCCATCTAAAAAGATGTCCAACCTTTTTTTGAACAAATCTATTGTATCTGCCATCACAGTCTCCATGGGTAAGGAATTCCACATTTTAACTGCCCTTACTGTAAAGAAACCTTTTCTTTGTTGCTGGTGAAATTTCCTTTCCTCCAACCTTAAGGGATGGCCCTGAGTCCTTTGTACTATCCCCTCTTAGACGCCTCTTTTCTAATGTAAATAATAATGGTGACTTTGTAAAAGTATATAAGTAAACTCATGGCAGACTGCAGCCATGCTCTTAAGTAGATATGTTTAAAGTAGATATGAAGTTTAAAAAGGAAGTTTTAAAAGAAGTGGAAAAGTGGACAACATCTACTGCTTCTGATTCCTGCATTTGATCTACGTTGGAAAGGAGGATATCATCTATCCCAGACTGCACATCTAAACACATTACTATTGCTGTGATGCCGCCTTTTCTTTTTATATTTGCTGTAACCTCACTTATTTTCAAATTATGCACTTCCTTCCACCAGTCTCCTTATGTCTCTAACTCTATTCATATATCTCCATCTCTCCTTTCTTCCCCAATTCTCAGTTCACATGAACAGCTATACGCCCCGCACTAAAACACACCCCTACAAATCATCTCACACATTCTCTTTCTTTCCATTCTTCTCCTCCTTGCTTCTGGGATAACCTCTCCCAATCCTGGTCCCTGCCTTATTTCTACATGCTCTCGTCCTCGCCTCCCACATGCAACTTCTACTCCTTCTGGTGTTAACCCCTCCAACCTCATACCCATCCCCTGCCACCCTCCCTCCACTCTCCCTTTCTCCTGTGCCCTTTGGAATGCTCGCTCCTTCTCTAACAAGTTCCTCTCTGTGCATGACTTCTTTCTCTCTCACTCCCTGCTTCTCTTTGCTATAACTGAGACCTGGCTCACTCAGTCTGACTCTGCTCTGGAAGCTGCCCGCTCTTATGGTGGCCTTTCCTTCTCCCACACTCCGCGCCTTGATGGCAGAGGTGGAGGCGTGGGGCTCCTGCTCTCCTCTCTCTGCCGTTACTGAACCCTTCCTATTCCCCCCTCTCTTGCTTTTCCCTCCTTTGAGGTTCACACTGTCCAGATCTTCTCTCCTCTCCCTGTCCATGTGGCGGTCATCTATCGCCCACCTACCTCTACTCATCCCCCTTCTGCCTTTCTCTCTCACTTTGAATCCTGGCTCTCTTTCTTTCTCTCCTCAGACTAGCCTGTTCTTCTCCTTCGGGACTTCAACTGCCACAGTGATGACCCCTCTCTCCCTTGGGCTTCCCGCTTTCTTTCTCTTACCTCTTCTTTTGGCCTTCAACAGTGGACTGCAACCAGCACCCACAAGGATGGCCACTACTTAGACCTGGTTTTCACTAAAAACTTCTCTCTCTCTGACTTCTCCATTTCCCCTTTTCCTCTCTCTGACCATCACCTCATCTCATTCTCTCTATCTCGCTTCTCCACCTACCCCCCGGTTCTGCAGAAACCTGCGCTCTATTCACTTACCTGACTGAGTCCACTTTACACTCCTTCCTCTCCTCTCTCAGCTCTGCTACAGACCCTGACAACCTGGTCAGGAACTACAACTCTGCCTTGTCCTTCTCTCTTGATCTACGTGCCCCACTTTCTCTCTGCGCACTCGCCCTTTTAACCCTAGACCCTGGCTAAATTCCTACACACGCATGCTGCGTTCCTCCAATCGTTCTTCTGAACGCCTCTGGAGGAAATCTCATACTCTCGCAGACTTCCTTCACTACAAATTTATGCTATCCAGTTTCAACTCTGCCCTCTCGCAAGCTAAACAAGCCTACTTTTCTTCACTAATCAACATGTACAAATCTAACCCACTCCGACTGTTCTCTGTCTTTGATACTCTACTCAAACCACCCTCAGCTGCCTCTCCTTCCTCCATCTCCGCTCAGGATTTTGCTGACTATTTTAAGGAAAAGGTGGAATCCATATATCAGAACATCCCCTCTGTTTCTTCCTCCCATCCTACACCTCTTCCTAACTCTCCTCCTGCCTTCCTTGACTCTTTTTCCACGGTCTCAGAGGAGGATGTGTCACTGTTGATCGCCTCTTCGCCCTCTACCACTTGCCCTCTTGTCCCCATTCCCTCCCATCTCCTAAAACCTCTTGCTCCTACTATAATCCCTACGCTCAAACACATTTTTAACTCCTCCCTCTGCTCTGGAACCTTTCCATCCTCCTTCAAACATGCAACAGTCATACCATTACTCAAGAACAGCAAGCTTGACCCTACCTGTCTTTCTAACTATCGACCGGTCTCCCTCCTGCCTTTTGCCTCTAAACTCCTTGAACGTCTTGTATTCTCTCGCTTGCTCCATTTTCTCAACACCTATTCTCTCCTAGACCCTCTACAATCTGGCTTCCGCACTGCTCACTCCACGGAAACAGCCCTCACTAAAATAACTAACGACCTTCATGCTGCCAAAGACAGAGGTCATTACACTCTGCTCATATTACTCGACCTCTCTGCAGCATTTGACACCATGGACCACCCTCTTCTCCGTCACATTCTCCATACTCTTGGTATTCGGAACAAAGCTCTATCCTGGATCTCGTCCTACCTCTCTCATCGTACTTTCAGTGTCTCTTCTGCTAACACCTCCTCCTCCTCTATTGATCTCTGTCGGGGTACCCCAGGGCTCTGTCCTGGGACCTCTTCTCTTTTCTCTGTACACTCTCTAGGTGACCTAATAACATCTTTTGGGTTTAATTATCACCTCTATGCTGACGACACACAAATATACTTTTCAACACCCGACCTTACACCTGCTGTACAAACCAAAGTTTCTGAATGTCTCTCTGCTATATCATCCTGGATGCCCCCCCCCCGCCGCCTTAAACTCAACATGGCTAAAACAGAGCTCCTCATACTTCCTCCCAAACCTGGCCCTACTACCTCCTTCCACATTATTGTTGGAACTACGATCATTCACTCAGTAGCCCAAGCACGCTGCCTGGGGGGTCATACTCGACTCCTCTCTCCCGTTCGCCCCTCACATTCAAAACATTTCTAAAACCTGTCGCTTTTTCCTCCGCAATATAACAAAGATACGCCCTTTCCTCTGTTGCTCGACTGCTAAAACTCTGACTCAGGCCCTCATTCTCTCCTGTCTTGATTACTGTAACCTCCAGGCCTTCCTGCCTCTCACCTGTCTCCCCTACAATTTATCCTAAACGCTGCTGCCAGAGTCACGCTACTCTTTCCTAGATCTGTCTCAGCATCTCCCCTCATGAAATCCCTCTCCTGGCTTCCGATCAAATCCTGCATCTCACACTCCATTCTTCTCCTCACTTTTAAAGCTTTACATTCTTCTGCCCCTCCTTACATCTCAGCCCTAATTTCTCGTTATGCACCATCCAGACTCTGTCGTTCTTCTCAAGGATGTCTTCTTTCTACCCCCTTTGTATCTAAAGCCCTCTCCCGCCTTAAACCTTTTTCACTGACTGCCCCACACCTCTGGAATGCCCTTCCCCTCAGTACCCGACCAGCACCCTCTCTATCCACCTTTAAGACCCAACTTAAGACACACTTGCTTAAAGAAGCATACGAATAGCACTGTGGATATTCTGAACACATGATACATAAAGCTTGGCCCCCTGCAGACGCACTTACCAGAACTCCCTCCTACTGTCTCTGTACGTTCTCCCTACCTACCAATTAGACTGTAAGCTCCTCGGGGCAGGGACTCCTCTTCCTTAATGTTACTTTTATGTCTAAAGCACTTATTCCCATGATCTGTTATTTATATTATCTGTTATTTATTTGATTACCACATGTATTACTACTGTGAAGCGCTATGTACATTTATGGTGCTACTGTATATAAATAAAGACATACAATACAATACATACAAAAAAATTGTATGTGGAACTTGCGACGGAGGTGTGGCCACGCCCCCTTCGGCGGTTCAACCAATGAGGGCGAACCAGCTGTGTGAGGTCGTGGCCACGCCCCCGCAAAACACTCACCACGCCCCCTCTTGTCGCAATCTTCCTCTCTCCCTGGAGACCGCAGAACGCGGTTAGCGCTGTGTACGCACCGTCCCTCCCACCCCCCGCCGGGTGCGCGTGCCACAGTGATGACTGGGACCGCAGCCTTAAAGCCGTGTATGAATCATTCAGATATCCACCTTCTAGCTAACATACAATCTGGGAGCAGTGTTTACACACTTTTTGTTACAAGTTGGTAATGCTTTCTAGCGTGGCAATCCCAAGTGGGGGAGACCAAAACACTTTGGTTCAGATCCACACAGCTCTCTTAAAGGACATAAGCTGGCGTTAAGAACACGTTATGCCTTATCATGCGTCTTCAAATCTCAATAACATAACATTAAGTCCCATTTTCAGAGGGAAAGGACAACGCGTTAACAACAACGGATGTTCATGATAATTACATGCAAAAGAGGTGTGCCCCATAACAACGCCTATACACATACTGTAGGTCCTAAGGGAGTCTGCTATGGGGGTCAACGTGACGTTAGTCTTACTGTACCTAAAGGTGGCATGACTCCTACTTGAGGGTATTATATACCTCCCCAAACAGTCCTTTACCTGTGATGCTCAGCTCCAGTCCTCAAGCCCCCCCAAACAGGATATCCCAGCTTCCGCACAGGTGACTCAATCAGTTGGTCAGTAGAGGACTTTAGACTGGAGTTGAGCACCCCCTCTGCTTTAGACAATACGCGAGGAGCACCTGTGAAAAAAACTGAACACCTGAGATACCCGAGAAGTATGCTAATTGGGATATGCAAGTTATATTGAAATGATGTATATTAGCATATTTCCCAGGTATCTCAGGTGTTTTACTCACATGTATCTCTCCACGTGTTGTTTAATGCAGTGTTTGGGAAGGGATACAAGTCAGTGGGTTCTTTACAAAAATGGGTCCCTCCCTAAAACTCTATGCTAATGAGTTATACAATGGACGTTGTTTTTGCATATAATTAGCTTTGTGGATATGCGTTAACCTTTAGGAAAATCATGCCTGTTACCGGTTTTTAGTAACATCACGTTATGAGCACGGCGTTAATGGGCCTCTGTGGGTCTGACCCTTAGTTTATGACCTTATACTTTGTTAACGCAATGGTTGCCAGAGAGGTAAAAAAAAAAATACATTGCAGAGGGGGAAACCCTTTGGGGTGCTGGAAGGTTTTATGGAAAAACTCAGTTCCACACTTATTCCTTCTTGGTAAGCAATTTGAATAGAGACTTTTATTGCAACAGCCTTTAGCAAGAGTGCATTTAATGCAAATGAAAACATTGCTGTTTTAACACAAAGACACTGAACAATAAACTAAGCAAGATAACTTATATCAGAAAAGGTGGTGGGCATGTTTAATATCACAATGTCAGCACTTAAGACTTCATTGGACATCTTGTTTTTCTTGCAGTTACTTTGTTATACATTTTGCAATATATTTCAGCAGATTAAAGCTGCAGTTCAGTCTTTTTTTTAAATTTTGTTACTTCAATAGTTTCATGTGGGCAATCTCTAATTACCTAAAGTACTGTATAGCTGCAGGTCAATTCGTTCTCCATGTATTGATCGGCGAAATTTGGTGACATAATTAGTGAAGGGATCTGTTTATATTCTGCTTCAGTCCGTCAGTGGAAGCTCATGAATATTCATGAGCACTCCCGTACTGACATGTGCAAGAGGGAGGGCAGGGCTGACAAAGGGGTGTGCCAGGGCTTGTGACAGGACATGAAGGGGCGGTGCCTTAGCAAATGGCTGTTAAAATAGAATACAAGAAAATTGGTCTTTCAAAGTTGTTTTTTTTAAAACAGAAAATGCTAAAAGTATTTTTTCTTACTACAGAACTGATTTATTAAAAAAAACACACATGCAGGATATTGACTGAACTGCAGCTTTAAGCAAAAAAGATAACTCATGTGCTAAACTACCTCATCTTTCTCAAGGAAGAGAGCCGGTACATCTCTCTCTGACTCTACAAAGGGGGTTTAATAGATAAGACAAGGGGCCCAGCTAAACAAAGAAATTACAGTTGCAGCATTAATGAGAGTTTGAAGGGAAAAACTTATCACACACACACACACACACACACACACACACACACACACACACACACACACACACACACACACACACACACACACACACACACACACAATCCATAACGCAATGAAACACAAAGCATGACTCTTCTTATAGCTATGGAAAACAAAAGCCTGGTTATAGCTATACATAGAAATTATGTGAAAATATTATTCTTCCCTGAAGGTCCATGGATAGTGTAGCAATAACATGGTTCCGATCTGCACCCTGACATCAGGAAATTAAGAGGAAAGATCCGGTGCGACAGCAAACAGACAAATTACGTCAGATCCACAGTTGAATACAGTAGCTTTATTGGTATGGACACACACAGGTAAAAACAGCAGGCTGCAGCACAGCCTCCTCCTCTACGCGTTTCTTCTGGGAAGCGCCAGCAGAGCGTGAAACGCGTAGAGGAGGAGGCTGTGCTGCAGCCTGCTGTTTTTACCTGTGTGTGTCCATACCAATGAAGCTACTGTATTCAACTGTGGATCTGACGTCATTTGGCTGTTTGCTGTCGCACAGGATCTTTCCTCTTCATTTCCTCACACTCATCTTGCCGGATGCACGCTGCGGGAAGGGCTACGGAGGAGCTACTGGACCCAGGACGGAAGAGCTGACAGGGGTAAGATTGCTTTCTTTGCCCCTGAGCCCCGACCTCCCTAGTGGTCCCATGATGCTCCATATGCCTTACCTTCAGCCCACTCACACTCATTATGTGTGTTCATCATACGGAGCAAGCCAGAGCGCATGACAGCAATTCATCCCTGACATCAGGACCATGATCTCTGCTCACAGAGCTCAGGTTGCGATCTTCCCCAAGAGAAGTTCTAAGATGTTGGGTCACCAGGGTGCCACTCAATATGAGATTGCCCAAGTGTCATGCGACACTCAGATGGTTAAAGGAGCAGCCCCCCCGCCCATCTCATTTTATATCCCCAATTTAAATTTACAGGATGGGAACCCGGGGGTGCCACAGGAGACTTAAGCCGCTATTTTCAGCTCTGGGATTCTGAGACCTACCAGTGAAATGACAGTGTTTAAATATCTGTGACATCATTGGATGTGGCTTCCTATTGGATAGCCATATAAATCCCCTTTAAAAACCAGGAAGTATCTTGGGAATCAAACTTTCCCCAAAATTGAAAATAGTGCAGTTGAGCTCTGGAAGACTCCTCGGTTCCAATGTTATATAAAAAGAAAAATGTGGGAATCAATGAGAGTTTACTGTGTGTGTGTGTGTGTGTGTGTGTGTGTGTGTGTGTGTGTGTATATATAAATATGAGAGAGAAGGAGAGGGAGAGAAGGGGAGGGAGAGAGAGAAGGAGGGGGAGAGAAGGGGAGGGAGAGAGAGAAGGAGGGGGAGAGAGGGTGAGAAGGAGAGAGAGCGAGAGAGAGGAGGGCGAGAGACAAGGAGAGAGAGAGAAAAAAGGGGGGGGGGAGAGAGAGAAGGAGATAGAGTGGGAGAGAGAGAGGAAGAGAAGGAGAGAGAGACAGACAGATTCAGAACCAATATTTTAAAGAGATGTTCATTACCAGTAAAGGTCAGACATTGCAGTGCTGTTCTGCAGACTAAATGGGTCACAAAAGGTACCACAGTGATTTCCTTGGTCTTTTATGCAATTCAGCACACGTCCAACATTTATGAGGGAGTTGTTTAGAAATAATATTCTATTTCTCATTCATTTTCAATTACAGTGTGCAATACTAAATCTGAAAAGAAAATGTATGTATTATACTGCATCTTGCAAAATAATTACTGGCTTTAAGATTAACACATTAATATTATTTGATTCAATCATTTTAATTGTGCAAAAAAGCCTGTTTTGTTCTTTTATAGTAGAGAATTATATGCATTCTCATGGTAACATCTGATGTAACGAAACACACTGAAGCCTGCAGGATTTGATTGTTTTTCCAATGATTTAAAATGGACAATCTAACGTTAAATGAATTCACATTGATCACATACTGTGCATCTTCCCCACCAATTATACATTACAGGGTGCCACTACTGTATACTAATGTGTTGTCGTCAGTCATTTTATTACAGCTAAACTTGTTAGATGGTCCTTTATTGCTTTTACTGAAAGCCTGTTAACTGTAGGTTCATGGGCTAGAATTCATCTGTTAATTTGTCATTTAAAGGCACTGAACATGTTACTTCTGAGTTATAGAGGCTTATTCTAGTAGCTCCAAAGTGTGACAAACCGCTTCTAAAGTGCACTTTAGAAGTGGATTGCCATGCTTTGCTATTCTGCAAGCCATAATCGCATGTCCAAACCGCGTCTAAGCGGCTTTTTTAGAAGCGGTTTCACTTGCTCTAACAATCCGATCGGTTTGTCAAAAAAGCCTCAAACTTTTTTCATTTTTTGCCCACAACTGCTATTCTAGTAGCTCCGTTATGCAAGCCGCTTCTAAAAACTTGCATTTTTTCACGCCACCACAAGGGGGCGAGATTGTTATTGCGTGTTACATCTAGAGCCTGAAATATTAGCTGAGAGGGCAAAACCCATAAATCAGACTGGGGAAGGAGTTAGCATCCGCTCAGGTCATATCGCTGTTAAACCACTTGGTTTGTCACTTTTTCTAGAAGCGCTTTAGAAGAAGCGATTTGCAATAGATACCATTTTTTACCTCTCATTTAATTCCGCCTTTGTGAACAAGTAAACCGTGCAGTTTGGCAAAGACAATGTCGGAGAAACTAGAATAAGCCCCTTAATGCACAGTACATATTGGAAAGCAGTTAGCACTCTTACTTTATAACCTTCTGATTGTGTTTAAAGTTTAAACATTCCCCTTCTTTTCTTTTCATGGTAAAGCATAATTGTATAATATACAATTGTATAATTCTACATTCTTACCTAGGCTGGCAACCGTTTAAATGCTCCTGTTATAAATCTGTAAAATCCTGATTGTGTACCTAACATAATGGCTGCCATTCCGTTTCAATCAATCCTTCAGTCATTGTAACCCAGCTGCTACAGTACAGTACAATGTATCCTTATATTATGAAAGTAACAGTATCTATTGTTACAGTTTGCAGCTCAAACTCCTGGGAGCATTGGCGACAAATTATTACAAACAGGAAAATATTGCAAAGATCTTGCACTGCTGGGGAGGTGAGCTAAAACCTGCTATAGAAATCAAAGGATGTTGTATATATTTAAAAAAAAAAAAAAACTTACTAAAAATGGCATTAAGAGTTTATTAAAATTAAAAAAAAAAAACGGTCACTTAACCAATATTACAGAACTGATTTTTTTAACCATACGATTTCACGTTTTGCTGCTTTAATAAAATAATTATTTATCTTCATACGTTTTTTGATTGATTACAATATACATGACTTTAAAGCTGCAGTTCAGTCAATATCCTGCATGTGTGTTTTTTTTAATAAATCAGTTCTGTAGTAAGAAACAATACTTTTAGCATTTTCTGTTTTTAAAAAAACAACTTTGAAAGACCAATTTTCTTGTATTCTATTTTAACAGCCATTTGCTAAGGCACTGCCCCTTCATATCCTGTCACAAGCCCTGGCACACCCCTATGTCAGCCCTGCCCTCCCTCTAGCACTTGTCAGTGCAGGAATGCTCATGAATATTCATGAGCTTCCACTGCCAGTCAAGCAGATTATAAACAAATCCCAGCTTTTAATGTCACCAAATTTCGACCTATCAATACATGGAAAACGAATTGACCGGCAGCTATACAGTTCTTTAGCTAATTAGAGATTGCACACATAAAACTATTGAAGTAAAAAAATAAATGTAAAAAAAAAAAAAAAAGACTGAACTGCAGCTTTAAATGTGCAATCCCTCTTAGCTTAATGTAATAGTCTTCCTTAAAGCAGCAATATTGTTTCATTTAAAAAAAAAAAAATTATTACAGGAGTGAAGCAAATCATCTCCGGGGCTGAAGAGTGTTAATTTAATCTCAGGGGCCGCCCTGCTTCCAGAGATAGTTACCTCCGTAGTGGGCGCCAGTATCTCTTTTCAGTTTAAATGTCCCAGTCACGCAGGCCAATAGGAAGCCACAGAAAGAGGAAAGAACGAAATGGGCTTTCCCTGCGCAAACTCCTGTTCAGCATACAGTAATATCACACAACATGGAGAAACTACAGGAAAACCTCTCCCAGGTTTCAGCTCCCCATATCCAAAAACCAACAAAAAAAGGGTTGGGGGAAAAAAAACAAACAAACACAAAAACTTATAGGTGTCTGAGTTTTGTAAAAAATAATAATAATAATAATAAATAGGAAAAAAATGTATAATGTGCTCCGACTGTAAAAGAACCAAACCACTCCTTAAAGTGGAATTACATTGTATAATACCCCTAAAGTTATCTTGTCCATCCATGTATCTTAAGAACTAGCTGCAATAAAAGAGTATCTTTCTCACTGATACCATGGAAAGGCTATCAAAAAGAAACTACTACTACTATTATATATATATTTCCCCCCCCCCCCCTTCATTTTATATAGTATGCAGTAGTTTATGTTTGGCTACTCGCATAGTGATGTATGTCTATAGGTAAGGCCCTGGGCATGGTCAGCGCTTACGCGCTGAGCCGTGCTGAGGCGCGCTTGCACTTACCTGTGAGCCCCTACAGCCGCCATGAGAGCGGCTTTAGTAGGGGCTCGCCTACGCTTCCGCAAGCGCGCGGAAGCGTAGGTCTTAGGTAATTTTTTAAATCACGCGCTTGCCGGAGCGCAGGGCCGGTCACGTGAGCGGTTCGCCCAATGAGGGCGAACCAGCTCCGTGACATCACTGGCCCGCCCCCTGACGGCGCGCTGTCTAAGGCCAGGGAAAACACCTGCTTTCCCTGAGCCTCAGCGCGTCTCAGCACGCTTGCGGGAACCCTGGACGAGGCCTAAGTTGTGGAAGAAGGGAGATTGGGAAAACGGGGGCTAATGTCAGGACTTGGAAGATTAGGTCTAGTGTAGGGGTGGCCAATCCGCGGGCCGCAGGTCAACACGGCATTTGTAATGACCCGTGTGATACTCGGTGATCAACCTCTCCTCAAGCCACCCCCCTACCCCTGCTGGTGCACCTGGCCAGCATTCCAATCCAACTTCTGAAATGTGACAGTGGAAACACTGACCTCGTTGTGTTACAATTCAGCTCTGTAATGGCCGCACCTGCTGACTCAACAACACGGTGCTAGCAAGCACTCTGTTCAATTTACATGTTATATGTTCAATAAACAACACGGTTTAAGAAGTAACAGGTTCCTGGTACAGTATGTTGACATGTGCCCCTGAGAAACGGCCAGAAAGATCAGAAGGCTTAATGCTAAACTATATACCTAACGGGTCCTGCAAAGGAAGAGGCAGGAAGGAGGTAGTGGTGATTGTCAGATACTGTATCATGTGGTTAGGGGAGAGAAAGGTTTAGTTTAAAGGTCACATTTTAGGTCTCATTTCTAGATCATTGTAAAGTATTAAAAAAAAAAAAAGATTTCCAGGTATTCTTCATGCATCCAGTTACATTCACCAGTACTCACAGAGCTATAGTCTCCATTTAGAGGTATTGTCCATCCAGATGAATCGGTAGACTGGGCTGGAGTCTTCTTTTCAACAGTGCTGACTTGGTTTTCCTGTTGCTCGAAATATTCGAGAAATGAAGGTTTAACAGGTTGTACAGGCTCGCTGCTGTCTGGAAAATTAAAGCAAAAGCAAGTTACTTCTATTTTTAAACCTTCTAAAACGAATTGGCTGGCGAAGGCAGCCGAACGGTCAGTTAGCTCTCCACAATGCTGCCTCCCCATACATCTCACAACTGAGGTAGGGAGGGACAAGCAAGAGGTAATGGACTAAACAGAAGGGAAAGCAATGGGGAAATTGCAATGGGTCATGGGGTGGAATGGGGGCGTAGGAAGGCACCCACGTTAACCATTTGGATGTCCAATTCTAAAAAAACAACCTCCTCCCCCCATCCCTTTCTATCCCCCCCTCACCTCCCACATCTCTCTCCCATCTGTGATGGTGAGGGGGTAACCAGGCTCAATAATAAAGGTTAAGCCTGTTTGGTTACCTCTGATCCTTGTATTGGGGTTCAGGAGTGTCAGCTCGAGCCCAGTGATTGTCTATGCATTGTGAATAATTATGTGACAAGAATGTATGTGTTTTTACCTTTCCAGGAGTGCCAGCAAGCAGGGATTGCTGGGCTATGAGTTTCAGGGAGGGTTTTATGGAGAAAGTGTTGTCAGAATGTGCCTAGCTAGTTGGGGTCCAAAGTTGCCGGATACCCCAAAAATGTACCTGGGAATCAGGTCGGAATCCCGGATACATATAGGCACATTGCTCTGGCAAAATCTTCCCTTGAAAACATTTGTGCTACTCACCGCTAGGATTCCCTGCTTCAGCACAGACCAGAAAGGTAAATAGGGCATAGGGATGGGAGGAATCCCTGGAACGGTAAAGATGTCCCTAGGTTAAGGGGGGATGCCCAGTTAATGCCCAGAACCCGGTATAGTGATTCTGGGGGTGCTCCAACCATAGATAAGGTTGTGAGGATTTTTAAAGTCTAGTATAGTGTGTGGGGATATGGCTAGTAGAAAAAGTGCAACTTCTTATTCTATTCCCCATAACCATAAGACTTAGGAAAGTATAAAATGTATGGTTTTATTAAACAGTGTGTTTAACGTACATATATGCTTGTGCACGGTATTATGAGCTGGGTCTTTCCGGACCGATGTTCTGGGTGTCACTGGGCTACCAGCTTGGTGCCACTGTGTCTACCCAGACATCGGACATGAAAGCCACAGAGGATGCCAGAGCTGTGAAGAGCATTTGGGCAGGACATTTAGGCTTGAGCACTCGTCCTGGGATGAATGGAAGTCCTCTGACTACCATTTGCCTTTCGCAGACTGTGAGGAGCCTAAACCATACTATAAGAAACCCTCAGCCAATCCGGAGAGCAGATTCTAAGCACCGGAACAGCAGCGGCAAATTTGAAACGACCAAAAGATGCTCTTAGAGAAATGGCAGCGAGTCGGCTTCAGAAATTTCAAGACAGAATATTTTCTAAGACCCACTTTTCGGGGCCAAGTTCTGAGAACTGAACGTAGCAGTCGCAGCTAGGATTGCAAGCCAAAAACAGTTCCAGGACATTTGGGTCTAACTCCCGGTCAAGGGATTTCAGCACCTCCAGAACATTTCGAGTCCCGGTCAACTAAAAACTTTGGTTCTTTGCTTATTTCAACTAGTTCAAGTCTAGTTCTTTGCCCCAGACCCCCAGTAAGTGTGTCTCTCATGTACTTTGTGTTTCACAGTGTGTTTGCCTGTTTAAGTGAATAAATGACAATTTATTTCATCAACTCGTTTTGCTCAATGTTATGATCCCGGTATAAAAAGGTGTAAATGCCTGGTCTCCAATGACACCATCACTTTACTTTAATACCTTATGATGTCCCCAAATCTTTCCGCCTCGCTCTCCTTCTACTGCATTCTTACTTTCTCCACATCTGCCAACTGACTTCCTCTTTCCTTCTCTGCTTTCGGTGTAAACTTTATAGCTTTCTGCCTCTCATTATGTCATCAGTCTGAAGTCATGTGCCAGATATATAGCCTACCAGGTATAACACCCGATGGCCCACATGGAACCCAACATTCCTAGCAGCCCCCCCTTTGGCGTTTGAAAGCATCCAGCCCATGAAGGTTCTCCTTACTTTGTTACATAAAGTAATCCTTCCAATTTTGGTTGTTCTAGGTCAGGGGTTAGCAACCTGCAGCTCTTTCTTCACCTACATTCGGCTCTCCTCTGTCCGCAGGTTGACGCTCCCCAGTTGCTGCCTATCTCCCTCTCTGTGACGTCGGTGCACGCTGAAAGTTGCACTGGCATTGAGAGAGTCCAGCGTGGGACAGTGTAGGAGGCATGCCAGCAACTGGCAAGGTGCCGTCGGCAACAAGAGGCCCGACAATTGCCAGCTGGGCCCCCGCGCAGCCACCGACAGAACAGTGAGGAAGAAAGGCAGCAGCTGGGGAGCGGCAACCCAGAACAGTGAGGAAGAAAGGCAGGCCCAATGTAAGTGTTTATGTATGTATCTGTGTGTTTGTGTGTGTGTGTGTGTGTGTGTATTTGAAGGGGGGGGGTAGTGTGTGTGTATTTGGGGTGGTTGTGTGTATTTGGGGGGCATAGTGTGTGTATTGTGTGTATTTGGGAGGGGACAGTGTGTGTATTTGGGGGCATAGTGTGTGGGTGTGTGTATATTTGGGAGGGGATAGTGTGTGTATTTGGGAGCATAGTGTGTGTATTTGAGGGGCATAGTGTGTGTGTATTTGAGGGGTAGTGTGTGGGTGTGTGTATATTTGGGAGGGGATAGTGTGGGTGTATTTGGGGGCATAGTTTGTGTATTTGGGGGTTAAAGTGTATGTGTGTGTATTTGGGGGTTAAGGTGTGTGTATTTGGGGGGTTAGTGTGTGTGTATTTGGGGGTTAAGGTGTGTGTATTTGGGGGGTTAGTGTGTGTGTATTTGGGGGTTAAGGTGTGTGTATTTGGGGGGTTAGTGTGTGTGTGTATTTGAGGGTTAAGGTGTGTGTATTTGGGGGTTAAGGTGTGTGGATTTGAGGGTTAAGGTGTTTGTGTGTGTATTTGGGGGCATAGTGTGTGTGTATTTGAGGGGTAGTGTGTGTGTGTATTTGGGGGTTAAGGTGTGTGTATTTGGGGGGGTTAGTGTGTGTGTGTATTTGAGGGGTAGTGTATGTATGTATGGTGCATTTGTAAATGACAAACTGTTTTGCACAGAAAAACAATGAAAAAAACCCAAAATAAAGTGACTTATTGTGAAATGCATTTTATTCCCCCACATTTTTTCCTTTCCCTGATTCTGATTAAAGTAACTGTCATATGCTACTGCTTATACAGTGGCTCAGTGAGGCCTTGGGCAAGTCACTTTAACTCCCTGTGCCGCAGGCACCAAAAAACAGATTGTAAGCTCGATGGGGCAGTTGATTGTGCAAAATGTCTCTGTAAAGCGCTACATAAAACTAGTAGCGCTATACAAGAGCATGCTATTATTTTTATTATTACAGTATATACCTATTTGCGTGTGTACTGTAAATGTATGTGTTTGTGGGGGGTGTAATATTCATGCATGTGTTGCGGCTCTCGGAATATTTTGAACAAAGACATTTTTTTTTAGAAAATGGCTCTTCTTCCTTGAAAGGTTGCAGACCCCTGTTCCAACAAAGACTCCGTTTACTAAAATGTGCCTTTCTAAAATTAAGGAATAATAAACAAGAAATAAATTGGGGTGAAGTACTTGCAAGGGGGGAAAAAAAGCAAGATAAATGGCCAGTCAATAAAACTAGTGTTAGGTAAGTGCACTTATCAGTGTATATAGTTTTGGGTAATAAATATAAACAAGTCTAAACTGAAGTGACTAAATAAGCAGGTAGTGGAAGGAATGGAAAAGAACAGGCAGGCATTTAGATTATTAAAGTCAAAGGGAACGGAGGCATCGTATCAGAATTATAAGGAATGTGACAAATTGCAAAAGGGCAATCAAATTAGCAGAATTTATGGGAAAAAAAGTATTGCAATGGAAAGTAAGATCAACCCTAAAAAGTTCTTCAGGTACATTCATAACAAAAAGATTAGAAGAGAGAATATAAGACCCTTTTAGTGTGAGATAGCCACGTCTTTTATTGGGGATAATTTGAAGGCAGAGGTATTCAACACATTTTTTTGCCTCTCTCTCTCTCTCTATATATATATACACAGAGGAGTCAATTGCAGAACATATTGCAAGTGGAGGTAGCAAGAGGAGATCATATTCGGGAATACTTATAACCAAATAATAGCTAACCTTATTAGTTTTATTGAGAATAGAAGTAGGAATTTAGACCAGGGTAATGCAGTTGACGTGGCCTACTTAGATTTAGCAAAGGCTTTTGATACGGTTCCACACAAAAGGTTAGTGTACAAAATAAAGGAAATCTGTTGGGGTGAAAATATTTGCATCTGGATTTAAAACTGGTTGAAGGATAGATAAAAGATAGTTGTCATGAATTAAACCTTTCCAGGTTGGACTAAAATTGTAAGTGGAGTATCTCGGATTAGTACTGGGGCCATTGCTTTTTAACTTGTTTATTAATGACCTTGAGGTTGGCATCGAGAGCAAAGTCTCCATCTTTGCTGATCACACTAAATTATGTAAGGTAGTAGAATCAGAGCATGGCGTCATTTCTCTACAGAAGGATTTGGATGAACTGGAAACTTGGGACAGGAAAATAGCAGATGAGGTTTAATACAGATAAGTAAAGTTATGCATTTGAAAAGCAAGTATAAAAACAGACAGCACACAAACTAAATGAGAAAAGTAGGTCAATCCTTGATGGAGTAGGATTTAAAAGTTCTTACAGACAGCAGGCTTTCCAGTAGTGCCCAATGTCAGGCAATAGGTGCAAAAACAAATAGGATGTTATCTTGCAAAAAACAGGTTATGGGTCGAAGGGAAGACAGCATAATTCAGCCACTGTATAAATCCTTAGTAAGACCCCAACTTGAAAACGGAGTACAGTTTTGGGCACCACTCCATAAAAAAAATTATGGAACTAGAAAAAGTACACAGAAGAGCTACCAAATCAATAAAGGGGATGATAGATTTGACATAGGAGGATAGGCTAGCTAAATTAGTTTTGTTTACATTCGAAAAGAGGCGATATGATAACTATTACAAATATATTCAGGATGTGTACAAGGAACTTTCAAGATAAATATTAATTCCAAGGACAGTACAAACAACACAGGTGTCATCTATTAAGGTTGGAGGATAGGAGATGCCACCTGCAGCAAAGCGATATTTACAGTAAGGGTGGTTAAAATGTGGAATGCATTACCCATGGAGACAGTAATGGCAGATGCAATTGATAGCTTTAAGAAAAGGTTACACTTTTTTATTTGTTTTGTTTTAACGAACAGAAAGGTATATAGGGATATACCAAATCAATCAACATGGGAAGGATGTTGATCCAGGTAGTAATCTGATTGCTATTACTGGAATCAGGAAGGAATTTATTTTTCCCCTTGGGGGACATCATTGAATAATGTTTCACTGGGTTTTTTTTGTTTGCCTTGATTAAAAATGACATGCCCATCGAGTTCAACTTATGTTACATTGAGACGATATAGATCCAGAGACCAATATACTGTAAATACAAATATAGGAGGCGTATCTCCGTCGTCTCAATGTAACATAAGTTGAACTCGAAGGGCGTGTCTTTTTTTCAATCTCCTCTTCTATGTAAGAACACATATTCTACTCCTTACACCCCTCATCCTCCTCCTGTCTTTATCAAGAAAAGACCATCCCAGCTGCTAACTTCATAGCCAGCAGAGGTATAAAATGTGATGCATCTCATAATCTGCACATTATGCAACTCCTCCCTAACCCTATCATTTGACACCCTACATCACAAGCGGACACATATGGGTCAAAAATGGGACCAAAGACTTTGATAAATTGATGCTATGAAACAGCAAAATGCTAGAGACACACTTGCATCAATTTTGCTCCAAGTTTGCTTTGTAAGTAGACAGACTCCTCCACCAATCCACTGTATCTTTTCCCAGGGCCTTCAGTGATAAAACAGAACTGTTTCTGCTTTGTGTGCGCATGGAGTAGGTCTCAGAAGGATCCTGCTGCTTGTATACAGTAGATCAGCTTTATAACTTCCCTTAAGGTAAATGCTGCAAGGTGGAGCCAGCAGAAGATAATGAAGTGGAAAGAAGGGAGGAAGAAAGAGAGGGGTTACTAAGTACTGCTCAAGTGATACTCTAGGTGCAAGAGCGGTATACCAAGAACAATCTATATAAAATAAACGTGCTTATTTTAGATTTTTTTTTAAGTGGCCTGTTTTACAAAAGTCTCATTTGACTTTATGATCAAATAAATAATTTTTTGGAGTCACCCTCTCTACCTTGTTTTTGTATCGGTGGTGCGACGCAACTACTTCTGTGCACTATCTGGTGGATCCTAACCTTGTTCCAGCAGCAGAGGGACTCACATACAAACAAGTGAGTGTCCTCTTCAAATATTGAATTTCCATTAAGGAAAGGGGGATTGTTATATCTTACATTGAAAGGCTGAGGAGAATATTTTGAATCACACATGTGTCCTCTGAGTTCACTCTCAGAGAGTTTATCAGGATGAATGCTATCGCCAGGTTATTAGCCCATGAATTAACTCCCCCTCTACAATGAAGATCTCATTGTGGGTTGGAAAGGATTACCTCCCTAAGAACTGCACAATATATTTACACTCTGTTCATATACTCGAGCCCCAGAATCCATCTGGACTTTCATTTGATTTCATTTGATTCCATGATCTTACTGCTTGCATTTCTTCATCTTCTCTGTAATTTGCTCAATTCATAAATGCAATTATTGTATTTTTTGGTAACGACCTGGACTTTCTTTCAACTAGCTGTTATAAATAAGAAACGAGTTACATACAGATACAGCGGCCATTATTTTAACAAATCACGCGGTGTATACCTTGAAATACCCATGTGATGGCGCGGAATTACTTCCAACCGTACCGCCTTAAGACGCGAGTGCATAAAATGGCATTTTAATGTTCTGGCTTTTAAACACCTGAAATTGACACAGTAGCACAGTACTGTACACATTACAATTCATTCATTTAATTGCATTTAATTGCACACAATCCATGAAATTCATACAAAGCAACCGCGATAAACACGTGTGCCTGGGGCGATTGGCCGTGTTCATGCCGCGTGGAGTAAAGCAGCGCACACGAAAACGGCGCCGTGATTTCTGTAGTAGATGCTCAACCATTGTCAAATGTAGACGACTAGGAGACTCATCCCATAGTGTTAATGTATAACATGTTTAATATTTAATTCATACTGATGATCTTATATATGTACTGGCTTAAAGAATGATACTTGAAGTATTTGTGCAGTCATCTCAGCACTTGAATTCAAGCAAAAATTGTGGTGCTATGGCAAGAGATCTAATAAAAGATTTGAGAGGGTCGTGCTTATTTGGTTCAAAATAAAAGTATAATTGAAAAGAACAGACGTCATTTATTTCTAACATTGATGCAGAATGAACCTTTTTCGCATCATAGTGTATGAAATAAGGTTTGCTTTTTCGTTGTGACCTTAACGCAGCGCTGAAGGTTATGACTTGTAGGTTTGCCTTCTGAGGCAGTAAAAGGCTTCCTTTTCCTTGGGGAGGATATTCTTTCGGAGCCGAGGAACGGTGTACTTGCTAGATACTACTGAAAGATTGAAGTGAAATTGGATTACAGCATGTCGACCGGTACTTAGACTGGTATTGGCAGTGTTGTCTCATATAGCAAAGAAATGAGTTATACACGATCAATAGGATGTCACAATCCTAAAGTGTGTCTATATATATATATACACTTATTAAGGTTATGGTGGGTAAAAAAAGTGACAAAAACCCTCCACAGTAAAGCATATACAGTAGCAACTGTAAATATTCCTGTATGTTCACTTGCATGTCTTAGACAGGTCTGCAGAGTGAACATACAGGAATATTTACAGTTGCTATATATATATATATATATATATATATATATATATATATATATATATATATATATATATATATATATATACACACACACATATGTGGATTTGGCGCTTTTTCCATATTTTTGTATTGGAATAAATTGTAATCCTTTTTATTTAATTTTATTTTAGAGTGCACCAATGTGGGATAATTTTTCCTCCCTCCCATATCTTATAGGGGTTTTAGTTTACTATTTTGTTGTAGGTCCATGGTGATTATATTTTCATGAATGCCATTGTACATATACATATAAATCTCTCTCTCTCACTCACTCACTCACTCACTCACACTCTCACTCTCAGAGAGAGAGAGAGAGAGAGAGAGAGAGAGAGAGAGAGAGAGAGAGAGAGAGACAACACACCGAGGTGTGGGGGTGATTCAACAGAGACCCGGTGCACTGGGGGTCCCCGGATCTACCAGACAATATTAGCTCTCCAGTCTCAGAATGTAAGGTTTACGTTTGCGTCTTACTGAAGGATCGTGCTCTGAGACTGGAGAGAAGGTAGAGATATATACAGTACATAGATATATATATATATATATATATATATATATATATATATATATATATATTACAACAAGACAAACTGCCTGCAACAGACTAAGCAAATAATGAGAACTTCAATTAGTAATATAATAACCACTAACGGTGCTAGGGACTAGAAGTAATATACTGTTGCGGCTAAGCTTATTCTAAAGCTTAACCGCAATTGTTCGGGGCTTTTTTTTCCAGCCGCCGAACTTGGCCGCGCGCCGGCCGTTTCTCCGTTCAGCGCTAATGGAGCTGAACAATGGAAGCGCCTGTGGCGCCGGAAAAAAAAGCCTGCGTCTGCACGCGGTTTAAAAATACCCGCGGTGGCGGCCGCTTTAGACTCAGGGCGGCCGCCACTGTAACAATGAAAAGAAAAAGAAAAGCGTCCCAACTCAGCACTCAAGTATACTCAGAGGAAATATCAAAGAATATTATGATTTATTTAACAACACAAATAATCAAACATAAAATACAAAAAATATTAAAACAAACCCTGACATCCTCCTGTGATAGAATATGTATCAGACAGGGGAAATCCCCTATGAAGATACTGATGGACCCCTAATACCCCAGGCAAGGGAAAAAAGCCTATAAGCACAAAATATACGTAAACAAGGGGTTAACAATAACCCCTTGAACCTACAAGGCCGGCCTCACCCCTAGTAAATATAAAACCACACAGTAAGCATACTGTAGATCAGGGGAGCGCAAACTTTTTGTGCTGCGCCCCCCTGTCTCTCGGGCCCCCCTGCCTTCCTTCAGCCGCGTCAGATGACGCTGCGTGGGCGTGTGACGTTAGGTCACATGGTGCCATGGCGACGCAACACAGACGGCTGAATCCCGGTAAGTAAACAGTTGCAGGGGCCTCACGCGATCCCCCGGCATTTAATTTTAATTTAAATGCCTGGGGGAAGAGCGCGGGGCCTCTGCAACTACCCGCGCCCCCCCAGCACAATCTCCAGACCCCCCTGGGGGTCGCGTCCCCCACTTTGCACACCGCTGCAGTAGATAACACATGCACCAAATTGCCTAATACATGCTGATGTCAAATACATATATTATATACATACACCGTAAATGCAGTTGGTATAATCAAGGCAAACCAGGCACAGTACCAAAAAGAGACTGTTCGTATGGGATCAACAATGGTTAACAGTTCACATCAGTTACCATAGTCCATTAGACCATCCATGCCACACTGTGATAGTAAAATGTCCAAAGGGTAAAGATCTTCCAATTGAGGTGTCCATCCGCAGGGGAGTCAGGGAAAAACAAACGCGTCTCTTTTTGGTACTGTGCCTGGTTTGCCTTGATTATACCAACTGCATTTACAGTCCTACGCGTTTCGGCCTGGCATCTTTTTGGACTGTTGCTTCCATGCTTTACAATTGCAGGCCATAATTTAGAGATTTCACTCTCAGAATTCATTTGATACTTTTTCTCTGTTTTTGGCCTCAAGCTGATATTCTGCTTATATACTCTCTGTGAGCATGGTTGTATATGTTGCATGTGTTGTGTGTTTAGGCAGTCATTGAGCTCCATTACCATCTGGTCTACCTAGTTGTGTATACACATGTTTATCATTAGACCCTTTGTGGGCCTTTGATTTTGTGTTCTGATCTTCAGACACTAATTCAGCCATTCTTTTGCCATTGAGTTCCGTTCCCTCCAGTATTCGGATTTAAAGTCTCCCCCCCCCCCCTATTTTATGTCTTTTCTACCCTCTTTTTAATGTTATATCAATAAACTTTTGTTACTCTTTGTATATACCTGTGTGCTTCATTAAGGGAACTTTGTTGTTGTCTTCATATTTCCCCATCCCTGAAGCACCGCTGGCATATCACTGATATTCTATGACGGCCAGTATTTAGGTACACTGATAGCCAGGTGTACATGCGGTACTCTGTGTGTTTGTGCTTTACTGTGGAGGGTTATTGTCACTTTTTTTACCCACCATAACCTTAATAATCGTGGTATATATATATACCACAATTATTAAGGTTATGGTGGGTAAAAAAAGTAAACCCACCATACCTTACTGGTTTTAGCACCTCTTATTTATGGCCTGTTGCAGGCATTTTTTCGTGTTTTATATATATATATATATATATATATATATATATATATATATATATATATACAGTGCTCGACAAACCCGGTCGCCCACTCGCCAGGCGCGAACGGAAATTGGCCCGTGGCCAGCTACTTTTTCCCCCTGCTCTGCGCAAATTTTTAAAAAATTTAAAAAAAAAAATAACAAAAAAAATATCCTCCTGGCTGATTGGCCAATTGGTCGTGACGCGGAATGGAGCCCTTCTCTGCAGGGGTAATGGCTTCTCCTCGCGCGCGCGGTCCGTCTCCGTCTCCTGCCCGCGCTTCCCTCCTCATCCCCTCCAGTCTCCGCTCCTGTCGGGCAAGAGATGACAGCAGGGGATTTCTCCCCCCATCTCCCCCCCCCTCCCCCCTGCCCCGCTTGCCCTCCGGTTCTGCTCCTGTCCCTGTGGCTGCTCGCGCGGGGCAGGAGATGACAGCGGGTGATGTTCCCCCGTCCCGGTTGCCCTACGGTCCCCGCTTTCCCCCAGTGCCAGTGGCTGCTCCCGATGCCAGCAGGGGTGTTCCCCTCGGTCCCCGTGGCTGTCTCCGCTTCCCCACCCCCCCACAAATGTAAAAAAATAAATAAATAACAAAAAAAAATATCCTCCTGGCTGATTGGCCGTGACGCGGTCGTGACGCGGAATGGAGCCCTTCTCTGCAGGGGTAAGAAATGGCTGCTCCTCGCGTGCGCGGTCCCTGTCTCCTGCTCGCGCTTCCCCTCTCATCCCCTCAGTCTCCGCTCCTGTCCCCGTGGCTGCTCGCGTGGGGCAGGAGATGACGGCAGGGGATTTCCCCCCCACCCACTCCCCCGTCCCGCTTGCACTCCGGTTCCGCTCCTGTCCCCGTGGCTGCACGCCCGGGGCAGGAGATGACAGCGGGGAATGCCCCCCCCCCCCAAACCAGCTTCCCCTTTGGTCTCCGCTCCTGTCCCCGTGGCTGCTCGCGCGGGGCAGGGGATTTCCCCCCCTGTCCCGCTTGCCCTCCGGTTCCGCTCCTGTGGCTGCATCCGCTACCCCCCCCCCCTACACAGAGAGTGTGTGTGTGTATGAGAGTGTGTGTGTGTATGTATGAGAGAGAGTGGTGTGTGTGTGTGTGTGTGTGTGTGTGTGTGTGTGTGTGTGTGTGTGTGTGTAAGAGAGAGAGAGAGAGAACTTGTAGGACACCAAAGGTACCCCCCCACCCAGTCAGTCATCCCCCCACCCCACCCAGTCAGTCATCCCCCCACCCCACCCAGTCAGTCATCCCCCCACCCCACCCAGTCATCCCCCCACCCCACCCTGTCAGTCATCCCCCCACCCAGTCATCCCCCCACCCCACCCAGTCAGTCATCCCCCCACCCCACCCAGTCAGTCATCCCCCCACCCCACCCAGTCAGTCATCCCCCCACCCAGTCAGTCATCCCCCCATCCCACCCAGTCAGTCATCCCCCCACCCCACCCAGTCAGTCATACTCCCCCCCACCCAGTCAGTCATACTCCCCCCCACCCAGTCAGTCATACTCCCCCCCACCCAGTCAGTCATACCCCCCACCCAGTAAGTCATACCCCCCCACCCAGTAAGTCATACCCCCCCCATCCAGTCACTCATACAACCCCCACCCAGTCACTCATACCCCCCACCCAGTCAGTCAGTCATACCCCCCCACCCAGTCAGTCACCCCCCCACCCAGTCAGTCATCCCACCCCCCTGCCCAGTCACCCCACCCAGTCAGACAGTTAGTAATCCCCACCCAGTCAGTCAGTAATCCCCACCCAATCACCCACCCAGTCACCCCACCCAATCACCCACCCAGTCACCCCACCCAATCACCCACCCAGTCACCCCATCACCCCACCCAGTCACCCCATCACCCCACCCAGTCACCCCATCACATCACCCAGTCTCCCCATCACCCCACTCAGTCACCCCATCCCCCCACAGTCACCCTCTCTCCGTCTCTCACCCTCTCTCTCTCCCTCTCACCCTCTCTCTCTCACCCTCTCTCGGTCTCTCTCTCACCCTCTCTCCATCTCTCTCTCACCCTCTCTCGTCTCTCTCTCACCCTCTCTCCGTCTCTCTCTCACCCTCTCTCCGTCTCTCTCTCACCCTCTCTCCGTCTCTCTCTCACCCTCTCTCCGTCTCTCTCTCACCCTCTCTCCGTCTCTCTCTCACCCTCTCTCCGTCTCTCTCTCACCCTCTCTCAGTCTCTCTCTCACCCTCTCTCAGTCTCTCTCTCACCCTCTCTCCGTCCTCTCTCCATCTCTCTCTCACCCTCTCTCCGTCTCTCTCTCACCATCTCTCTCTCACCCTCTCTCTGTCTCTCTCTCACCCTCTCTCCGTCTCTCTCTCACCCTCTCTCCGTCTCTCTCTCACCCTCTCTCCGTCTCTCTCTCACCCTCTCTCCGTCTCTCTCTCACCCTCTCTCCGTCTCTCTCTCACCCTCTCTCTCTCTGTCTCCCCCTCTCTCTGTCTCGCCCTCTCTCTGTCTCGCCCTCTCTCTGTCTCGCCCTCTCTCTGTCTCGCCCTCTCTCTGTCTCGCCCTCTCTCTGTCTCACCCTCTCTCTGTCTCACCCTCTCTCTGTCTCACCCTCTCTCTGTCTCACAATCTGGGTCTGGATATTTTATTTACCCTGTATATCTTAACTGCCCTATACTACACCGAAATAACCTATACTGCTTTCTTCCAGATCTGACTCAAGCTTCACACAGAAGACATTGGAATCCCCCGTAACCCAGAAGACAGGTAGGGAACACATCCCCTCCAATGTATAACATTGTGGGAATGAGGTACCTGGACATTGAGGGTCTGCGGATCAGGTAAGATCCCAGGTGGGATTGCTGCTTTAAACATTCTGAAGCGGGGGCATCCAGGCACTAGTTAAGGGGTGCAGGAAACTAGTCATTCACATCTGGCTTTTTTTTCTAGATTCGACATTTATACACACACACACACACATACACACACACAAAACAAGGACTAATTGTAGTATAATGTAACACAATAAATAAACTTATGTCAAAAACGAATGTTCTTACTAGAAATTTATTAAATTTATTTCATTTATGGGTTTTTTTAAATGCGGGGCTGGGGGCGGGATTAGAGGCGGGGTTGGGGGCGGGACTAGAGGCGGGGTTGGGGCGGGACTAGGTGGCGAGTAGATTTTTTGGTTCGGCGAGTAGATTTTTGGGTGATTTGTCAAGCACTGTATATATATATATATATATATATACACACACACAGTGGTTGACAAATCACCAAAAAATCTACTCGCCACACAAAAAAATCTACTCGCCACCTAGTACCAAACGTGTGCTGCTTGGGCCAATATTTACTCGCCCGGGGGTTAAATCCACAAATGTATAGGTTTGTCGATCACAGTATATATATATATATATATATATATATATATACAGTGTTCGACAAACCTATACATTTGTGGATTTAACCCCCGGCCGAGTAAATATTGGCCCAAGCAGCACACGTTTGGTACTAGGGAGGATCTGGTAACTGCGGTCACAGCACTCCACACAACCAACGCTTGGAAAATTCAAAAAACTTTATTAAGCTCCACAGTGAGCATACATAGCACCACTCTGACGCGTTTCGTCTATAGAAAGACTTTTTCAAAGAGTGAAGATCCCCACACAGTACCGGATCTTATATAGGAAATGACGTGTACACTAGGCACCTCCCTAATTGGCAAGTGCCTCCCACATCTCAACACAGGGTCAGAGTTGGACGTCATCCTATTAAAGGGACCAAATACATATTACCCACATATATAAAACATAATAGACATACATAAACACCTATTACCAGTAAAAAGCTTGGGATTAAAAACAAAGACATTGTAATGCTCACATAGTACATAATCACATAATATATAATTAATAGAACAACACGAATTACATAATCTGTCATATTAGAATCGGATGATGTGGATCAACCGTCTCCTGATGGATTTATAAAGAAATAGTAAATAACAAAGATGGCCACCGGAGCGTTCTTGTAGCTACAGTGCAGAACGGGTGTCGTGAGTACACAAGAATATATGCAGTTATGTTTTAGGCAGTTGTGAGGCTACTTGGCACCGCACTGTGATTTACTGTGGGGTCTTTTCTTTGAAGAGGATCCGCTGTATCTCTATGGATTGACCAGCCCACTGCCTGCATTCTCACTGCTTTCCTCACTAATGACTGTATAACTTACTTATCAGTGGTGTCAGCTCCAAGTTTTATGGGACATATGCAGACTCAATAGTGCGGTGGTTTAGGAGACTCGGTACTCAACGGGTTAACACCCAAGTGTTTTTTTTTTTTTTTTTTTTTTTCACGTTTGGTACTAGGTGGCGAGTAGATTTTTTTGTGTGGCGAGTAGATTTTTTGGTGATTTGTCAACCACTGTGTATATATATATATATAAAACACGAAAAAATGCCTGCAACAGGCCATAAATAAGAGGGAAAAAAAAAAAAAAAAAACGAATGGCGCACAGCCAGGGAGCCAGGTGTGGAGTAAAAAAACTTTTCTTTATTGCAGCATGGTGAGAGACAAATTCACCCCCTTGGGGGACACAGATAAATAAGAGGTGCTAAAACCAGTTAGGTAAAGTGTGCAATATCAACACTACTGGCGGTGCTCAGGGATGTGGAATATATGAAAACAGAAAGAAAAAGATCCCAAAATAGCACTCTAGCGTACAAAAATATCCAATTTATTAAACACATAAAACATATACAAAAGATCCACAGTGTCCCCAAAGCTGTCTAATCTGAAACACTGATAACAAAACTAAGCTAAGCACTGGAGTCATAGCAAATGCATACACAATAGGAATCATTCATGAGTGAAAATACACACACAGAGTGGCAGCAGGGCTATGGACAGAGATCAAATACAGCCAAAATTGTACTTGGCACTGGCACCGTGGCGATTTGAGTACTCAGCACCTTGGTGATAGTATCCCCACATATTGTCGAATCTATATACGCTACTAACCAGCTAGTCTGCTGTTGCTGACGGCGTGCCGAATCAGCTGCTGCCGTTTCCAATCTACTGGGCGTCCTTCCTAGCATGCTGCGGGAGATCCTGCTTGATGATCTACACACACGTGCCGACGGAGACGCCAGCCAGCAGAGAGCAGCTTAAAGAAACGAGAGGGGATACTCTCTAAACTATCCACTGCCTGCAAACCTATTCCATCTGGTGAGTAGGCATTGCAACTGTCATCATCGGTGCTGCGGAGCACTTGAATCATTATTTCATTTTTAACTTGTCCACATAATACATGTCCATGTGTATTGTGAATTATATTAATTGTTATTAAATGTTTTTATTGTGTAATTTCACCAATCTACTTCTCAGCTGTTATATGTTGTCTTAAGTGTTGTTTGTCAGATAATCTACAGTATTACGCTATGTGTTGTGCTTTTTCTTTTCTTTCAAGCACACCGTGAGGAGCCACGTTCCTTCAGCCAACAGGCTTGGTTTTAATATATCCTTTTCATAGTAGTTGTTAATTTAGGCGCCCACGGATACTATCTTTTGTCCATACTATAGTTCTGACCAGGGGGTCAGTTTTTTGTATCCCAGGCAGCACCTTATGCATGATTGATCATCTAAACATAAGGTATTATACACTACATCATACCTTTGTGGTTAGCGCTACCTGTTTTGTCGTCTTTACTGTCGGGATGGCATACATCGCTGTGATCGCCTTAAATTTCTAGCCCCGAACCCGAATGCCCTAACGTGGCTTCGAGGAAAGACCAGTCTATCCTATCAAAGGCTTTTTCAGCATCTAGACTCAACATCATTGTCGGAATCTTTTTATTGTTAGCCAAATCAATCAACTCTATTATACGCCTGGTGTTGTCAGCCGCCTGCCTATTAGTTATAAAGCCCTCCTTGTCTGGATGAACCAGTCTGGGTAGGACATGATCCAATCTGTTTGCTAATAATTTGGAGTAAATTTTAATGTCCGTATTTATTAGTGAAATTGGTCTATAGTTTTTGCAGATTGTCGGGTCTTTGCCTTCCTTGAGTATTAGGGAGCTGGAAGCTGAAGCATTTCGGTCCGGGAATTAACCTCCCGCTAGCACTGCATTATAAATCCTCAGTAGATGGGGGGCTAATAATGTCACATTTTTTGTAGTACAGGTTGGAAAAACCATCAGGGCCTGGGGCTTTAGAGGGTTTCAGATGTCTAATCACCTCCAGCACCTCTTCAATAGAAAAATCTCTTTGCAATTGTTCTCCCTCCTCCCGGCCCAACCTCGGGAGGTCGGACTCTCTTAGAAAATCCCTTAAGGCCACCTCCATTTTAGCTCCATGGGAGACTTTCTTCCCATTATACAATTCTTCGTAATAATTTTTAAATTCCTCTACAATTAGCTTCGGGTTGGAGGTCAAAACTCCAGTCTTTCTGCAAATTGTATGTATATTATAATTTATTATAATTGGGCATTCTATTTCAAATTTTGTGAGCCAACATCGTATCTAGCTTGTTCGCTTTTTCAAAAAATGTTCTCTTTGACCAACTCAGGGATTGCCTGGGAGGTAAGTAACATATTTCATTATATCCTTACATCTTTTAAGTCTTTTAGGATATCAGCTCTTTTAGTTTGTCTATGGAGATCTGAGAGTTCTCGTAATTTAGCCTGCAATTTAGTCAATTTAACCTCTCTTTGCTTCTTTCGCCCAGATGCTATATAATAATAATAACCCAATGTTCTTGTATAGCGCTGCTAGTTTTATGTAGCGCTTTACAGAGACATTTTGCAGCACAGGTCCCTGCCCCGTGGAGCTTACAATCTATGTTTTTTTTTGCCCCTGTAGTTTGCCCACTAAAATAAGAAACCTCCCATCCCTATCTCTTTTAACCTGTTCTGTCACGAGTGGAAACCTTTTATTGAGCAATATTGCTACTCTTTTCTTCACACTAGCTGATGAGAGGTACCACTGCCTATATTGCTTTTCACAGTATTTTGGATGGCATGCCAAACTAAAATAAGTTTCTTGTAAGAGAATAACATCCGCCTTTTTCCTTTTATAGTCTAAGAGCGCCAATCTTCTCTTGCCTGGGTTATTTAGACCTTTAACGATATAATCATTACCGCCATGTGGGTGAGAGCGTGAGGCTGCTTATCCTACCTCCCTCCAGAACAGGACCACACAGGAGTCCCTTCAGCCATCGGCAATTTTTTACTTCTTGCTTGACCAACCAGACAAACCTGGAGGGGGAGAGGGAGGGACCAAACAAACGGGAAGGACCGGGAAACGGAGACACTCCAACCGAGTATATTAATGTCAATGGTGACCTAGACCCGTATGCCCTTGGGAAAAGACTCCCGCCTGGGCCTCGGCATAGTAGGACCCAGGGTTCCAGACATTGAGAATGTCCGGCGTCCCAAGAGACTTCTTTGGTGTTGAGGGGACTACCCCCCACACCAAATGGATGGGGGATGGAGACAACCCGAGCAGGGCAGCTCTTGCTCCATACACAGCTTTATAACTCATAACATAACTTCTAATATAAATGACATTGTAAACATTGTCATAAAAACCCAAACCAAACAGTAGATAGAATACAACCTTTTTTCTCCCACCTATAAAGTCTTGTCCCCAAATTACCTCCACCTTGCCAACTAAGACTACCCATTTCTGCTGTCATGGTGTCTAATCAGTAGAGAGTTATAATTTCTTAGCCTTTAACCCTCTAAATTATAAGTTCTAAGGTCTTTTATTCTATTATCGAATAGTCCACAACGTGCGGCTACTGCTTCCTTGCCCATCCTAGTGTCTTAGGCCGAGTCCATAGACACTAAGCCAGTGCGGAGGCTGAGGGAAAGCGAGTGCTTTCCCTGGCCTTACTACGTGCGCATTCCGGGGGCGTGTCTATGGGCGGGCCAGTGACGTCACGGAGCTGGTTCACCCTCATTGGGTGAACCGCTCACGTGACCGGCCCTGCGCATGTAACCTAAAATGTGGTTGTCGGCTACGCTTTCGCACACCTGCGGAAGCGTGCGCAAGCCCCTGCTAAAGCCGCTCTCATTGCGGCTGCAGGGGCTCACTGACACGCGTGAGCGCGACTCAGCGGCTAAGTGCTGACCATGCCCGCGGCCTTAGTATGGCTCTATGTTGGTTCTTAAAATAACCCTGTGTGGGCTCAAGCCCTGAACCCACTGGTTTCAGCATCAGAATTCTCCCTAAAGATGTGGTATTGCTTTCCTACCAGCCTTACTCTAACCACATTCCTTCCTCCCCTGCTGGGTATATGCTTGATGTCCTGTTGGTATTTTCATACTATTGCTGTATTTTTGTACTTTTGTCTCTTAGATTTATTTTTCGTTTTACTGCAACTTTGGGATGACCCTTAATAACTACTTTATATGTCCTCATCCACCAGATGACCAGCGGGTTCTAACTGTCCTCCACCACTATGGGCCTTTATACCCCCTCTCAACCTGAAACTGTGCCCACTGTCTCCTAACAACCCCCTCCCCTAAACGTCATAATGTGCCCTCTATATTTACTATTTGCTGCTAACCCCTACCCACCCACCTCTCTTGGTCCGGCTTAGTGTCTCGGTGTTGACCGAACATATCACAGTACCAGCCTGTTTCTAAATGGGGTTCACCAACCCAGTACCTATGGGTATGCTCGCGTGAGGTGGTCTGCACCGCTGCTGGCATGTCCTGCAGTGAACCGCTATTTTAGTTCGCAGCCGTAACCCCCTATACAACCATACTTCCGGGACCAGCATCCACTGTCCCTGCATGTAGCTTCTGCCGCTGCATGGGGTCCCCGCACCAGGGTTGAATTCACGTACCCCCTGGCCGGTGCAGGAGCCCCTCGCGCTCTGCCGGGTCATCTAGCTGGTGCACACACGCTCCTCCGGACTTGCTTCCTCAGCTAATTTTCTTCCAATGCTAACTCCGGCTATCATAACCGGTCTAGGGGATTCTCGTTCCTTGGTGGGTCCTCCGAACGAGCCCCCAACCCAGCATAAGTAATAACTTTTCTAGTTTATTTTCAGGACAACACAGAAGACCCGGCTCCGAGTCCAGAGTAGAGTCACTCCATAGAGACACACAGCAGAGGATCGGTAATGTATCTTTAAAAGTTAATTGGCTGGACATAGATGCAATCCCGTCTCTCTAGAACCTCAGTTGGCCGCCATTTCTTCCTGTCCTTGTGTCGAGCGCCTTACATCATGCCAGGATGCCTCCGGGGACGGTTCTTCTTCCGAGAGGTGAGTGAAAGTCGACTTTATTTCCAATTTTTTATAGGAATTCAGCCCCTTCATCCAGAGAGCGCATGGCTACAGCCCGGCAACACCTGATGACCAGCAACCCGAACGGAAAAGTCAAGTGGTAGCGGACGCCATTTTCCCCTCAGAATTCTGGTCCCTTGCTATTGAACTAGATTGCGCCAGTCTGTTTCCTGCTAGCAAGTCCTTGTCCTGCTCCCTAGTCTAAGTCCCTGCTCTCTCGTCTCAGGCCCTGCTCCCCTGCCCTACTCCTGCCTTCCCGTTGCCGACCCTGCCTGTGCTCATGACGATCCTTCTTGCTGCCAACAATCCTTGCCTGCCCCCCCCTGTTCTGGCCACAGAGGTCCTACCCGCTCCAGGAATCTCCCCATTGTAACACCGCCAGAAGAAGAGATCAGTGTATCTCGAAAGCTCGCACAAATAAAAGCATTTAGTTAGCAACAGAACGGTATCGTCTATTTGTTTTTTATTTGATATATATATATATATATATATATATATATATATATTTACACAAACAGACAGAAACCGCATACACACCTAATAATAACTGGGGTATTTATAAGACCATAATCTAATCTCTATAATAGAGAGAAACAAGTCGGTGCTCTGAGACAGGGATAAATAGAATTCAGACAAGACACAAGAAGTCTCAAAAATGAGCACTCAAAAAATCCCCCAAAAAATGATACTTTAATGTCCTCAAATGTAACAAACTAAAACATGATAAAAACACAAAACAGAACCCTGAAATAGACAAAGTGACTACATATAACATATGGCCAATACAAAAAGTCTAAACCTATACACAAATATCAGGCTAATGCAAGAAGAGTGTAAGGTGAGATCCCAGGGAAAATAGTTCCCTGGATCAGCAAGACCGGACGGTCCCAAAAGACCCAAGGGACACACTAATGAATCTACTGATGTCATACACATGTAAACCACACACACTGCAAGATGGAAACCGTTAAGCTAAAGCTAACCCACCGTAGTGGGAAGTGTGCAGAAATCTAGGAAAACTGTGTAGAGATGGATAAATTCGTATGAAAAAATAACACAAAAAAAAAAAAATTCGAAGTGTCAAAAAGAAAATCCTAATAGAAAAAAAGGTGAACCGGCGCCACAGTGAATAATGAAAACCAAACCAATAAAATGTAATGTCCAAATGGAGTCCTATTAAAGTTGGTATTCAAGGATTCTAACGTCATGGATGTAATAAGATGCCAGATAAAACAAGCAGCGAACTGGGGACATGCAGCTGGGCTTCTAAGATGGCGACCGGGATCCTCTCACTGGCGTCCTCACGTGACAGGGGTGAAAGGCTGAATCCCTCAAGTGATACGACTTCCGGACGGATGTGACGTCACGTACGCTGGAGATCCACACCGGACGTTCTTAGAGCACTAGTCCTCCACTGGTGAGCCGCAATGTCCTCATAAATCAGCCTCTTGACTTAAAATCGCCAGATACACACTTCTCCAAACCTGGAACAGCACTAAAAACACTGGAAACTTCCCGACGCGTTTCATACGCATGCGCGTACTTCTTCAAGGGATGTCAGTGAGAGGATCCCGGTCGCCATCTTGGAAGCCCAGCTGCATGTCCCCAGTTCGCTGCTTGTTTTATCTGGCATCTTATTACATCGTTGACTTGAGAATCCTTGAATACCAACTTTAATAGGACTCCATTTGGACATTACATTTTATTGGTTTGGTTTTCATTATTCACTGTGGCGCCGGTTCACCTTTTTTTCTATTTGTGCTTTGACTGACTGTACTGTCAGTTTTTACCTGGCTGCCAGTTTTTTAACACATAAGTGTTTTAATCTATATATTAGCGCTGTTTTACACTATTCTTTTTTCTGTTAAATAGAAAATCCTCACATAAAAATTAACAAATGTCCAGTTGTATCCAGGATGGTATGAAATCTTAAATAAATGAATAGCATATACTGTAAAGTCCTTCAATTGTAGCATAGGGAATAAAGAAAAAATATACTCATCCCCCCTTGAGTTACAGAGTGCAGTAGTATAACACAAAGATGCCAGACAGAAGTTTCCACCAGATATCAGAATCCATACCGCTGCAGCCGCCTTTATCCTTCTACTTGCCGGGATAAATGCGGGGGTTTACTCCGTTTTTTCCGGAGTTTCCCACGCGGCGGCCGCATCCATCAGATAAGCGCTAATGGCGCTTATCATTGAAAGCGCCCGCGGCGCTGGAAACCTGACGGAAAAAAGCTGTGCACCTCCACAATTTTAAAATTCCCGCGGTGGCGGCCACAGGAGGATAAAGGCGGCCGCCACTGTATTATTGTGAGTCCCAGAGTCAGCAAGGGAATATGTATCACAGATTAGAGTCTCAGGGTCACTGCAGCAGCTCCCACATCGACGATATCCTCATGCTGTGGCAGGGCAGTGCCTCGGAGTTTGAGGGTTTCGTCGATGTCCTCAACCACAACGATTTGAACATCAAGCTCACCTTTAAGTGGAGCCGTGAGTCTGTGGACTTCCTGGATCTTAAGATCAGTATTGGGGAGTCAGGTAATCTTACCACAGATATCTTCCGCAAAGAAACATCAATCAATGCCATACTCCACGCCAGATAAAGGGGATACCTAAAAGCGAATTTTTGTGACTTAAACGCAATTGTTCTACAAACAATTTTTGAACAAAGAGTGATTGAGATGAGGGAGAGGTTCTATCAAAGGGGGTATAGCAGGAATTGTGTTTCTCAGGGACTTAGACATAGTCAAACTTGTAAAAGAGACACCCTGCTTATACCTAAAGTACAAAAAAAGCAGGATGGCAAAATCAGATTTGTGGGTACATTTAATCAACAATGGCCACAACTGCAAAGTATCCTCCAAAAACAATGGGGGGTACTTTTGACAGATCCAGAGCTTAAATCAGCTCTGGGTGACCAGGTGACTATGACAACTAGGAGATCACCGAATCTCCGTGACAAACTTTTTGACACTTAGAATTTTTTTGTTTGTTATTTTTTATACGAATTTATCCATCTCTACACAGTTTTCCTAGATTTCTGCACACTTCCCACTACGGTGGGTTAGCTTTAGCTTAAAAGTTTCCATCTTGCAGTGTGTGTGGTTTACATGTGTATGACATCAGTATATTCATTAGTGTGTCCCTGAGGTCTTTTTGGTATATTTTGTGACCGGCCGGTCTTGCTGATCCAGGAAACTAGTTTCCTTGGGATCTCACCTTAGACTCTTCTTGCATTAGCCTGATATTTGTGTATAGGTTTAGACTTTTTGTATTGGCCAAATGTCATATGTAGTCACTTTGTCTATTTCAGGGTTCTGTTTTGTGTTTTTATCATGTTTTAGTTTGTTACATTTGAGGACATTAAAGTATAATTTTTTGGTGGATTTTTTGAGTGCTCATTTTTTATTTTTTTTATAACTTTGATTTTATTAGGTGATACAGTACATACATGGTAACACAACCCATTGGCTTTAATAAGCCCACCTATTTTTCTGCCCCACCCAAAGAAACTGACAAACAGGACACACAAGACAGACAGGGAGACAGGACCAGAGGGGAGCAGGGGGGGTGGAGGGGGCGACCTTGTTGGTGGAGGGAGAACAGCCGCTCACTTTTCTCGCTTCTCCGGCTTCTGCTCAATTGCACCTGTGATAGTACGCCCTATCTCCCCCGCTCGGGGTGTCCCCGCGCCTTCGGGCTCCTGTCTACTCTCCGTCCTACTGTCTCTATAGGGTCCTGGATCCGTTTGGTCACCGGAGAATGCATGTTCGACTATCATGGCACTGTCCACCCCGGGGATGTCTGTCTGAGCCAGCCATGGCGACCAGACCTTTAGAAAATTTAAGCCGGTGTCGTTAACCAAACTTGTCAACTGTTCCATCCGGCATACAAACCAAATTCTATTCCTAATTTTGGGTACAATTGGGATATCTGATTGCTTCCACAATGCTGCGATCTCGCATCTGGTGGCGGTAGCAAAATGTGTAATTAATTTATGGGTTGCGTTCGAGAGCCACCGGACACGCCTGCCCAACAAGAACAGCCATTGGTCCAGGGAGAGCTCCACACCTAGCAACCGTTCCAGCCACTCCTTAATCTCCGCCCAAATCGGAGCCACCTTCGTGCACGACCACAGCATTTGGCGCAGGTCCGCTCTTTCTCCACACTGCTTGGGGCAGAGCGGAGAATAGCCTCTGACAAATTTAGATAGTTTTGTTGGGGTGTAGTACCAACGCATCAGGACTTTATATGCGTTCTCCTTTAACGTGGTACAGATAGAGCTTTTAGCTGCTGCCTGCAGGATCCTATCCCAGTCCTCGTCCTCCAATGTCTCCCCTAGGTCTGCTTCCCACTGTCTCATATAGCTAAGTCTGGGTTCGTCCTCCGTCTCGGGGCAGATCACTTCCTTGTACATTCTAGAGGTTAGTCCCCTTGTGTCCGTTCCTCTTGAACACAGCTGCTCAAAATTTGTTCTTCGAGGCTGAATTGGGGCTTTGTTATAGAATGCCCTGATCTTTAGGTATCTAAAGAATTCTGCGTCAGGAATATTTTTTTCCTCTTTGATATGGTCAAAGGTTTTGACATATTTTCTACCCTCCAGATCTTTTAGTCGGAGATACCCTGACTGAATCCATTTTGAGAAATTAGAGCTATCCAAGCCTGGAGCGAAGTCTGGGTTGCCCCATATGGGGGCCATCAAGCAGTTTGGTGTTGTTAGACAACATCTAAATTTGGTAGCTTCCCAAACCTTCAAGGAACTCAGCATGGCCTGCAACGGTGTCCGCATTCTGGACCGGCTTGTCTTGGGTAACCAAATTAGGTTTCGCAGCTCTATGGGCGCACAACACTCTCTCTCCAGTGCCACCCATCTCCGGAGAGCCGGATCTGCGTGTCACTGAAAAATCTGCGTTAGCTGGGCCGCTTCGTAATAGGCGAGCAAGAAAGGCACCCCAACCCTCCTCTTGAGGTCGGCCTCCTCAAGATATCTTTTTTAATTCTTGGGCCTTTTTTATTCCAGATAAACTTCGTTATTATAGACTGTAGCGAGAGGATTTCGTCTTTCGGCAGGGATCGGATCGGGAGGTCTTGGAAAAGGTATAGCACCCACGGGAGGAGATTCATTTTCACACTATGAATTCTACCAATCCAAGAGATGCCACACTCCGCCCATCTCCTGAGATCCTCCCTTAAAGTCTTGAACAACCTGGGATAGTTTGCCTTATATAAGGCTTTGTAATCTTTTGTGAGATATACCCCAAGGTATTTGATCATGGAGGTTGCCATTTAAAGTTAAAGTTTAGTCCAATTAGTTTTTCCACTGGTTTAGGTAAATTTATGTTGAGGGCTTCCGATTTGGCCTGATTAATTTTGAACCCCGAAATTTGGTTAAACCTCCCCAGAATTGAGAAAACATTGGGCAGAGAGGTAAGAGTTTTGGATAATGTCAGGATCACATCATCCACGTACAGTGCCACGTTATGTGACTGCTCTTTTAATGCTATTCCCGCAATATCCGGGTTGTTTCTCAGTTGTGCCGCCAAGGGTTCTATACAGAGGGCGAACAGCAAGGGGGACAGCGGGCATCCTTGCCTCGTGCCACTGCGGATTTGAAATTGATCCGATGGGAACCCCTGGTGTCGCACCCTCGCCGTCGGCCCCTCGTACAGTGCCATAATGGCTCCCAGTAGGCGTCCCTCAAAGCCAAATGCTTCTAGCGTCCCCCTCAAGTAGGGCCAGTCGATCCTCTCGAAGGCTTTTTCCGCGTCCAGACTAAGTACCAATGACGGAATATTTTGCTTTTGTGCCAGATCAATCAAATCGATTATTCGTCTGGTATTGTCTGCCGCTTGCCTTCCTCCGATAAACCCTACCTGATCTGGATGAATCAACCCTGGAAGGACGATACCCACTCTATTAGCTATAAGCTTGGAGAAAATTTTGATGTCCGTATTGATTAACGAGATGGGCCGGTAGCTCTTACAGTCTGCCGGGTCCTTTCCAGGTTTATGGATCAGGGAGATAGACGCCTGAAGCATTTGTGCTGGGAACGAGGCCCCTTCTAAGACCGAATTAAAGAGTTTCAGCATATGCAGGGCTAGAATTTTCACATATTTTTTGTAATAGAGGTTTAAGAAGCCATCTGGACCGGGCGCCTTGGCTGGCTTAAGGGACTTTACAACTTCCGTTAACTCTTCTAAAGAGAAGTCTTTCTGTAATGCCTCCCTCTCCACTCTGCCCAGTGTTGGCAATTTCGCCTCTTTTAAAAATTCTCGGAGATTGTCCTTCGTTCTCTGATTATGTATAACCTTGCCTCCATCGTAGAGCGATTCATAGTAGTTTTTAAATTCCGCTACGATCCGCTTAGGATTCGAGGTAAGTTCCCCCCCCCCCCCCCCTGCGTGCGAATAGATTGAATGTGGTAGTTTGGTATTTTTTTTCTGAGTCTATTAGCTAGGAGGGTGTCCGGCTTGTTCGCCTTCTCGAAAAACCTGCGCTTAGTCCAGCTCATCTCCTTTTCAGCCTGGGAGGCCAATCGTATATTTAACTGACGTTTGGTATCTAAAATTTGTTTCAGGGCAGAGTCATTTTTGGAACTTTTATGGGTTGCTGAGAGAGATGCCAATTTCTCCTGCAACTCTTTAATCTGACTCTCCTGCTCTCTTTTGCGTGTAGTGGTTAGCCACATAAGAGATCCCCTGAGGGTAGCTTTATGGGCCTCCCATAAAATGGCGTGTGATGACACACTACCCTCGTTCTCCGTGAAATACTCCTTGATCTTCTCACTGACCTTCCTCTCGATTTTTGGCATTTTTAACAACAGTTCATTTAGTCTCCAACCCGCTCCCGGCCTGTCTAGTAAATTTAGTGTGCACCGCAGCTCTATAGGTGCATGGTCTGACCACGAAATGTCGTGTATTCCCGAATGGGAGACCACTGGGACCAGTCTATTGGACACAAGGAAGTAATCTATCCGACTGTAGCGGTCACGGGGGTGGAAGTAGAAAGTATAGTCTTTAATCTGTGGGTGTTGTTTAGTACGTCCTGTCTGAGGGGGAGAGTGGGTGCTGTGCATCGGTCGAGCTTGGGGTTTAACGTCCTGTTCAGGTCTCCAGCCACAATCATATTTCCCTTTGCCTCCTTCTGCAATTTCCGGAAGAAAGGGGAAAAAAAATTCTGGAGCCGGCTCGCATGGTGCATATATTGACGCCAACGTAAGGGATTGACACTGTATGGATCCTACGAGGATAAGGAATCTGCCCTCTGCATCCGTTAAGTTCTTTTCTAGCTTAAACGATATTCTGTTGTGGATTGCAATGGCTACCCCTCTCTATTTTTCTTTCGCTGACGCTAGGTGTACTGTGCTAAAGTCCTAGTCTAAAAATTTGGGAAAGCTAGCCTTGGAAAAGTGGGTCTCTTGGAGAAAGAGAATGTCAACTTTGTGTCGTTTGTAATCTTTAAGAGCCAACTTACGTTTACGTTTTAACATTGTGGGAAATACATCTGATCTCTTTATTAATTTTGCTTAACTCGTGCCTTGGCTCTATCGGTGTGTTTCCGGACTGTTCTACTCTTTACCGGCGGTGTGATCACGGCTCCGACTTCTCCATCTTCATCGTCTCCTGCCTTGGTCGCACGGGGGAGGGGGGTGGGGAGTGGCGGGGTGTGACACAGAAGGAAAATCCACTAGGGAATACAAAGGGAAAAACACCACATAAGTACATACACAAAAATAACAGTATGTCCTCGGCTCCAGGGCCTCCCCGTCCTGTAGCTAAGTCCAGAGCCTTTGGGGTGACGGCTCCCGTGGTATCCTGACCACGACCCTCATTTATACCCCAAAGGACTTTATCGGGTTCCAGGGGGACCCACCTCCCCTGTCCCCGCCTGCAGCACATGCCGACCCCGGGTGTGAAACTCCGCCACCACCCCGTGCCTGCGCTCTCTCTACACCCCTCCTAACTTTTAAAGAACCAAACCATAAATGCCCTAACTTGTCTGTGTGGACTCTAATCCCATCTGCCATTTACCTACCCCTGTGGAGTACTTCCAGTTTACCTTCTCTCTGCCCCTTTTTCATCCTATCTATGTGGGCGTATCTCACCTACCCCCGTGCCCCCCTTAAGGCCCCCTCCTTTTACCCTTCTCTCTCTTGCCCCCTCGTCCCCTCTGTCTCTTTCCCTCTCCTCTTTCTCACTTCTCGTTCCTTCCTAACTGCTCTGCACTTTTCCTCATGCGCTGCACCCTGTCTTTCCCCTTCTAACCCATGTCTTCCCGGCCCTCTAATAGCTCCCCCTCTTTCCGCTCCTTTTATTTGTCCGGCATCCGACTCGGCTTCTGAATGGGGCTTTCCGCTCACGGCTGACGTCCTTCTGTGCGCCCCTGTCCACTGATGACGTCCGCTGCCCCTACCAAGATGGCGTCCCTCTTTTTGGCTCCGCGTGGTGACGACTTCCAGTTTCCGGTCTGCCGCCATTTTGGATTGTCCGCTGCCACCAGGAGGATCGAGCGCGCGCTCTCCTCCCGCCTTTTTACCTCTTCCTGGTTCTGCGCCTCAAGCTGGATCCAGAAGAATGCCATTTCGCCCGCCATCTTCTCTCCTTAACCAGGACCGGGATTCAAGGTGAGTTTTTTTTGTCTTTTTCCCAGGAGCAGTCGCCGCGCTGTGCAAATTGTGGTGGGTCTTCGGAATTCGTCCGGGGGCTTCCGCTGTCTCCCCTTAACCGGGGCAGTACCGGTTAAATGTCTCTTCACGAAGGATGGTCCCATAGCTCCACAAGCAGGCAACTTTTTCGTAGATTAACTGGGCAACTTTTAACACTTTGAGGGCCACTGCCCTGGCTGGTGTAGACTTTCACCGCTTGCCCCCTTTGGTTTTTGGCGATCCGACTCCCCCACTCCATTCGGGCTCCAGAGTGTCCACTCCTTCTGCTTCCCTTGTGGGGGCACCGTTCAGGCCCAACTTGGCTAGGAACACCGGCCCCTGTGACGGATCCTTCATGGTGATGGACCTCCCGTTCCGCGCCACCAGCAACCCAAACGGGAAGGTTCAATGGTACTGCATGTTCTGATCACGCAGGACCTTAGTTACCGGTAGTAAGCTGCGGCGCTTCAATAGGGTTACAGGGGACAGGTCCTGAAAAATGAGCATTTTATTATTTTCAAATTCTACGAATGACAGGGCCCTTGTTTGGCGTAAGACTGCCTCCCTGGTGGTGTAAAAATGCAGCCGGATAATAATGTCCCGAGGCTGCTCATGCTGTACTGGTCGGGAGCGGAGGGCTCTATGGCAGCGATCCATGGCCAGGGCCTCCTTGCCCCAGTCTGGCAACAGGGACTCCAGCCAGCGCACGATGAACTCTTCGCAATCTCCCACCTCCTCGGAGACCCCCCTTATTCGGATATTATTCCGCCTGTCCCGGTTCTCCGCATCTTCTTGCCGTTCTTTCAGTTCATCTATTTGCCGCTGTAAGTCTCCTGTCTTCTTTTCTGTTTTTTTCACTGTTTTAATAGTGAGATCGACTTTATTTTCCAGGTCGTCTGTTCTTGTTCCCAGCCTCATTACATCTCTCTTTACCTCCTTGATTTCAGTTTGTAGTAGGGATTTTAGGTCATTGTACAGTCTTTCGAAGTCACAACGCCATACTGGTATAAGGGATTGATTGCGTACTCCCTCCTCCTCCCCCTCTTGCTCCGTGTCTGTATCTGGGTTTGAAGCCGGCGCCATTTCTCCTGCTCTGTCGCTCGTGCTGGCTCCTCCAAAGTATGCTCTGACATCGGCCAGTTTTTGCTTTTTCTGGGTTGCTGGTTTCTTCGGTGCCATCCTGAGGTGTTTAGGCAGTGTTATCTTGAGGTTTGATATGGAATCTTTCATTTTTGGGGTGTTTTTAATACTTTTTTCATTGAGCGCGGCACGGAGCTAATCACTTAAGCCTCCATACCCGTATCCGTCGCGCATGCGCCTCCTTGAGTGCTCATTTTTGAGACTTCTTGTGTCTTTTCTGTAATATAAATAAATATATATATATATTTATATTTTGTGATACCATCACTGTCCTCTAGGTGCTGGAACAGTGCAGTAGGGGACCTTTTCAGCTCTCAGAGAGTTAATCCTCAGTAGGCTGCGTCCAAAGAAGGGCAGACCGCACTGATGCGTCTGCACGCTGAGCGATCAGACTGCCTAAAGGCAGTGGTAGCGTCTATACAGCGTGCGTGCGCGTGGAAGCGGGAGGGGGCACGCGATGCGTGAGAAATCAGTCAAACCGTATTTCTCGTGCGATAGGGCGGTCACGTGACTGGCCTGCCCATAGACACGCCCACGGACGGCGCGCGTACAAATGACAGGGAAAGCACTCGCTTTCCCTCAGCCTCAGCACTCTTCCGCGGCTGCTGTGTCTATGGACGCAGCCTTAGAAGTAGCTAGTTCAGCTGCTGCCTAAATGAGAAGGCTGAACTCCTGATTGCTCATGGAGTTTTTAATAGTCAGGAAGTGTTTAAGGCAGATACAGAGCTGCCATGTGTGAGAGACACATGCTGAAAGATACAGAATGAGAGATTGCTGTCCCAAAGGGGGGACAGAGAAGTGCTCCCCAGCAAGTAAGGCTGGCACAGTTCCTTGGACCCGCTGGATGGTGATCGCGGAGTCTGCAGGGACTGCCTGGGTTTGAATCCCAGAGGAAAGACGACAGACCATGCTGAATCAGGGATGTCGTGCCCTTGACAGTGGACATACAGAGAAGAGTTTCTCTGAGCTCACGTAGGGACGAGTTCCCCTAGGAAGAAAGGCCGCGCTGAAGCGGGGACGTCTGCTCAAAACTTGGACTTACAGATAAGCAAACCCTTTATTATTGTGTGCAGACTGTACACATTGTTGCATATGCCAGGGCATGTTTTAAGCTGGGAACCAGTATAGTTGACCAGCTGTCGTTAGAAAGGGTTTGAAGCTGAATGTACAGTTAGTCTCCTAAGAGGAGTAGGAGTTTATTTTATGTTTTGTTTTGACTTAAAGGGACAGTGGGCCTGTTAGTACGATTGAATCCCTGTAAATGAACCCATAAAGAGAAATACAGTGTTTCCGGCCTTAAATTTGGACTAAGAGAGACTATAACGTGGTGTGGGCATCACAATATATAACTCTTGTATTGTATTGTATGTCTTTATTTATATAGCGCCATTAATGTACATAGCGCTTCACAGTAGTAATACATGTGGTAATCAAATAATTAACAGATAATATAAATAACAGATCATGGGAATAAGTGCTTTAGACATAAAAGTAACATTAAGGAAGAGGAGTCCCTGCCCCGAGGAGCTTACAGTCTAATTGGTAGGTAGGGAGAACGTACAGAGACAGTAGGAGGGAGTTCTGGTAAGTGCGTCTGCAGGGGACCAAGCTTTATGTATAGTGGGGGGGGGGAGAGGGAGAGAGAAATAGTGGGGGGGGGAGGGAGAGAGAGAGTGGGGGAGAGGGATAGAGAGATAGTGGGGGGAGATGAAGAGAGATAGTGGGGGGAGAGGGAGATAGTGGGAGGAGAGAGAGGTAGTGGGGGGAGAAAGATAGTGGGGGAGAGTGAAATTGGGGTAGGGGCATGATGAGGAGGGGAGGGATGAGGTTGGTTTCTTAGGATTTAGGAGTCATGCGCAGTACTTTCAGCTAGTATTTTATATTTTAATTATTATTTTACGGTAATTTGACATATGTCAAATTACCGTAAAATAATAATTAAAATATAAAATACTAGCTGAAAGTACTGCGCATGACTCCTAAATCCTAAGAAACCAACCTCATCCCTCCCCTCCTCATGCCCCTACCCCAATTTCACTCTCCCCCACTATCTTTCTCCTCCCACTATCTCCCTCTCTCCCCACTATCTCTCTCTCTCCCCATCTCCCCCACTATCTCTCTCCCTCTCCGCCCACTCTCTCTCCCTCTCCCCACACTATCTCTCTCTCTCCCTCTCCCCCCCCACTATCTCTCTCTCTCCCCCTCCCCCATCTCTCTCCCTCCCATCACTTTCCTTTAATACCTTATGATCTCCTTAATTCTTTCCGCCTCTCTCTCCTTCTCCAGCATTCTTACTTTCTGCTCACGTGCCAAATGACTTCCTCTTTCTATGTCTGCTTTCTGTATAAACTTTATAGCTATCCGACTCTCCTTATCTGACAACAGGCAATGTGCATTATGATGTCACCAGTATGATATCACGTGCCAGATACATAGCCTAAGAGTGATGTCACTAGTATGATATCACGTGCCAGATACATAGCCACCCAGTGGCTGACATGCTTAGACAGATTGAAATAGCGCCAAATTAAAATAGAAGGTATCCAACTTCCAAACAAACAAAAACCTGCTCCTTGATCTCGAGAATCATCATGCAACATTTGGTTACAATATCTTAAGAGGTATCCAAATGCATAGCGAACAGACAAACAACTCACCAAAATAAATAGTAGATAATAAACAGGTTCACAGTCTGAAAGGAGATACTGTCTGTTTGGAGGGGGAGGCAAGTCCAACCCTGTAAAATGATGACTAGTATTTTCTATACAGTTTCAACATCCTGTATGTTCCTCTATTAAAGATGCAGTATAGCCTGCATGCTTCTTACAATCTCTCCATATTTCTTCAACATACTGTAATTATGTTGTCTGAATTCTACTGTAGTTTGCTTTCATTGTGCACTAAATTTTAAAATCATATTATTCCCAAACTTTAGCCCCAAACTGGCATTAGCATATCTGCTAATTTTGTGACATCACTGAACTCAATTTCAAAGAACTTTTTAATACAAGATCACTGCTATATCATCCTGGATGGCCCTCCGCCGCCTTAAACTCAACATGGCTAAAACAGAGCTCCTCATACTTCCTCCCAAACCTGGCCCTACTACCTACTTCCACATTACTGTTGGAACTACGATCATTCACCCAGTAGCCCAAGCACGCTACCTAGGGGTCACACTCGACTCCTCTCTCACATTCGCCCCTCACATTCAAAACATATCTAAAACCTGTCGCTTTTCCTCCACAATATCACAAAGATACGCCCCTTCCTCTGTTGCTCGACTGCTAAAACTCTGACTCAGGCCCTCATTCTCTCCCGTCTTGATTACTGTAACCTCCTGCTGTCCGGCCTTCCTGCCTCTCACCTGTCTCCCCTACAATCTATCATAAACGCTGCTGCCAGAATCATTCTACTCTTTCCTAGATCTGTCTCAGCATCTCTCCTCATGAAATCCCTCTCCTGGCTTCCGATCAAATCCTGCATCTCTCACTCCATTTTTCTCCTCACTTTTAAAGCTTTACACTCTTCTGCCCCTCCTTACATCTCAGCCCTAATTTCTCGTTATGCACCATCCAGACTCTTGCATTCTTCTCAAGGATGTTTTCTTTCTACCCCCTTTGTATCTAAAGCCCTCTCCTGCCTTAAACCTTTTTCACTGACTGTCCCACACCTCTGGAATGCCCTTCCCCTCAGTACCCGACTAGCACCCTCTCTATCCACCTTTAAGACCCACTTTAAGACACGTAATGGAAAGCGAAAACCCGGGCGCTACCTGTATGTATAATAAGTACGGGATAAAGGTGTAATATCAACCTTAGAAGTTCATAAGGTTTCCCTCCGCTTCTTTGTCTCCTCCTGTGACTCAAAAAAACCCAAAAAGGATCTACCCAGGATCCTTAGTAAACAGGGAAACAAGAGAGAGAAATGGGGGAGCACAGGTGGAGGGGTGAAATGAAACAGAATATGGTTCAGGTGTGTTAAACCCTGAAGCAATGACAATGGTGTTTTTAAAGTGTGTATTTAACTGTGAGTGTGAGTCTTAAGAGTTAAATACACACTTTAAAAACACCATTGTCATTGCTTCAGGGTTTAACACACCTGAACCATATTCTGTTTCATTTCACCCCTCCACCTGTGCTACCCCATTTCTCTCTCTTGTTTCCCACTTTAAGACACACTTGCTTAAAGAAGCGTACTGTATGAATAGCACTGTGGATATTCTGAACACGATACATAATGCTTGGCCCCCTGCAGACGCACTTACCAGAACTCCCTCCTACTGTCTCTGTACGTTCTCCTTACCTACCAATTAGACTGTAAGCTGCTCGGGGCAGGGACTCCTCTTCCTTAATGTTACTTTTATGTCTAAAGCACTTATTCCCATGATCTGTTATTTATATTATCTGTTAATTATTTGATTACCACCTGTATTACTACTGTGAAGCGCTATGTACATTAATGGCGCTATATAAATGAAGACATACAATACAAGAGTTTTTCTGATAAATCTCTTGGAAGTCTACATGAAAAACAGCTCTGTGCTGCCTGCTGGGTGGAGCAAGTGTAAACGCTAAAAAAACCAACAAAAAATCGGCTCGGGAAGAAATAAGGTTGGTAATCAGTCAGGCATGACATTGAGCTCACTCAAGATTTCAAGGTCATTTATTAGGGGAATCGCACCTTTAATGCAAAGATAGCTTAAAAATGAACCCATAAGCATCATAATGTTACAGTAGCATCAGTAGATGCTCTATAGTAGCAGCTTGGAAACAGTCTGACCCTCCCAACAATGGACAAGTTATTAGTAGGTTTTGGGATGTTTTATTAATGGAAAAATTAACCTATATGACCAACAATAACTCAGAAAATTTTCTAGGGATAGGGAATCTTTGGACAGAAATGAATATATAGTTTAAGGAGTCAAGTGTTATCAATCCCTACTTTGACTAGAGGAAATTAAACACCAGGTCTCAAGTTACAGTTATTGCTATGAATAAGAATGAGAAAATAAGAGTGATCACCCAAGCACATTTCTCCAAAGCCTACCCCAAAATCACCCCCCCCTTCATAGCATCTATTTCAGTATTATGTACTTATTTATTTTATATTGAATATTATTATAATTGTATCCTCACTGAAATATATGAAAACTTTAATAAAATATTAAGTAAAATAATAATTACATACTAGGACGGAAACAAGTAGGACCCGGAGAGGTTTAGTACAGCATACAAAGGACCAGAATGGGCAGTCCGGCCAAAATTTGGGACAATATGGACCAGTAGTGGAGGTGTCAGTTCTGACCCTCCTATCCATCGCTACCTCCCCCCCCAACACCCCGTTTTTTTGTGTATACACACGAGTACAACTATTTGTACTAAATTTGTTCTGGGTAGAGTGTATTTGTGTATTTCTATGGGATTGAGTGTGCTGGCAAGCCCACAATGAAACCAACTGACATCCTTAGCCCAGGGCCAGGTGCTATGGTCAGGGAGCAATGGGGAGATAGGAAAGGACCAGCCAACATGCTGAGAAGACATATACTTCACAAGCTGGGTTTTGCCCAGGCAGCGTGGCGAATAAGCGTGGAGGTATAGAGCAAAACATTAATTGGGACCAGGGTCCTAGCTCCATCGGTCCAATTCCCCTTGCTCCATTCCAATTTCCCACCCTCCCAAGCACGCCCGCAGGACTATTCTAGAGTATGGTCACCTTCCCTTGCCCTGAATGGTCTGTCTCGGGCTAAACCTTGAGTTCTGATTTATGTCGCATAGACAATCTCTTTCCTGATTGGTACAGTAGGCACCTGGACATCCATGTTTCTAAGAGGAAGCCTGGGGAATATGCAAATTTGATACAGGTCAGAGCTCCCTAGTTATTCTCAGGTAGTCTCGGAGTCAAGAGACTATCTAGCTGTTTCGTGGTTGGTCTCTGCTTGGGGACCAGCTGAAAATATGAGCAGGAGAGGTAATTTAATTATTAAAGGGGATGGACAATCTAACTTATGAGGAGAGGCTAGCTAAATTAGATTTATTTACATTAGAAAAGAGGCATCTAAGAGGGGATATAACTATATACAAATATATTTGGGGACAATACAAGGAGCTTTCAAAAGAACTATTTATCCCACGGGCAGTACAAAGGACTCGGGCCATCCCTTAATGTTGGAGGAAATGAGATTTCACCAGGAACAAAGGAAAAGGTTCTTTACAGTAAGGGCAGTTAAAATGTGGAATTCATTACCCATGGAGACTGTGATGGAAAATACAATAGATTTGTTCAAAAAAAGGTTGGACATCTTTTTAGAAAGGAAAGGTATACAGGAATATACCAAATACATAGTTACATAGCAGATGAGGTTGAAAAAAGACGTACGTCCATCAAGTTCAACCTATGCTAAATTTAGACAACAGATACTTTATCCTATATCTATACTTATTGATCCAGAGGAAGGCAAACAAAAAAACCAAGAGTCATATCATCCAATGATCTCTCGTAAGGAGAAAAATAAATTCCTTCCTGACTCAAAGAATTGGCGATCGGATTAATCCCTGGATCAACATCCTTCCCATGTATACTTATTTGGTATATCCCTGTATACCTTTCCTATCTAAAAATATGTTCAACATTTTTTGAACAAATCTATTGTATCTGCTATTACAGTCTCCATGGGTAATGAATTCCACATTTTAACTACCCTTACTGTAAAGAACCCTTTCCTTTGTTGCTGGTGAAATCTCCTTTCCTCCAACCTTAAAGGATGCCCCCGAGTCCTTTCTACTGTCCATGGGATGAATAGTTCTTTTGAAAGCTACTTGTATTATCCCCGAATAGATTTGTATACAGTTATCATATCCCCTCTTAGACGTATACATGGGAAGGATGTTGATCCAGGGATTAATCCGATTGCCAATTCTTGGAGTCAGGAAGGAATTTATTTTTCCCCTTATGAGATATCATTGGATGATTGACTCTGGTTTTTTTTGTTTGCCTTCCTCTGGATCAATAAGTAAGTATACATATAGGATAAAGTATCTGTTGTCTAAATTTAGCATAGGCTGAACTTAATGGACGTACGTCTTTTTTTCAACCTCATCTACTATGTAACTATGATCCCTAGTTACTGGGATATCCTGGAGGTTGACCACTCGTGGATGACATCCTGGGTAAACTAGCTTCGGAAGTGCCTAGTGAGCTAGAAGTTCTACCTGTGTTTCCCCAGTTTGGTGAGGTGTTTCTTGTATTGGGTTTGCTACCTTTTAGCTTCAGCCAAAATAAACTCGATTTTTTTAACTCCCTCTTTCTGTCTGGTGCTTGCGATCCCTGTGTAATAAGTCTGGTTTCCCGTGACATAAAGCGCCCTCCTGCTTGCTTACCTCCCGGTTCGCGACAACCCACCCCCCTCTTCCTCCTCGGCTCCGCAGTCAAATTACGTCGCAGGGTAATGTGACATCACGTTGCCATGGCAACGTGATGTTACTTGCCCCTCCGGCGTTATTTGCCACTGGATACCATGGCGATGTGTCGCCGAAGATAAGGTAGAAGCTGCAGAGGCCTCGCGCGGTTCCCCCCCACCCCCCCACCAGCATTTAATTTAAATGCCTTGGGGGAGAGAGCGGGACCTCTGTATCCGCCGCACCCGACTTGGAAATTCTCCCGGCCCCCCACTTTGCGCACCCTTGACATACAGAATCTTTAAACACGTTGATAAAAAAAAAAGACCATCTCGAGTATCGGGAGGTCTTATTGTTGCAACCAGCTACTTTGGGGTCCCTGTTGATAAATAATTGTTAACCAAAATGCATTGGCTTTTTGCAGAGCACAGTAAGTTATCCCGAATAGCCTTTTTCTTTTCAGGGTTACACATTCATTATTTTGTGGATACAGACCAGCACATTGTTTGGCTGTGCACCTCTTTCCTGCAACTGGGGGTGAAATCGTGGACTTCTACTCGTTTAAGGAATGTAAGGGGGGGAGGAGGGAATCAAGCAGTGCGGAGAGCCGTGTTAGCAAAGCAAACAACAAAGCGCTTCCCTGTATCTCCTTATTTAAAATATTTTCCATCACAACTTTTAATCTTCCTTAAAACTATAGCAGTGCCATGCTGCGTATTAAAGATTTAACTCGCGTCAAAGCATTTGTGTTCTTTGAACAATTCACTGGCTCAAAATACAGAAACATGGGCCATATCTTCAGGAAAACACATACTGAAATCTGCTTTAATGACAAAGATGTAATGAAGTCTGAATCAAGCAAGACCTTGCAAAACCGGTCAAGTAACATATGACCCATAGGAAGTTGCATCAATCGTTGACTCAATTTCTTGAGACGACTAAGCAACAGTGCTCCATAAATTGGGGGACATTATAAAAACCTCACGCAGCACAGAGACGAACAGCATTTAATTAATACATCATCATAAAGGCAAAACTTCCTGTCCCCTATTGGTCCTTCTTCAGTACTATTTATCCTGATCAGGATGAAGGTCCCATATGGGCGACTGAAATGTTGACATTGTTTTTTTTTTTTTTTACGTTATGGGAGTTCTGCTTGATGTGTTTATGATATCGTATGACTAAACGAGATCGTTCTGGATGACCCCTTTCATAGCACCATACCATATATTTAGATGAAGCTTATATACATGGCTTTTACATTTTTTATTAAGGGGCAGTGAGAAATTCACTGTATAGTGTGTTGTCCTAATAAATTGAGAAAATGCGAAGATGATTTTTGAGCGACTTCGATTTCCTTGTCCATTACATAGTTACATAGAAGATGAGGTTAAAAAAAAAAATCCAAGCTATGCTACATTTAGACAGATACCTATCGTATATTTGTATTTACAGTATTTAAAAAAAAAAACAGTGAAACATTATTCAATAAGAGGGAAAATAAATTCCTTCCTGACTCCAAATATTGGCAATCAGATTACTCCCTGGATCAACATCCTTCCCATGTATACTTATTTGGTATATCCCTGTATACCTTTCCTATCTAAAAAGATGTCCAACCTTTTTTTGAACAAATGTATTGTATCTGCCATCACAGTCTCCATGGGTAATGAATTCGAAATTTTAACTAACCTTACTGTAAAGAAACCTTTCCTTTGTTGCTGGTGAAATCTCCTTTAACAAATGACGCCTCGGGGTCATGTGACATGACACGTCGTCATGGAAACGCGCGTCACATGATGCTACGGGGTCACGTAACCCTGGGTGTCATTTGACGCCAGGTTACTGGGGAAAAGGGGTGCGAGCTCTGGAGCCGGCACACAGGGGGGGGGCGCAGCAAAACCAGTTTGCGCACCCCTGGTTTAAAGAATAGAAGGGAAAATAATGTGCTTGGAAATTACGGTAGGTGATCTTTAATTTCAGAAGAGTTAAACACTTACGTTTCATCGTACCAGTTTCCTCTTCATCTTCATCATTTATTAACATGGTTCCGAGCTGGTTTTCCAACCTGTCATTTTCCACCATTGTACTATCTGCACGTTCATTAATTGTACCGAAGTCTTGTACTGTATTAATGCCTTTTCGTCTTGCTTGCACCATTGTACCGGAATCGACATCATCTTCTTCCTGAAGAACCAAGCAAAGATATATGACTCAGATAGGACTTCACTTCCGGATTAAGGGACCGACCGACTGGGACACAAAACGTTATCCTGCATCTCATCTCAATAAACCACTCTGCAAGGATACCAGTCGTTAGTACGCTGTGGATACAACGCCTTTTGTAATACTTCGCTGGCCGTTATAGGTGCAATGACTCGTAGCTGACCAAAAAACATTTTGCTAAGCATTTAGCAGTATTATTGGCTTCCTAAAATAAAATGTAACTCTGCTTAAAGCAATGACTGCCCGATTTTGTTTTTTTGGAAATTAAACTTTATTTTCTTTGAGGCTATGAAATAGGGGGATTAATGTAACGCATGTACTTCTCGCGCCTTAACAGAGCCAGTAAAGACAAAGGGAGGGGGGAGAGAGATGCCTCTGTCAGTGCAAACTCTTGTTGAAAACACATTAAAGAAAGCAGCCATAGGAAATCAAACCCGTCTCCAAAATTCAAATGCTTATTGGTGACAGATGATACATACAGTAGTTACATAGTAGATGAGGTTGAAAAAAAGACATACGTCCATCAAGTTCAACCTACTGATATAATAATAATAATATGCTAAATTTAGATGACAGATACTTGATCCTACATCCGTACTTACAGTATATTGATCCTGAGGAAGGCAAACAAAAAACCCCAGTGAAATATCATCCAATGTTATCTCATAAGAGGAAAAATGAATTCCTTCCTGACTTTAAGAATTGGCAATCGGATTACTCCCTGGATCAATATCCTTCCCATGTTTACTCATTTGGTATATCCCTGCATACGTTTCCAGAAAGATGTCCAACCTTTTTTGTTAACAATGCATCTATCCCCCAGATTTACAGATTTACACATATTTCTTCACAGACATTTTTTCCTTTTTTAAATTCTGCATAAAGATCTGCATATGTATTTATAAACTGACCGTTCCTAACCTCATTCAATGGCACACATTTACTAAATGGTGTAATTCCATAAGACACTCAACGGGCCATAAGGTGACAGAAGGGGTCTTATGGAATAGCACCTCTTAGTAAACATGGGCCAACACCAAACTTTCTCATATTTTACATTCAAAATCTTGTCTCGATTGCGTGTGCCTTAGCGTTTCAGGCTTATCTTTCGGCTGAACTATCCAACAAAAAACCCTCTTTTGACATCAAGAAATCTAATAAGATTGGCACGCTTTATAAAAAAATGTAAAATACAATTAAAGGGTGATAAATAGATAGTATACTGCTTCCTGTTATACGGGATTAAATGAAGGAGAGAAGCAATGTGCTCTATTTCCCCAATATTTGGGGGGAAATGCTACCTACTGTATACAACAAAAATCTACAACATGTATAACAATGTTGAATGTTGGTATTTCCTTTTAGGTTAACCCAGGCTGTGCTGGAAAGGCTGTGTAATGCATAAGCTTGTAGGGAACCATGTTAAATTAAATTGAAGAGGAAGCAAAAAGTGACACCGTGTGCTCATTTGCATGTCATTACCCAGAATCCCTGGCTGCAGTGGAAGATCTGTATGCTAAGAGATAATGGGGAAAGGCAGGGGTGCAGACCTGTCTGAGACTCACACGAGGTATTTTTATTTGCTGTACACTGTACGGTTGAGGGTTTAATGTGACGTTTATACTCACCACAACCTTACACACAGTAAGTTCTAATACAAATACTGACCCCATTTTCCTCCTCTTCTGCCTCCACTTCACGCTGTTGGACTTCACTGCGTTTGATATTTGCTTCCATTGCTTCATTTATTAAGTGTCGCAGAATGGATACTCCTTTGGCGGTTTTGATAAACGGGTGCTAAGTAAAAAAAAAAATTAAAAACAGCTATTTTATCAAACCTACAGTATTTTAACGAAGTACTCATATCTAATATTGATGCACACTGTATAGTAGCTCACGTTCCCGGCCTCACATGGCGTTGCAGTTCTCTGGAAGAGTCATCTTTTTCATTGCAGATGTGAATCTGTGAATCAAAAGTCGATAATGGCGCACTCTTTAACCCAATTAATAATTCCACCTCCCAGTGCGTGAGACTGCATCCCCAACCATAAAATCCTGTAAAATTGAGGTGTTGGAGTTTTTTTTTATTAAAAACATGCATTATCTGCATGGCTTTTTTATTCCCCTCCCCCCCCCCCCTTCACCCTCACCACCTCCTCCTCTCACTCCCCATCACTTTCCCTTAATATATGATGCCCTCAATTCTTTTCACCTTCTTTCTGCTTTCTGTTTAAACAGCAGCTATCTGACTTTCCTTATATGCCACCAGACTATGCGCATTATGATGTCACGTGCCAGATACATAGACTATCAGGTATAACACACACTGGCTGACTTATTTGTATGCATGCAAAGTTTCAGCTATGTTTCATGGTCTTGGCGCTATGGCCATGACAGACAGAAGGGCAGACAGGCTCTCTCTTAAAATATATATATTTTAATAATATGTTTGGATGTCTGTTTGCACCATCTGTGATTGGCCGGCGGACGGCAACACCTCATTGGCCTGTGGGGTGGCCTGACGTCACAGCCACACCTACGCAGGCTGTCACAGTCACACCACACTCACACCGCATGCGCCTCTTGGGCTCACTCTCCATTTGGTGACTGCCAGGAAACCAACTCACTCCTACTCCTCCATTTGCTATGTATGCTTCCTGCGCTGTGCTTCTTGCCAGAGCCACACACACTGTCTCCCCCCCTTAAAAACTCCGCACCTCCTTCCTCCTGCCTCCCTTCACCTCAGGGGCGCCGCAGCAGCCACACCACCCTACTCCGCCTCCCTCCCTCACCTCAACCCCGCCGCTGCACCAACTTCCACCCGCCTCCACACTACTCCAGCCTCACTTACCCTCACGGTGCCACCGCGCCTCAACACTACTCCAGCCTCACTTGCCATCACGGGAGCCGCCGCACCACCCTCCTCCCACCTCCGTTCACCTCAGGGCCGCCGCCGCTGCTCCCTTCAGCTCAGACCCTCCTCTCTTCAGCCTCATTTCCCCTCACGTGTGCCGCCGCACCACCCTCCTCCCACAACCTCAGGGGTGTCGCTCCATTCACTCCAGGGGCGCCGCCGCTGCTCCCTTCAGCTCACACCCTCCTCCCTTCAGCCTCACTTCCCTCACGTGCGCCGCCGCACCACCCTCCTCCCGCAACCTCGCTCCCGCCTCCATTCACCTCAGGCCCGCCGCCGCGGCACCACCCTCCTCCCTGCACCTGAGGCCCGCCGCCGATCACGCTCACCTCTGCGCCAGCCTGCCAGGTGCGCCGCACAACCGGACCTCACGATCACATCCCGCACGTTGACAACTCAGCACTAATCCCTTCACCTGCGACTGCCTGCCAGGCCCAACGCACGGGAGGACATCCGCCGTGTCTGCGATGCATGAACACTACCAGGTAACACACTACACACATCTAACAACTACTACTGTGTGCAATTATGTATTCTCTATTGATTCGATCTACTCATTCATAATGTACTGTGTTGATCACATTCTATGTGCATTGTGTATCACATGTCACTCTTACATGGACACATACATTGCACATTTAACACTCACATCTAATACACAATGCACACACTGGAATCTCACCATGACACTAGCCTCACATTATTTTCTCTGGCCTGGGAGCCTGACAACTGTGTGCAATTATGTCTTCTCTATTGATCTCATGCACTCTTTTACCGATGTACTATGACCCTTACAACATTCTGCATTGATGCATTGTACAAATACAACATGCACTACATCTACATCATGTTTTATTACTACACACACGATCCATACACTCTGTCGCTCATAATAACTATCACACATTTTACATCACGGGCATCGCCAGGTACATCAGCTAGTTGTAGATAAAAGCCAGTGGGTTTTGTATCTGTATGTATCTGGCGTGAGCTCATCGATGACATCATAATGCACATAGCGTGGTGGCAGATACTGTATTTATTTATTTACAAAATATTTTACCAGGAAGTAATACATTGAGAGTTACCTCTCGTTTTCAAGTATGTCCTGGGCATAGTTAATATGACAAATAATACGGTACATGGTTACAAATACAGTTACATAAATGAACAGGGTATACATTATATACAATACATTGCATGCACAGTTAAAGAAGATGTATATTATAGGCTTATGTAACAGTTACAGACTAGATTAAAGTGTGAGACAGCCTTAGATTTGAAAGAACTTAAACTGGTGGTGGATGTGAGAGTTTCCGGTAGGTTGTTCCAGTTTTGGGGTGCATGGTAAGAGAAGGAGGAGCGGCCGGATACTTTGTTGAGCCTTGGGACCATGAACAGTCTTTTGGAGTCTGATCTCAGGTGATAAGTACTGAAAGTGGTAGGGGTGAGGAGCTTGTTCAGATAGGTGGTTAGCATGCCCAGAAAGTATTTGAAGGCAAGACAGGAAAGGTGAACTTTGTGCCTAGACTCGAGTGATGACTAATCTAGTTCTTTGAGCATTTCGCAGTGATGTGTGTTGTAGTTGCATTGGAGAACGAAACGACAAATTGAATTGTAGAGGGTGTCAAGTTTGCCAAGGTGAGTTTGGGTTGCCGAGCCATATACTCGGTCTCCATAGTCGATAATTGGCATTAGCATCTGCTGTGCAATACGCTTTCTGATCAGCAGGCTTAGGGAGGATTTGTTCCTGTAAAGTACAACTAGCTTGGCATAGGTTTTGGATGTCAGGGTGTCAATGTTCATTCCGAATGTTAAGTGGGAGTCAAACCATATGCCCAGGTATTTAAAATTAGTAACAGGAGTTAGGGTGGTGTTAGCGTTGGTTCTGATCTGGATCTCAGTCTCTGGAAGCTTTAAAAATGTAGTCTTGGTCCCAAATACCATTGTTACAGTCTTGTCAGTGTTTAAAAACAGTTTGTTTTGGGAAATCCAGTTTTCGAGTTTCAAAAAGTCAGACTGTAGTATGTTCAAGGTCAGAGATGCTATGGCTGTGTGCATATAGGATTGTGTCATCTGCCTACATGTGTATTGAGGCTTCCTTACAAGCTGTGGGAAGATCATTGATGAAACTGAGAAGAGTAGGGGCCCCAGAACAGAGCCTTGTGGGACACCACAGGTGATATCCAGGGGGTTGGATTTAGAGCCTGAGATGGATACATGTTGGGATCTACCCGATAGGTAGGACCGAAACCAGTTTAAAGCATGCTTCCCTATTCCAGAGCTCTGGAGTTTGTTAAGCAGGATAGCATGATCAACAGTATCAACTTGCAGCCTTTGCTCTTAAGCAGAAATGCTTTTAAGTAGAAATCTTTAAAGTAGTATGGAAGTTTAAAAAAGGAAGTTGGAAGGAAGGGACCATTGAACTGCTTCTCATCTCATCTCATCTCTTGTCTTTTCTCAGGTAAAAACATCTCAAATTGTCTGTGTGTCCTGCAATCCTCATACCCTGCTGTCTATTTAGCTCATTTTAGTTCAATTTAGGTAAAAACATCTCAAATTGTCCGTGTGTCCTGCAATCCTCATACCCTGCTGTCTATTTAGCTCATTTTAGTTCAATTTAGGTAAAAACATCTCAAATTGTCTGTGTGTCCTGCAATCCTCATACCCTGCTGTCTATTTAGCTCATTTTAGTTCAATTTAGGTAAAAACATCTCAAATTGTCTGTATGGAAATCATCCCCCTATTGCCTTAATTTAATTCATCTTTCACACTTGTGCAAGACAACACCCACCTTTGAAAAACAATTTGGTTTAACTACCCTCACATGTGCTAATTAAGTTTGTTGTACCAACCAGGTGACTTTCTAAATGTATATAAGTAAACTTACAACAGCCATTGCTGCTTGCAGCCTTTGCTCTTAAGCAGAAATGCTTTTAAGTAGAAATCTTTAAAGTAGTATGGAAGTTTAAAAAAGGAAGTAGAAATCTTTAAAGTAGTATGGATGTTTAAAAAAGGAAGTAGAAATCTTTAAAGTAGTATGGAAGTTTAAAAAAGGAAGTAGAAATCTTTAAAGTAGTATGGATGTTTAAAAAAGGAAGTAGAAATCTTTAAAGTAGTATGGAAGTTTAAAAAAGGAAGTTCAAAAAGAAGTAGAAAAAGTGGACACAATCTACTGCTTCTGATTCCTGCATTTGAACTATGCTGGAAAGGAGGTTATCATCCCACACTGCACATCTCAACACATTACTATTGCTGTGATGCCACCTTTACTTTTTATATTTACTGAAACCTCACTTATTTTCAAATTATGCACTTCCTTCCACCAGCCTCAACATGTCTCTAACTCTATTCATATTTCGCCATCTCTCCTTACTTCACCACTTCTCAGTTCACATGAACTCCTCTCTTACCTGCGCCCTCTGTCACCACACAGTTATGCCGCCTGCACTAAAACACACCCTTACAAATCATCCTCACACATTATCTTTCTGTCCATGCTTCTCCTCCTTGCTTCTGGGGATATCTCTCCCAATCCTGGTCCCTGCCTTATTTCTACTTGCTCTCGTCCTCGCCTTCCACATGCAACTTCTACTCCTTCTAGTGTAAACCCCTCTAACCTCATACCCATTCCCTGCCACCCTCCCTCCTCTCTCCCTTTCTCCTGTGCCCTTTGGAATGCTCGCTCCCTCTCTAACAAGTTCCTCTCTGTGCATGACTTCTTTCTCTCTCACTCCCTGCTTCTCTTTGCTATAACTGAGACCTGGCTCACTCAGTCTGACTCTGCTCTGGAAGCTGCGCTCTCCTATGGTGGCCTTTCCTTCTCCCACACTCCACGCCCTGGTGGCAGGGGTGGAGGCGTGGGGCTCCTGCTCTCCTCTCTCTGCCGTTACAGAACAGTTTCTATTCCCCCCTCTCTTGCTTTTCCCTCCTTCGAGGCTCACACAGTCCAGATCTTCTCTCCTCTCCCGGTCCATGTGGCAGTCATCTATCGCCCACCTTCCTCTACTCATCCCCCTTCTGCCTTTCTCTCTCACTTTGAATCCTGGCTCTCTTTCTTTCTCTCCTCAGACTCCCCTGTTCTTCTCCTTGGGGACTTCAACTGCCACATTGATGACCCCTCTCTCCCTTGGGCTTCCCGCTTTCTTTCTCTAACCTCTTCTTTTGGCCTTCAACAGTGGACTGCAGCCAGCACCCACAAGGATGGCCACTACTTAGACCTGGTTTTCACTAAAAACTTCTCTCTCTCCGACTTCTCCATTTCCCCTTTTCCTCTCTCCGACCATCACCTCATCTCATTTTCTCTCTCTCGGTTCTCTCCATCTCCATCTCCATCTCGCCCTCGTTTTTGCAGAAACCTGCGCTCTATTAACCTACCAGCTCTTGATTCCACTTTACGCTCCTCCCTCTCCTCTCTCAGTTCTGCTTCAGACCCTGACAACCTGGTCAGGAACTACAACTCTGCCTTATCTTCCTCTCTTGATCTTCATGCCCCACTTTCTCTCTGCCGTCCTCGCCCTTCTAACCCCAGACTCTGGCTAAACTCCCACACACGCATGCTGCGTTCCTCCACTCGTTCCTCTGAACGCCTCTGGAGGAAATCTCATACGCTCGCAGACTTCATTCACTACAAATTTATGCTATCCTGTTTCAACTCTGCCCTCTTTCAGGCTAAACAAACCTACTTTTCATCACTAATCAACACACACAAGTCTAACCCACGCCGTCTCTTTTCTGTCTTTGACTCTCTACTCAGACCACCCTCAGCTGCCTCCTCTTCTTCCTCCATCTCACCTCAGGACTTTGCTGACTTTTTTAAGAAAAAGGTGGAGTCCATACGGCAGAACATCCCATCTATTGCCTCCTCCCATCCCACAATGCTTCCCAACTCTCCTCCTGTCTTTCTTGACTCTTTTTCTGCTATCTCGGAGGAGGATGTATCACTGCTGATCTCCTCTTCTCCCTCTACCACTTGCCCTCTTGATCCCATTCCCTCCCATCTCCTAAAACCTCTTGCTCCTTCTATAATCCCTATGCTCACACAGATCTTTAACTCTTCTCTCTACTCTGGTACCTTTCCTTCATCCTTCAAGCATGCAACCGTTATACCATTACTCAAAAACAGCAAGCTTGACCCTACCTGTCCTTCTAACTATCGACCTGTCTCCCTCCTGCCTTTTGCCTCCAAACTCCTTGAACGTCTTGTATTCTCTCGATTGCTACACTTTCTCAACACCTATTCTGTACTAGACCCTCTACAATCTGGCTTCCGCACTGCTCACTCTACTGAAACAGCCCTCACTAAAATAACTGACGACCTCCACGCTGCCAAAGACAGAGGTCATTACACTCTGCTCATATTACTCGACCTCTCTGCAGCATTCGACACCGTGGACCACCCTCTTCTCCTTCACATTCTCCATACTCTTGGTATTCGGAACAAAGCTTTATCCTCGATCTCCTCTTACCTCTCCCATCGTACCTTCAGTGTCTCTTTTGCTAACACCTCCTCCTCCTCTATTGATCTCTCTGTGGGGGTACCCCAGGGCTCTGTCCTGGGACCCCTTCTCTTTTCTCTCTACACACTCTCTCTAGGTGACCTAATCACATCTTTTGGGTTTAAATATCACCTCTATGCTGACGACACACAAATTTACCTTTCAACCCCTGTCCTTACACCTGCTATACAGACCAAAGTTTCTGAATGCCTCTCTGGAATATCATCCTGGATGGCCATCCGCCGACTGAAACTTAACATGGCAAAAACAGAGCTCCTTATACTACCTCCCAAACCTGGCCCTACTACATCCTTCCACATTGCTATTGGAAATACGATCATTCACCCAGTAGCCCAAGCACGCTGCCTAGGGGTCACACTTGATTCCTCTCTCTCATTCTCCTCTCATATTCAAAACGTTTCTAAAACTTGTCGCTTTTTCCTCCGCAATATCACAAAGATACGCCCTTTCCTCTGTTACTCAACTGCTAAAACTCTGACTCAGGCCCTCATTCTCTCACGTCTCGATTACTGCAACCTCCTGCTGTCCGGCCTTCCTACCTCTCACCTGTCTCCCCTACAATCTATCCTAAACACTGCTGCCAGAATCACTCTACTCTTTCCTAAATATGTCTCAGCGTCTCCCCTGCTGAAATCCCTCTCCTGGCTTCCGATTAAATCGCGTATCTCACACTCAATTCTACTGCTCACTTTTAAAGCTTTACATTCTTCTGCCCCTCATTACATCTCAGCCCTAATTTCTCGCTATGCACCATCACGACTCTTGCGTTCTTCTCAAGGATGTCTTCTTTCTACCCCCTTTGTATCTAAAGCTCTCTCCCGCCTTAAACCTTTCTCACTTTCTGCCCCACACCTCTGGAATGCCCATCCCCTCAATACCCGACTAGCCCCCTCGCTATCCACCTTTAAGACCCACCTTAAGACACATCTGCTTAAAGAAGCATATGAGTAGCACTGGATAATCATGGACACATGACACAAAGCTTGGCCCCCTGCAGACGCACTTACTAGTATTCCCTCCTACTGTCTCTGTACGTTCTCCCTACCTACCAATTAGATTGTAAGCTCCTCGGAGCAGGGACTCCTTCCTTAATGTTACTTTTACAGTATGTCTGAAGCACTTATTCCCATGATCTGTTATTTATATTTGTTATTTATATGACATGTATTACTACTGTGAAGCGCTATGTACATTTTATGGTGCTATACAAATAAAGACATACAAATACAAATGCCTTTGCAAAATCTAGGAATATTGCACCAGTGAGTTGTCCCCGTTCCATTCCACACTGGATTTCATTGCAAACTTTTAGCAGGGTAGTTACGGTAGAGTGTTTGGGGCGAAAGCCAGATTGTAATTGGCTAGGGAAATTTGTCTTGGTATAGTAATCGCTTAATTGGGAGTGAACACATTTTTCCATGACTTTGGATAGGATTGGGAGAAGGGAGATTGGCCTGTAGTTTGAGACAGTGTTTTTGTCCCCACTTTTGAAGATTGGGACAACTCTGGCAGTTTTCCAGATCTTAGGGATATGGCCTGCAGACAGGATAAAGTTGACTATGGAAGCAATTGGTTTGGCAATTGCTGGGGCACCAAGTCTTAGGAACCTAGATTGTAGTAGCTCAGGTCCACATTGGCGGCTTAGTTTTAATTTGAGGAGCGCTTGTATAATCTTTTCGGATACTGGGCCAAATTGAAAATTGTGGGCAGTGTTGGGAGGGGGTGGGGCTATAGGTGTACTCCCAAGATGAGATTCAGGTTTGTGATTTGGGTTGTGTTTCGCTAATAAGTTAGTAGCACACCCCACAAAGTAATCATTGAATGCATTTGCAATGTCGGTGGGGTTTGTCAGAGTAATATCCCCCTTAGTAATATTACTTGGCTGTTGATGGTTATAAGGCTGGAATATGTTGTTGATAACCTTCCAGAAGTTAGCTGGGTTTGATGTATTATGGAGGAGATTGTCAGAGTAATATTGTGCTTTTGCATGCCTTGTTTGCCTTGTGCACATGTTCCGCAGGCATCTGTAGTGATTGAGATCCTTGGTAGTGCCAGTTACTTTGTAGCTTTTCCACAAGGCATCCCTAAACTGGTAGAGTGCTATAAGGTCAGGTGTAACCCATGGATGGATGTATGGATCCATGTATGGAGAGTGAGATAGCTATAACGTTTAGACAGAAAGCAGACAAAGAGAGGAAGTCAGTTTACAAGTGAGGAGAAAGCAAGAATGCTGAAGGAGAGGCGGAAAGAATTGATGACATCATATGGTATGAAATGAAAAATGCGGTGGAGTGAGGGAAGGAGAGGGGAGTTAGAGGAGAGGGGAGAGAGATAGAGAAGGACAGGGGAGGAGAGGGATAGAGAGAGAGGGGTGGAGAGGGATTTAGAGAGGGATAGAGAGAGGGGTGGAGAGGAATAGAGAGAGGGGTGGGGAGGGAGAGAGAGGTAGTCAAATCCGTAATTGTCAAGCTTTTATTCTAGTGACTCAAAAAAACATGATTTAAAAAAATGATGCTAAGCTTTAGCCTTTAATCTCATTCTGATGAATGGAAAGCTTAGCACCCTTTTGTGGATCTAGGCTATAGTGTTATACATAGAATTTTGAAAGAGCAAAAATTCCTTGAATAACTTGTACTCTTAAACTTTGGTGCATGAGGCATCAGGGAAATGAAGGTGACTCACCCAAGGTTACCAGGAAAGCTGGCACTTGTAATTGTACCAGCGTTTCAAAGGCAGGGACATTACCAGTAAATGATTATTATTATAGATTATTATAGAGGATCACAATGTAATTATGGAAGATTTGAGGATTGAACAGCTGTACTCACACTAACTGCAAACTATTTGGCAATTGAAAATCCAAAGTCTCATTGGGTTAAACCTATTTCTCAATGCCGTGGACCCCTATTATTATACAAACAGTTGTCAGTGCTTCTGTATGTTGTTTGCAGGTGTGGAAAAAGTTACATCTTATTGATCTGATAGCTGTGGCCTTTTTTCTAACCCACCATCGAATGTGTGGAGGGTGGGGGAGAGGGGTGTAAAAACGGTGTAGGGTGAGGGAGAGGGGTGTAAAAACGGTGGAGGGTGGGGGGAGGGGTGTAAAAACGGTGGAAGGAGGGGTGTAAAAACGGAGGGTGGGGAGAGTGGTTGAAAAACCAGAGGCGGGGGAGATGAGTGTAAAAACAGGAGAGGGATGAGTGGGGTGTAAAAACGGTGGGGGAGGTGAGAAGGGTGGGGGAATGAGAGGGCTTGGGGGAATGAGAGGGGAGAAGCTGGTGAGGAGAGCATGTTGGGAGAAGCTGGTGAGGAGGGGAGCATGTGGAGAGAAGCTGGTGAGGAGGAAGGGATGTGGGGAGAAGCTGGTGAGGAGGGAGGGATGTGGGGAGAAGCTGGTGAGGAGGGAGGATGTGGGGAGAAGCTGGTGAGGAGGGAGGGATGTAGGGAGAAGATGGTGAGGAGGGAGGGATGTGGGGAGAAGCTGGTGAGGGAGGGATGTGGGGATAAGCAGGTGAAGAGGGAGGGATGTAGGGAGAAGATGGTGAGGAGGGAGGGATGTGGGGAGAAGCTCGTGAGGAGGGGAGCATGTGGAGAGAAGCTGGTGAGGAGGAAGGGATGTGGGGAGAAGCTGGTGAGGAGGGAGGGATGTGGGGAGAAGCTGGTGAGGAGGGAGGGATGTGGGGAGAAGCTGGTGAGGAGGGAGGGATGTGGGGAGAAGCGGGTGAGGAGGAAGGGATGTAGGGAGAAGATGGTGAGGAGGTTGGGATGTGGGGAGAAGCTTGTGAGGAGGGGAGCATGTGGAGAGAAGCTGGTAAGGAGGAAGGGATGTGGGGAGAAGCTGGTGAGGAGGAAGGGATGTGGGGAGAAGCTGGTGAGGAGGGAGGGATGTGGGGAGAAGCTGGTGAGGAGGGAGGGATGTGGGGAGAAGCTGGTGAGGAGGGAGGATGTGGGGAGAAGCTGGTATGGAAGGAGGGTTGTGGGGAGAAGCTGGTGAGGAGGGAGGGATGTGGGGAGAAGCTGGTGAGGGAGGGATGTGGGGATAAGCAGGTGAAGAGGGAGGCATGTGGGGAGAAGCTGGTGAGGAGGGAGGGATGTGGGGAGATGCTGGTGAGGAGGTAGGGATGTGGGAAGAAGCTGGTGAGGAGGGAGGGATGTGGGGAGAAGCTGGTGAGGAGGGAGAAATGTGGGGAGAAGCTGGTGAGGAGGGAGGGATGTGGGGAGAAGCTGGTGAGGAGGGAGAAATGTGGGGAGAAGCTGGTGAGGAGGGGAGCATGAATCTAGCATACAACAGCACTATGTATTATTTGCGTATTTAGAAAATGTATGGTACGTACTGTATGGCCCATTTGAAGTACAATTCAATCTAAATCAGGCCCCTCATATGAAATGAGTTTGACACCCCTAGGTTAGTCGATATCTTTGGTACACCGGCAGAGCGCTTGCACAGAGTAGGAAGCAGGCAGGGCATTTTACTATACAAAAAGTGCTTTGAAGCACATACTGCGCGGTGAAACCTTTTACCATGCCAAGGAGTGCCAGAGAAGGAGGAAGGAAGGATGATGGTTTGTGTTCAGACCAACAACAAGGTTGAGGAATGAACATGTATAAGACAAGGGAACGAGATTAGTTCTGCTGCAGCAGGAGAGCATGTGCTGGAATCAATACCATCCCGCATGACAAATGCATGCAACGTGTGCTCGGGTACTCATAAAAGCTTCTTCAGGGTCTGGCCACACAGTTTAACACAGGAGCACAATCTGGGATACCCACGATGATCTCTGTTCCAGTTTGTTTAAATTGGCCATATTTGGATGCGTCTATAAAGTAGCTTAGTTGTAAGAACCCAAGAACCCTGCCTTTGAAGTAGGTGAACAGTTCGAGGTCCAGCGCCAGTCTTGTGACCTTGGCAAGTTCACTTGCATTTTGCTTCCGGAAGCATAGAGAGGAGATAGATTTTAAGCTCTTTGGACTAATGGTGCTTGAACATTTCTACAGTAACTGCTGCATACGAATATATAATAAATAATAACTTTAATTCATATTGCGCTTTTCTCACAATAGGACTCAAAGCGCATCACAATTACAGTATAGCGCGTACAGTACGCAGCACATAGAATTGTTACAGACACAGTCCCTGTCCCGTAGGTGAGCTGACACTCAATGTTTTTGTGCCTGAAGCACAGGGAGAAAAAACGACTTGCCCAATGTCACAAGGAGCCGACACCGGGAATGTAACCACGTTCCCCTGATTCAAGCTAAGTGCCATTTACAGAGTCAGTGTCTTCACTCACTGAACCGCTCCTTCTCCCCTATACAGTATATTGTAGATCTCTGCATACACCAGCTCCTTTTACACATACAGAACATTCATAGTATATCAAACGGGTTAATACTTGTTTAAATTAATAATAGGTGGCGTTTTGCTTATAAAACATTGCACTTCGTTTGATCTATTTTGCAGTTAATGTGTGTTGTATTTGGCAGAGGCCACCCCTAAGTTCAATGAATAATTGAGTGAAATATTTCCAGTACACTCTATTCCCACCACACCATGTCCTAGTTTTCTTTTCTCTAAGTCATGTCTTCCTTCTCCTTCTATAAAAACCATTATTATTTCAAGCTCGCCAAGTAAAGCAGGCACTCTGTGCTCCTGGTTATGGCTCGTCTTTCCTGTTTCTAGGACAGGGGCTCGCAACTCCAGCCCTCAAGGGCCACCAACCGATCAAGTTTGCAGGATATCCCAGCTTCAGCACAGGTGACTCAGTCGAAGAATCAAATTGTCGAAGACTGAGCCACTGATTGAACCATCTGTGCTGAAGCAGGGATATCCTGCAAACCTGACCTGTTCGTGGCCCTTGAGGACTGGAGTTGGCTACCCATGTCCTAAGAGTTCAACTTCCTCAACTCATGAGCGTTTGTACTGGTTTGTAATGGTAGGTCATGGTAGTGTTTAGCCCTGTGAGTGCCGGAGGAGTCATGATGGCCGAGTGCCACGGCCCTTCCGGCCCACTGCGGTCACGTGAATGTGGCACCCATTTTGGAGGGGGAAAAAAGGAGGCGGCAGGATCTTTCTCCGTTCCCTTATTGCTTAGATCACGTCCTGCACATCATGGGAACGTAGGACCTGATCCAACCTGGAAAAAACAGGCCCATTGAGCAAGACACTATGTCATGTGACTACGTCCTGAAGAACCCAAAGGGTTAATGTAGAAAAATCAATCTAGTATATGAGTGGAAGACCTGACTTATAAATTGCCAAACGTATAGCAAACTGTTCAACAGTGTGAGCTAAATATCATATTGATAATCACATGGACCTCCAAGTAACTAATTAACTAAAAATGGCCTCTTTGATAAAAGTGCAGTTCATCTTATGACCAATATGAGCCAATGATAACAGCATGTTTATGAAGCCTAACCCAGACATACTGTTTCTTTGAAATTGTATACCTTTAAATACTGTAGTTCCGAATAATTGTGAAGAATATTTTTGTAAACATGGCAAGATAAAGGTTGTGGGGGTTCCTTCCTTTCGATACACTTTTGAGTTAAGTTGGACTGCCCCCATAGACAACTTATTTACTGAACTTTGTTGAATACTATAGACAGAATTCGGGTCTTGGTCAACAGAAGTTGCCTTACAACACTCTACTAAGAGCGTCTTCCATAACCCTCTTCTCATCGAACAGAGAGTACCTCTAGTATTATCACAGTCCTCCAACAAAAACAGAGTTATCCAAATCACCATGTAGTGTGTACCTGCAGAAGTTCAGTGGCACTCGCTCTCTGTTCAGGGTTCTTCACGAGACATTGATTAACAAATTCATTGAACTCCTTTGACCAAACGTCTGGTTTTCTAAATGTAGGTGGTGGGTTTGACGGGATCATGAAAATCGCCTAATGGAGAAACATATGAAACATATTAGAGAACATTTTACCTGGGTTGTATCTTTTAATTTAGTACTTACAAACAAAATAAGCAATGCTCATCAGATTAATTAATTACAGTGTTAATGAAGGTCTCAGATTGCTTTACACAGGTGGTTAAGGGCTAATTCAATATAGAGGCAGTTTGGACTATTTTCAGCCGAACATTCTCAGTGACGTCAACAGTGACTTTTGCCTGAAAATAGCCCAAGCAGCATGTTTGGTCTTTATTGAATTAGTCCCTTAGGCTGTTCTTCTACAAAACGCAGCTGACACATATGCACTCATTGAATACAAATGCTATGAACCATAATCAAAGTAGCAAGAAGGGATGAGTGTTCTTCAAAGCTAAGGCAGAAAACAAGGGGAGCGGGGGTGAATGGATGTCAATAAAACAATATACCAGGGGATCTGAGGGCAGACTGGTTAATTATATAGCCAGACTCACCCGACACCACTATAGTGCACAAGGGTTCAGCCAGAACCACAGTCAATGCACTTGGCTGAACCCTTGTGGTATATTATTTTATTGACATCCATTCACCCGCGCTCCCCTTTTTTCTGTCTTTGTCATATGTATTGGGGTACAAGGAATATTTCCCCATATTGTTTTTCGAGCGGCGGACAGTGGTCCTTGAAGGCGTACACATACATTGTGGTTTACGCAAGAGCCCCCTGCATATGGTAATACAGTACTATTTGTATTACTATTTTCCATTGACGTTCTTTCTGAGAGAGCGCCCAGGTATTTTCTGTCAGCATGTTCTTCAAAGCTACAGTATGAAGTTCAAAGTGGATCTGCGCTGATACAGCTCTGTGATCCTCATTAGTTTCCAAAGAACTAACAACTGATGCACTGTGAGATTCAAAGCAGAGACGGATGGCATGAAGATGGCATTATTGTTACTGTGTATGTACCAATGAAGCCTGTCAACTAACCGAGATGTATTCATCAACAAAGCAACGGCTAGATCAGTCGTTTCCTTACAAATTCACTTTGCCAACCTGCTTCCTTCAGGAATCTGTAGTAATAATGCAATTATTAGCACTTCGAAGTCATCAAAAAAGGTCCATAATAAAGTATTAAATACACACCAGCTTAGGTTTTTTGTTGTCCTAATTATTTTTCATTCACCTAAGGACTATTTCAAATTTTAAAGGATCCATTAACTTAGGAAAACATGGCACTTTAAAAGAGAATTTTACCGTGTAATTAAACTTGTGTGGGATCAGGGTGCTCTGTTAAAAGCTAACTTAACTCCAGATCTCACCTCTTGATATACTCAGCAAGGGCTTCATTATATTTAGTAGCCATGGTGGTCCTGGCGATATGTAAATTTGTTATAGGATTTTTATTAGGTACGGGGATCAACATTAGGGTTTGTTCATACAGAAGCAGCAAAAGTGACTATTTCCGAGTCAAGGTCGCTCTGCGAGGGGACGGGGGGCAATAGAGGGGGAGGGGTGGTCCATGCTTCTGGATCAGAACCCCCCGCAGCGATAATCCTCTGCACAGGTCCCGCCTCTTGCAACGAGGCCGAAAAACAGCAAGTTTTGCTACATCTGTAGATTAAATGAAAGTATAGAGAGTTTGCAAAACCTCTATACACCATCATATCATCTATGAAAAACCCCAGGTCTGATCCCCTAGAAAAAGGTATCACGTTCTACAACAAATCTACATTCCATTTTAAAATAAGAAATGTAATTGGAGCACGTTTGATAAGAACCCTCTATGCATTTTCTATATGCTGCTTATAAAACTTTTAAAGATTTTAAATACATAATTTCAGAAGCCAAGGATATTAAGTGATCCGACCTTTTTGGATATTGCAGACTGTCTGGGGAATTGCGGGCAATGCTACGGTATGTTTTGGTGAATTTGTGGGGGGAAAGTCCTTTTTGGCACTGTGGATGAGTGCAGGAATGGATCCAGTGGATATATGAAAAAAAGAAAGCAAAGGAAAAAGCAGGCACTTGTTCTCAGAAAAAGAAAAAGATGATGAAAAAGTCAAGGAGAGCGTTTGCCCTAAAAAAAGATATTTAATGGAACCAACAAATAAATACAGCCAAATTACCCAAGTGGGGGTCTCTGTACTGTCTCTGTACCCCGTAATTTGGCTGTATTTATTTGTTGGTTCCATTAAATATCTTTTTTTAGGGCAAACGCTCTCCTTGACTTTTTCATCATCTTTTTCTTTTTCTGAGAAACAGTGCCTGCTTTTTCCTTTGCTTTCGCTTTTTCCTTTGCTTTCTTGTTCAAACTACACCAGAAAAATCGGACGCACACCCCCCATTGGAAGAGGACTACTCCAAAAGTGAGTTATCTCTATTGCAAACATACACTCCAGTCTGATATCTTATGTTGGGACACTTTTATCTATAGTGTGGCCCCTTACTGCAGTGCTTGTGGGGGTCCTAGGCCACTAGTCAGACTTATCAGGAGAAAGTGATTCATGTTGGACTAATCTTATATTGATGGTCGGGGGGTTAATTTCTCAGGAATATCATATTATACTGCACTCATAGTTTTTTATTAATTTTTTTCTTTTTTGCAAGTATAAATTGAGGTTTTCCTTAGAGCACCACACATTTTTCATTTTCTATATGAAAAAAAGCCACAATATTCTACTGTAACTTAAATGATGCTGTGATCACAACGAAGTGCACTACTGGTGATAAGCATATATACTACCTTATTTAAAATCTCCCGCGTATATTTACATGCAGTACTAACATCGTGTGTATATATATATATATATATATATATATATATAGAGAGAGAGAGAGAGAGAGAGAAAACAAAAGAAAAAGAAAGCACACGGCCCATAGCATAAAATCATTTACATTTAATGGAAAAGGGGGGGAAAAGGTAGGGGGAGGAAGCAGGCTCACTCACAAGCGAAGCACAAATAAAGCAGTTGTGAATATATATTGTCACCGCCACATCAGGTAGGACAGCCGTCTGTGTCCACAAACAGGATTCTCCTAAACTTTAAACAACTCCGGGAAGAAGCAGGGTCCTTAAAGTTGGAACAGCTAGCACCAATGAGCAATGTATGCAGTTAGCCTCCTGCAGCTTCAGAGACGCAATCCAGCCACGATACACCGTCCCTCAGTGATGACGTAGTGGCGCTGCTTACGTCCTTACGCGTTTCGTCACTCCAAGGTAACTTTTTCAAAGGAAGGAGGCCAACAGCATTCACTGCTCATTGGAGCCAACTGTTGTGCTGGGACTTTAACTTTAAGGACCCTGCTTCTTCCCGGAGCTGTTGTGGACACAGACGGCTGATGTGGCGGTGACAATATATGTTCACAACTGCTTTATTTGTGCTTCGCTTGTGAGTGAGCGTGTTTCCTCCCCACACCTTTTCCCCCCTTTTCCATTAAATGTAAATGATTTTATGCTATGGGCCATGCGCTTTCTTTTTCTTTTGTTTGATTTCCTATTGGAATTGGTTCATTCCCTTGAAAGCAGCCTTCACCCAGCTTGAAGTTTTTTTCTATAAAGAGGACATTCAAAGGGACTGTTTTTTTACACATCTCTTTTTATTATATATTTTTAATTCTTTTAGTATTGTATTGTTTAGGTTTTTGTTTTTCATGTCCTTGTGCTGTTTTATATGTGTGGTGTAGAGGATTGCAAATGGTATGTTTATAATACCCCTATGTGTGCATATATACTCTAGTGCCCTATTAGAGGTGATTGATTTACTAGTAGTAGAGTTTATTCATTTGTGATTTGATTTGTCACGTGGCGCTACTTTGCATATATATATATATATATATATATATATATATACAGTGTTCGACAATTATATACATTTACTCGCCCGGGGCGGGTAGATTTAACCCCCGGGCGAGTAAATATTGGCCCAAGCAGCACACATGTATTTTTTAAATTTCCCGCGCTCGCGCTGCTGCTTTTCCCGCGCTCGCGCTGGAGAAAAAAAAAAAAAAGCCGGAGGCGGGCTCATGTTGTTGGGGGAGATTACCCCGCCTCCGGCTCTCTGAGCAGTGGCCTCCCTCCTCAGCGCTTCCACTCCTCCCCCTTCCGGCAGCCAGCGCTTCCATGCCTGTCTGCCTCAGGCCCCTGCAGGGCTATCTGTCACCCCTCCCATCGGGCCACCCGCCCCCCCCTCGCACCGGGCCACCCGCCCCCCCCCTCGCACCGGGCCATCCGCCCCCCCCTCGCACCGGGCCATCCGCCCCCCCCTCGCATCGGGCCACCCGCCCCCCCATCGCACCGGGCCATCCACCACCCCCTCCCATTGGGCCATCCACCCCCCCTCACCCCAATCTCTCCCGGCCTCCGTGAAACCCCCCTCACCCCACGCGTGCCTCTCCCTGCTCTAAGCAGGGGAAATCCCCTCACCGGAGCCTCTCCCTGCTCTAAGCAGGGGAAATCCCCTCACCGGGGCCTCTGCCTGCTCTAAGCAGGGGAAATCCCCTCACCGGAGCCTCTCCCTGCTCTAAGCACATCTATCAGTGAATACTGCGGCGTCTGCGTCCCACTCTGGAGGGGGCTCGGCCCCTTGCAGAGGCCCTCCTGCCGTGCAGAGGCCCCCGCTGCCATGTGCGACCCCCCTGCCTTACGGGTGAGTGTTTGTGTGTGTGAGTGACACTGTGAGTGTGAGTTTGTCAGAGTGAGTGTGAGTGTCTGTGTGTGTGAGTGTGTCACCCTCTCTCCCTCTCCCTGTGTCACCCTCTCCCTGTATCACCCTCCCTCTCCCTGTGTCACCCTCTCTCCCTCTCCCAGTGTCACCCTCACCCTCTCCCTATGTCACCCTCTCCCTGTGTCACCCTCTCCCTCTGTCACCCTCCCTCTCCCTGTGTCACCCTCTCTCCCTCTCCCTGTGTCACCCACCCTCTCCCTCTCCCTGTCACCCTCTCCCTGTCACCCTCCCCCTCTCCCTGTGTCACCTTCCCCCTCTCCCTGTGTCACCCTCCCCCTCTCCCTGTGTCACCCTCCCCCTCTCCCTGTGTCACCCTCCCCCTCTCCCTGTGTCACCCTCCCCCTCTCCCTGTGTCACCCTCCCCCTCTCCCTGTGTCACCCTCCCCTCTCCCTGTGTCACCCTCCCCTCTCCCTGTGTCACCCTCCCCCTCTCCCTGTGTCACCCTCCCCCTCTCCCTGTGTCACCCTCCCCCTCTCCCTCTCCCTGTCACCCTACCCTCTCCCTGTGTCACCCTCCCCTCTCCCTGTGTCACCCTCCCCTCTTCCTGTGTCACCCTCCCCTCTCCCTGTGTCACCCTCCCCTCTCCCTGTGTCACCCTCCCCTCTCCGTGTCACCCTCCCCTCTCCCTGTGTCACCCTCCCCTCTCCCTGTGTCACCCTCCCCTCTCCCTGTGTCACCCTCCCCTCTCCCTGTGTCACCCTCCCCTTCTCCCTGTGTCACCCTCCCCCTCTCCCTGTGTCACCCTCCCCCTCTCCCTGTGTCACCCTCCCTCTCCCTGTGTCACCCTCTCTCTCCCTGTGTCACCCTCTCTCTCCCTGTGTCACCCTCCCTCTCCCTGTCACCCTCCCTCTCCCTCTCCCTGTCACCCTCTCTCTCCCTGTGTCACCCTCTCTCTCCCTGTGTCACCCTCTCCCTGTGTCACCCTCTCCCTGTGTCACCCTCCCTCTCTTTGTCACCCTCCCTCTCCTTGTCACCCTCCCTCTCCCTCTCACCCTCTCCCTGTGTCACCCACCGTCTCCCTCTCGCCCTCTCTCTGTCACCCTCTCCCTCTCTGTCGCACTCTCTTCTTCGCTCTCTCTGTCGCACTCTCTTCTTCGCTCTCTCTGTTGCACTCTCTTATTCGCTCTCTCTGTCGCACTCTCTTCTTCGCGCTCTCTGTCGCACTCTCTTCTTCGCACTCTCTGTCGCACTCTCTCTGTCTCTCATTCTCTGTGTGTGTGTTTCTCATTCTCTCTCTTTCTCTGTGTTTCTCTCTTTCTCTCTCTGTGTGTGTGTTTGTGTGTGACTCTCTCTGTGTGTGTGTGTGTGTGTGTGGGTGTGGGTGTGCCGCTCTCTGTGTGTGTGTGTGTCTGTCTGTCTCTCTCTCTGTGAAGCGCCGACGTCAAGACACTGGTTAAGGGATTCAGGAAACTAGTCATTCACATCTGGCTTTTATTTCTAGATCCGACATTGACACACACACACACACACACACGCACACACACACACGCACGCACGCACACACACGACTAATTGTAGTATAATGTAATACAATAAATACATTTATGTCAAAAACGAATGTTGTTCTGACTAGGAATTTATTAAATGTATTTTATTTATATATTTTATTTTAAAGCGGGGTTGGGGGCGGGACTAGGGGCGGAGTTGGGGGCGGGACTAGGTGGCGAGTAGATTTTTTGGTTGGGCGAGTAGATTTTTGGGTGATTTGTCGAACACTGTATATATATACCCCTTTGTATCCCCCTGAGGAAGGTCCCATTCTGTAGGACCGAAACGTTGGGTTTCTGGATGTATTTTTGCTTTCACTAATACACTTTGATTTTCAACATTGAGTGCTGTCTCTTGTTTACCAATCCTTGGAACGGTAACGTATAACTACATTCTCTATATGGGACGTGCACCTGTGGCTTACCAGCACCTATTGGAGTGCCAACTGCCTTATCTGACTATATATATATATATATATATATATATATATATATATATATATATCTCTCTCTCTATATATATATATATATATATATATATGCAAAGTAGCGCCACGTGACAAATCAAATCACAAATGAATAAACTATATATATATATGCTCCGGCAGTCAATATGTTTTGGCCCACTGCAGATGCGCGGCGCGCGACCTTCCCCCGCAAGGGCAGTAGACCCTGGGACCAGTGTCTAAAGGGTGTCTTTCTCCTAATAGTTTAAGTGCCTACTCTCATGTCATGATGAGTCATTTGGATAATCAGGTAATAGGGGAGGGGGCACGGAGCACAGCTATGTTGCATATTCTGTCTGATTGCATGTTGGTGATTGGTTCCCTTTGTTTGCATTGCACTATGGGTGAGGGTATATATGTGTGGTCACTTGCACTTGTGGGTTGCACGGCCCTGAGGAAGGTCTCTCTGTGGGACCGAAACGTTGGCTTACGTGTATTTCATGTTGTGAATATAGATTTTTGGATTAACCCCGTGCGGTGTGCTGTCTCTTTACTGGTCTTTGGATTGGTTCGTATCATACTTATTTTCTATGGGACTAGCATCTGCTATTATAACCTTTTCTACTGCAGTGTGCTGACTGACCTTCATGTGTGTATATATATATATATATATATATATATATATATATATAAATATATATATATATATATATATATAGAGAGAGAGAGATATATATATATATATATATATATATATATATATATATATATATATATATATATATATATATGCAAAGTAGCGCCACGTGACAAATCAAATCACAAATGAATAAACTATATATATATATATATATATATATATATATATAGAGAGAGATAGATATACATTCACCTGTTCCTCCAGCAATGTCGTGTACCTCATCATGTGCATGAAATGCCCAGGGGGCTGCTACTACATAGGTGAGACAGGACAGAGGCTAAACAAGAGAATGAACCTGCATCGCCACAGCATCACACGCGGAACAAGAGACAGTCCTGTTGGCGAACATTTCTCTGACTCTGGCCATAAGATGAACGATCTGAGGGTTGCCATACTCAAAGGTAATCTTAAAACCCCGAAAGAGAGACGGTTGCATGAATACAAATTTATGCAACTGTTCGGGACACTTAGCAGTGGCCTAAACAGAGATCGAAATTTTATGAGTCATTACTGACACTAGCGAACTCTCTTCCCATGAGCGCTAAAGGCCATGTCTGTACATACTGTGCTATATGTATGCACACACAGCTGTCTCTCACACATACTAATACTCCTTATTTTTCCATCCCTATACACCAATAGGGACCACATAGTATCCACACACACTTTTAGTTGTGCTACAAACTCTCACATTTCCACACCCACCCACACCATTTATATCCCTCTCACTCCACACACACCTTGTGTAGAGCACTGTTTATACTGTGGGCTTTCCATTCATTTTTATTCACACTGATACACATACACACTCTTTCTTCACTTGCCTTCAGTTACCCTTTGACACCTCTAGCCATAAAACACATCCACACCGGGGGAAGGAACAGCACAGATAACATTCCAAGAGACACTGTTTTTAAGTAATCCTTGCTTCATTCATTGTAACATCGCCGGAAGAAGAGATCAGTGTATCTCGAAAGCTCGCACAAATAAAAGCATTTCGTTAGCCACAGAACGGTATCATCTATTTATTTTTTGATTATTGAAGCACGGCTAACACGGTACTGATACCTCTATATATATCTGTACCATGTTAGCCGAGCTTAATAATCAAAAACAAATAGACGATATCGTTCTCTGGCTAGTAGCCACAGAACGATATCGTTCTCTGGCTAGTAGCCACAGATATATATCTGTACCATGTTAGCCGATCAAAACGAATAGACGATATCGTTCTCTGATAGTAGCCACTATTCGTTTTTGATTTTATATATGTATATATACATACACTGTGTGTGTGGTAAAACCTACTGCTGCGGCCAAGTTTATTCGAGCATTTGCCCGTTCTTGGCCGCAGCAGTAGCCTGGCGCGCGCCCGAGAGTGACGGGCGCGCGCCGAAGCAGCGGAAGAGCGCCCTCCGATCGGGGCGCTCTCCCTACCGCTGCCGGGTCCGCCGGGTCCCCCGGAACCCCCTGCCGCTGTCCCGCGATCGCGGGACACCAGGGCTCCCTCGGGGAGCCCCTGGACGCGCGTGCAGGGGGCGCACGCTCCCGAAGACGCGTGACCGCGCTTAGACGCGCGGCACGCCGAGGGGCGGCCACTAGCAAGCCGGGAAATCTCCCGGCTTGCGGATCTGGCCGCAGTGTGATTAAGTGTGTCGGTAGTGTATGCCAAGCTTCAAATTGCAAAGCCAGTATAACCAGCCTCACACTGAAGAGACCCTATAGATCGAAACCGCTGTCTGTGGGTAGGTTTACAGGCGATGCATCTTAACCCAGGCTGTGCTTTAAAGCTGTGCAATGCAACAGGCATAAGCTTATAGGGGTCCATGTCATATGGATTTGAAGCAAAATGTGGCACTGTGTGCTCATTTGCATGTCATTTCCCAGAATCCCTTGCTGCAGTGGAAGCATTGTGTGCTGGGTGATAATGGTTTAGTAAGCGTGTGGTAAAACATGCCTACAAAAGAGCTAAATATACAGCACGGAACACACTCTTGACTGACAAAGGACCAGTAACCAATGAGTAAAAGTAGTACGGTTCATAGGGACATACAATAATCAATGGCAGCATGCCAGAGCCATACTACAGAGACATTGGCATATATTGAAAGCTGACACCCATAGCAGAGTTTCTACACAACTATCCCTCATTGGTCAGTAGAAGAGCCCAGAACATCAGAGACGTGTTAGTCCACAGTCACTTCCGTGAAGTAACACCAAGGACCTGGCTCCCCCCTAAACCTCAGGGGTCTTTCAGTTGTGGCAGATGCAAGGCTTGCATCTATATGCCAACTACTAAAGAGTTTACGAATTGGAATGGCTCTAAAACCTACCAAATTCATAAATACATTTACTGTCTGAGCTCAGGCATTATATACCAGGGTGTCTGCAACTGCGGTAAAATGTATGTGGGCAAGACAAGATGTCCCCTCAAACAGAGGGTTTTAGAGCACATTGGTTCGGTTAGGAACAAAAACTGACAAACCATTTGCTAGACACATTAATAACTATCATAATGGAGATCTAACTACAATTAAGTTTGTCGGTATTGACCAACACTCTATGGGTCAGAGACATGGTAACTGGGACACTGCCTTACTACAAAGAGAGGCTAAGTGGATCTATACTCTAAATACACTGTCACCAAATGGCCTAAATGAGGGGTTCTTCATCTAGGTTTCCCACTCCCCTTTTTTGCTCCTCTCTTTTCTTTTCTTTTATTATAGTATATATATAACAATTTAAGTTTAGCTCTTGATCTTAATCTAATTATCCTGTTTATCACCCTGTTAGTCAGGGTGGACGCACTCCTGCTATACTATAAAATAAAAATTACATTTCAAATCATCCAACTATGCATATAATTTGTGGATGTCTGAATCCACACAAAGAGGGTTGATTACTTCATCAACTCTCTCCACTACTCATAGTATGATATTATTCATAGTGGGACAGTTAGTTCATCAATTTTTATAAGATATTCATATTACTCACTTACACTGTATAGGTAGGGCGCTATCCTCCTCCTCTGCAGCCCTATACTTTAACATAAGGGCTTTTTACTGAGGCACTTTGAGGTATAATGTTATGTGAATTGTACTTACTAATATACCACCTATTTGCAATAGTATAATACTTATTATTAATATACTTATGCATAGATATGTGCCTGTTTCAACAGCATATTACCAAAGGCTGAGCAAGTTAATTAGTTATCGATGATCTGTGTGTGACCCAATCAGATCATCACCTCTATCAGCCACCAGTGAGTTAACCAACCAATGGCAACTCGTTACACCGCATAAATATTTGACTGTTTCTATGGGACTTCCCCCTCTCATTATTGCCTTGAGAAAGCGTTTCTCACACGAAATCGCGCGCGTCGGCCATCACGTGCACGCGCATTGTCAGTATTCACATGGCAACATTCAGTATCGCACTGCGAGCAGCTGCCAGACTCTGCGAGTGCAAACACTCACTCGAGTAGGAGAACTAGGTGTTCATTCGTCCTCACAGTAAGTGGACACATATCTCTGTACATCTGTACCCCTGTTATCACGTGGTTTAGTCCATTCATGAATATGGACTTGGGCATAACAACAGCCACACCGTAACATTACAGAGGGTTTATCAGCTCTGCTAGTGATACGAGTTCATTCAGGGGAAACCCCTACCGGCAGAACTGGAGTGCAGAACACCAGCGGTTAACCCATTCATAAATATGGGCTTAGGAATTCACACAGCCAAACCGCATATCAGTGTTTCTGCAACCAGCGATAGTTGAGTTACACACTCCATGATAGGACCCCCCTTATCATCACCTCCAGCTACTGTGCAGCACTAACACCATATTATACGGGCACAGACTAACTGGATTGCATATGTATGCATGAACTCATATATATCACCAAATTGGTTGCTAAGAAACACTTCTTGTAGGAGATTATCTGACTGGATCCTACTCTATCACAGGGTATCATTTAACCCCAGTGGTTCAACCAATGTATACAGGCTGTTACATGTGTAACACCTTTTCCCCCCCCCTTATCGCAGATGGGGACCATGTGGGGAAATCTACACTTATGTTACCTGGTGTGGTGCGTTACCTGATAGGCTCACAGAAGACCTGAACCTCCAAAACTGGGAGCCTGGGGTTACCTGATTTGTCGTACACAGCGCCTCCACCTGTAAGGGTTCCCACCTGAGTGGGATGGTCCTGTTACAGGAACCACAATAATAAGACACGCACACAGTGTATGCTAATAACTGTTTACTATTGCTAATACTAATAACTTCGGTACCTGTACCACACAGAATAATGCATATAGCCGTACACTTAGAAGTGCACCGGGTGCACACATCAACATAAGTATTCCCCAGAGTACCTTATGTCCAAACCCACCCACGTGTGATGGAGATAGCGCTATCCCTGGACGTGTTGGTGCACTATTTATAGATACCTGCCCGGGGCTCCAGCCTGCGGGTACCGCTATACAACCGGTATGGATCCGTCTGATCCGACGTGATGTCCTCCTACGAATGGGGTGACTTCCAGCGTGGATAATATCACCACAGCTCCACACCGTCTGTACCTTGACGGGGATCCGCCTGTAGCCGGCAGGCCACAGTCACTGCTTGGCTGGGCCTCCACGAAGATAGTCTCTATGTAACTGAGGGGTCTGAGCCCAGACCCAGCAATCAGGCTGCTCGACACTGAGGGTGTCCTAACTTAACCAAATAGCTAAAGGGGCAGATCTCCTTACGTAGGGCATGTCCCTGAAGCAACCACAAACTGGGGAATGGTAACTTATCTGGGACCTCTGGGGGTAACTAGGCCTAGTGCTAGGGGCTACTGCTCCCTGCACACACACCCTAACTCCCCCAGCTCCCAGCTCCAACTCACACTCTTTTTAAAAGCTGTCTAAACTGTCATCTCTCACAGCTTCACTGGTTGCCTAGCAACATGTAACTGCAGCCTCTCTCAACTGTCTCCACTCAGAACTGCCAGCGCAGGCTCCCCTGCACTGAAAAGGCCCCAATTGCAAATGCAGCCGCCCCACTGACTAAGCCGCAGCATGTGACAATCCCCTGAGGGATACAGGGGCTATACATGATATACTGTACTTAGTGTATGTACACTTCTTACTGTTGAAGCAACACCTTCATATCTTAGGTTGACTGTATACCAGCACCTTAATTCGAAACATTGATCTAATTCAACTCAATTGCTTCGTTCATTATCAATCCAGAGTGCATATAGCACCCAACATAGGATTGCTATGTGTGTGTCCTTAAATGGATTTTAACCCCCATTCTTTTAATTATAGTGAACAATAAAATGTATTTTTAATTCTTATCACAATACATTCAGCTTTGGGAATTGAGTGCCATATTGGGTTTCTAGCTCTCCTCTGTTTTCTCATTATCATTATTACCCAAAGCACCTTTCTCATAATACCACAGCTATACATCTTAATGCTGTAGCGGGGTATTCTCTTCTAATATATTGATAATGGTGAAAGGCGGGGTTGCAGACCTGTCTAAGACGTGCAAATGAGCACACAGTAATATTTCCATTTGCTATATATACACACACACTCCGTGATAGTGCGCTACTTTGCTACACTGAAGTGGAATCTGTTGGGAGTCCAATCCCATATATGTCTGTTTTGATGCATAAATATATCATATCTATCAAAACGGGGAAATACTTAGCTTCTGCCCTTTGAGACGGAGTGATGCTTATAGCAATGCAGGGAACAGATAACACTTCAGTGTAGCAAAGTAGCAGACCATCACGGATATACAGTATATATAAACACGATAATAGTACTGCATGTAAATACACGCGGGAGATTTTAAATAAGGTAGTATATATGCTTATCACCCATAGTGCATTTCGAGGTGATCACAGCATCATTTAAGTTACAGTTGAATATTGAAGTGGCTGCTTTTCATATATCCACGGGATCCATTCCTGCACTCATCCAGAGCACAGCGCCAAAGAAGACTTTTTCCCCACAAGGACATCAAGAAGGATTACTTGGACAATCCTTAAGTCATCTGGGCTGCAGGACTCTGGACATTTCAAAAATATTTGGTATTGTAAATATTCCCATATATTGGACTATGGTTGTATTAGCGCTGATAGTTGTGTTACATCTCCATTATGTTTTGGTGAATAACTGGACTCCTCCTTTGATTGTCTATAAATGTATTTGTACCTACAGATGTAGCAGACATCATTAACCCTGAACACTAAAACACTATTTTCAATAGCACAGTAAAAAAACCTTTTTTTCCTAGCTGCCTCCACTCATTTGAGAGTGTATTTATATATGTTAGTTGCTTAATTGTCACTATTTTGATTTATTGCATTAGCGCTGTTCCCACTGCCCTTCCCCTTTATATATTTTCAATAGCGCTACTGTTAAATAACGTGTCAGCATTAAAGGAGCCACGAAAGTTTTTGGCGTTTTATTGATTTTTTTTATCATTTGATTGAAGCAGGGGGGTCTCCGGAGCTGAACCCCATTTATTTAAGCTCCGAGGATCTCCTGCTTCCAGACATACCTCCAAAGGGGGTGTCGGTATCTCTCTGCTTCTCAAAGGTCCCGCCAGATGATGTCACGGCTTCGTATTGGCCGACGGGGTGCGGGAGCTTTGAAAAGTGGCCATTACGTGATCCCTGCTAGCTGAGCAACTACCGGCGCCTACTACAGAGGTAAGTACCTCTGTACACGGGGGTCCCCGGATCTCAAATTAATGGGGTTCAGCTCCGGAAACCCCCTGCTTCAATCCTATGGTTAAAAAAAAACAAACAAAAAAAACCCCACCTTATATTGCGGCTTTAACCGAGCAGTAGCATTTGCTACATCTGTACGGCTCCTATTTAATTCTGCGGTGAATACTTTTTCTCTTTGCTTGGGAAGCCTCTATCTAAAATCTTCCCTAGCAAAGAAAAAAATCAACCTGACGGCCTACTGAAGAGGCTTATGAATGAGTATCTGATATTTATTGTCTCTCTCTCTATTATGCATATAATTTCCAACACGGCTGCAATAATCTTTGAAACAATATTCTATTCCCCTTTTCATAAACCTGATTAAATCTGCGAGATCTGATCTCTGATACCAATTAACCTGTTTCCTGGGCAGACATCCAGGAAATAAAAGGCACTTCATGCATCTTCATGATATAATGGCTTATTAACAGCTCCATTACCTACCAATCAATTATAGTCTGTTAAGTGCCAGGTTCCTTTTGCCTTTTCTATAAAATCGTGAGACGTGTATTTAAATTATGTGCCAAATTATTTTATTTGGGACAGTGTGCGTAGCAGCAAAAGTTAGAACTGAGCGTCACAGTTCCCAGCGTCTAACCAAACCACTAAAGTATGATTCAGATACCAGGCGGAGATGGGTACAAAGGGGATAGAAATATTCATGACCGAGCACAGAGGGAGAAAAACTAGCATTTCCACCTGTCTCACTCAACAGAAGTTTGTTCTAGTACATCCCATAGTGTGTCCAATAAAGATATGAGGACTCTAGATGGATATATAAATGAGCCACTGTTGGCTTGCCAAGGCGTAGTGAAACATATATGTATATGAGGTAAGGAATGTATTGGTCTTACATGTATGTACAGTACAGCAGTTAATGGGATTTTATTTTCTTCGCCAATAAATATACACATACATCAATATATGTATACACACAAATGTATAATATGTTTATATATATATATATATATATATATATATATATATATACATACACATATACATCATATACAGTATGTCACATAGAATAGCTTAAAGATAACCATTACCAGGTCTGTAACATGAAAATGTGAACACCATTGCATACATTTACATACAAGTATATAAATGTCACCTACATTCTTTATACTGGTATAACCCCTCGTTATTCTTGTTAGACTGACGTCTATATGCCAAGGTGGGGCCCCAAGTCCTACTCCCCGATATGACCGGTGCCATCTCACTAGCTGAGCACATGGGTGAAGGTCAGAGAAATGGGACACAACACAGGGATTGGAATAACACAAATGTATTTATATAAAAAGCCCACCAAACATATAGAAGTAGAAAGTTCCAATCTCACAGACTGTCATATAATTAAATCAGTGCATAGACAATGATTTTCAATGTATCCACTTCCTTCCTGCATGAGTATGCAGTGGGTGATCCGTTCTCCCACCAAATAATTCAACCTGATCCAAACAAAAATACAAAAGACAGCGCACCGGAAGTGAATTGCAGATAATTGTAATAAAAACACATAAATATATAGCATGGACTTACAATTAAAAAAGTAAAAGTAGGCTGCACAATGTCCCAGTGATCTGAGAAGGTCCGTTGGTGTAATTCTGCTAGAACTCAGTGCACCAGGTCCCCGGACTCGAAGCTCGCAGCACTAGATCCATGGAGGCTACACAGCTGATCTGCTGACTAGCGTCTGCACGTGATGATGTATGGACTCTCTTGCGTAACAATGTATGACGTAAACTGACGAGACCTTAACGTGTTTCGCACGTACAACGTGCTTTATCCAAGGGTAACGTAACTAAGGCAGGTTCTTGCATATTTATATTCGTATCTCTTAAACAATTAACCAGAGCCCACATCCATTAAGCATCAGATGTAAACAATACACAAAAAGGGTCAACAAATAATATATAAATATATACAGTACAGTATGTGTATGTATATGTATAATACACATATGCAGATAACCAGAAGGAAAACGTGATCTCTATTGGTACCAAAACTTAAATGAGTAAATATATATAATGTATGTATGCTATATAAAATTTATTTTGATTTTTTTGTGTATTGTTTACATATGTTGCCTTTTTTCATTGTAAGCCTATACTATATATGTGTTTTTTTTTAATTACAATTATCTGCCATTCACTTCCGGTGCGCTGTGTCTTTTGTATTGATATACATATACACAGATGTCATCCTCAAATGGGAGGATCATTCACTAAAAGGCACCGTACACTTCACATAAATCTCTGTGCAGGTGTGTACCAAGGTCTCTCCCCAATTCCACCGTTCCTGTGTTATAGGGGGCCCGTGTGTTGGTGCCGGCCCACCGTTGAAGCTCTTATGGAAAGTGTGTAACTGTAGCCGGCCTGCGTCTTTGCAAAGACTTTGGTTCCCTTTCTCTGTTGTGAGGCTCCCCTCTGCAACTACTGTACTCACACCTCCCTGTAGAGGGAGAAAGGGGGTGGCCCGGTATTAAAGGAGTTGCATCCCATATGGCCATCCCCTGACCTCACCAGAGAGACAAGGGGTTAACTGGACTGCGGCCCAGGGATGAGGTTTGCACCTTGTTATACACTGGCGACACACTTTATTCGAGCTCGGCTAGTCCCACGAATTCGGGTATACCCGGGTGTATTGAGGTTCGTGACTGTTTTCTGCCCGAGTGCATTGAGGTATTTTCAAGCAGGGATTGAAGCATTTTATTCCCGCTGGCTGCAATACTGCACAGTATATATATATATACTGCATTACAATTCATGAATTTATGCCATCTGGTAGACACGCGAAGCATTGCAGCCTATTAAATCCTAATCATTATCATTTAACAGATCAACCGCCCGTCAGCCAGGCATGAACCCAGGCTGGGAAGGCAAACGCAACGGGGCTTGTCAGAGGTGAGGAGCGGCGCATTCCAGGTATCTGCCAGGTACATACTGGGTATTTGCTCGAATAAAGTGTGTCGGTGCAGTACCTTTAAAATTTATGTTCCCCTGTTCCCATGTTTCATTATAAGCATGTATTTTAATGTTTTAAGTGCATTTCTGTATCTCCAGTTCTGGAGGTCGCAGAGAGTTCATATTTGGCCAATATGTGGAGTCACTGTAGGCATTAAAAACTGGCAAAGGTCGACCCACTGAGCCCACCAGAATGGAACTTATTAATATGTGTAGATATTAAAGTGTATATGTATTTTATTTTGGATCTGAAAATGCAGACGCCATTTGCTAGGCTAATAGGTCATGAAGGGCAGACGGCTGAGTAGCCTAAGCACGGCAATCACAAAGTTAACTGCCTTGATTGTTACCCAATGTCTAGGGATTAAGTATTAATCAATCAACAAAACTCTGCCAGTCTAATTGTTACCTGAGGGCATGGGTTAGTCTGTTAGTCTGTGTCTCCACATTAGAGAGTAGATACAGATAATTGTTCACCAATAGGCTGTGTTCAATGTTAAGAATAGGGTTGCACAGGTATATAAACTGTGTCAACCCTACAGTTTTTAGTTGTGCTGGAGTTGTGCTTCTGATACCATCTTGAATGTCACTGGATTGCTGGAGTTGTGCTTCTGATTCCACCTTGAATGTCACTGGGCTGCTGGAGAATTGCTAGAGGATACTTCTCCATCCCCCAACCCTAAGTAAGTGTTATCTTCTTGTCTGTTAATTGTACTATATTGATGTGTTCACCTTATTTAAGGAATAAACTATATTTTATTATATCTAAGCCTCGTTCAGTTCAACCCAGATATTTGGTGTTCATTATATCTTGTCATAAGCTACCGTGACACTCCCTTTATCTGGTAGGCTGCTGCTCTGCGCTTACTCCACTAGTGGAAGGATTCGTGATCTTGTCACCCAGCACCGCAGAGTTGTCCTGAAAACCAGTTTGTGAGCAGATCACCACAAATCACCCTCGAAATCCCTCCGGGTCAAAGCAGCTCTGTGCCCTCGTGCTCCTAAAGACTCCCCCTTTTTCATCCATCACGAGTCAAATGTCATTGGCTGGGGGTCATGTCCATCAAAGAGTCACATTCTAGGTACATCACAGAGAGGAGCCAGCCAGGGGGTAGTGTGTATATTAGCTGTATATATTTCCAAGGGTGTTACACTGGCATTGCATATGGAAATAACTTATGCTACCATTTTAACTTTAAAAGTAAATATCAAATTGCTCTTTTTTAACAAAGCAACAACTTAAGTTGAACACTAAAATGGAAAAGCTATATAACATTATGCAAATGTCACCAGCTAGGAGAGGGATTGCACCTTGTTTTACAAGATTCTTTTAATGGAAGGATAAAACACATGACTAAGGGGAGGCAAGGAGAATGACACAAGTCATTGACATTAGCAGCTGTACATCTATATACTACGGAACCATAGCATTTTGCCTTTGAATTGTAATATATTGTCTCCCTCTTCTGGACCTTTGTGAAAATGCATATTTTGTTCATGAAAAATTATGATTATGGGCCAATGGCTACTCTACTCTATACTGTCTGAAGTGACCGTCCTCAGCCGGAAATCCTCTGGACTTAAGTCTCCACCTGGACCCCGGGCTGTTGTGTGTGTGTGTGTGTTTGTGTGGAGGGGTCTGCTCCCCCACTGTCTACAGCCCTACGAGTCCCCGCTCTGTCAGTCCTCCTCTTCCCTCTCATTCTCCTCCACACCCCTCTCATTTTCCCCCCTCTACCCTGTCCAGACCGAATCCAGTGCAGGAGGAGGGCCCAGGACAGATGTCCTTACACTCCACCTCCTCCCCCCCGCCCCACCTCCCCCCTCCCCACCTCCTCCCTTTCCCCCCTCCCCTTCATCCCCTTTACCCCCCTCCTCCTTTCCCCCCCTTTACACCCCTCCCCCCCACTAGTTGGCAGCCCTGCCCTAAGCTGATCTATGCCACGAGATACCTTCCGACCAAGGAAGATACCTAGCGACACATTCAAGTGGACGGGCCATATGGGGGTCATATGGCATGCTGTAGCGCTGCTTAGTAAACATGGGCCTATATCTTTACTAGCGATGAATTAAGCCTTTGCACAAGTTTGCAAATTTGGGGGAAAACCTCAAAAACTACCAACTGGGAATTTCTTAACTGGAGTCATGAACCTAATCCTTAAAAAAATAAAATAAAATGTTGCTAAATAAATTTGGCGAACAATGGCCAACGTTTCCAACACTCGCATATAAAAAGAATGAAGTACACATTTATTTTGATACTGCAAATCTACATATAATCGTGAAATTCAAATATAACACAAGTCGGTGCAAGTGTCTCAGGTGGAGAAACCTAGACTGCCTAGAAAAGATACAAACAAGGCAAAGAAGATACCACACCAGACTACCAAGCACGATAATGTATTCAAAGAGAGAGGGATTAATAGGCAACAGACAAGAAGCTACAATAACAATACAGAGAAAAAAGAACAATGTTCTATAAATCGGTGCTACCAATATATAATGAAAAATTCCAATATGTATATGTTGAAACAATGTGGATCTTGCTTGAAGAAAGGATACTCATAATATCAAAAGTGTCTGGTACATATTAGCAAGAAATGCTCAAAGTATGGGAGGATAAAGGAATAAATGTCCTGGTTGATAATGCAGGTAGTGACTGTGAATTGCAGCCCTTAACTGGTTCTCTTCCAAATAGGACACCCTCCCTAGAGCTATAATTACCCAGCACAATAAATGATACTGAATGTCCAGCACTGTAGAACAAACTGTACTCACAGCTATATGAATAATTGAGATGTAGTACTCACGGTGAGTGGTAATCCTTCCTCATAGGCGTGCTTCCCCTAATGAACAGACTGCAGGAGAACCAATGTGAAGAGGAAAAAACGGAGCACAGCAGCAAGCTGGAACAGGTAACAAGGAGGGCTACAATACTGGAACTTGGTTTAAAAGCAATTTAATGAAAAAGACAGCATGCCATACAGGAGATAGAGCACTAACGCGTTTCACTCTGACGAAGAGCCAAACTAGGCGTGAAACGCGTTAAAATGCTCTACTTCCTGTATGCCATGCTGTCTTTTTCATTAAATTGCTTTTAAACCAAGTTCCAGTATTAAAGCCCTCCTTGTTACCTGTTCCTGCTTGCTTCTGTGCTCCGTTTTTTTCTCTTCACATTGGATCTCCTACAATAATAATACATTGCAACTCGGGGTGAGGACCGGCATAACGATTCAGGGTGAAGCCCCTACATCAGATGTCACCCCCCTCCCCCCCACCTTGTACATCGTTGAGTACACTGGTAGCACTATAGAGGAAAGTATTATATTGTAGAAATGTTTTTTTTTTTTTTATAAAAATGTTTTCCAAGGAAGTATTACATTGAGAGTTACCTCTCGTTTTCAAGTATGCCCTTGGCACAGAGTTTATAGAAGATTGCGGCAGATAAGAAGCACTTGGTGCACGTAGTCTGGCCATTCTCCGATCAGTTGTGAAACCTCACGACTCTATTTGCTCCTTTGGGTCTTCCCCATTTAGGATCGCCTCGTGTCGATCCCAAGCATGTTTGAATTCCCTTAATTATTCCTACTGTCTTTTATGGCTTATGACCGAGATAGGCATTCACCACGCTGCATCTGCTGTTCTACCCATGAAACGTTCCCCCAAAGTGTTAACAATAATGAAGTATATGGACGTTATCCTTGTCCTCGTCAAGGGAAGACTGCTGGCTTCTAAAAACTCAATACCAAATTGTGTTTGTCCATTAAAACGTTATCGCATGATGTGTTGCTACATTTCCGTTACTAATACTATAAGTGAGAGTGTTTGAAATGATACTTGTATTATGGAGCAGATGACTTGTAGATATACATATTATTCCTGCATATGTTTCGCTTTTACAAGAAGGCAATGGCTGTCTTCTCCCTATTTAGTCAATAGTACAACATGACAGCCACTCCTTTAGATAAGTACTAGAAGTAGTAGATATTTCTATTTCTTACCCTCATTGGATGAATATCGGCGTATGGAGGCTTTCCTTCGGCCATTTCTATCGCGGTTATACCAAGTGACCAAATGTCTGCGACACAGTTATATCCAATCTCCTGTATTACTTCTGGAGCCATCCAAAATGGAGTCCCTATCACAGTGTTTCGCTTTGCCATTGTATCCTAAAAAGAATGGAAAAATAAGCCATGGTAATACAATAACAAACGAGTACATGAAGGTGACATTTAATGTAGCTTCTCTGTGCAAACATAAGGCAGAAGAACGCACTTTAAGATGAGCAACACATTTTTTTTAAACTTGTTTTTTTTTTTAATAAACTACAATTCTTTAGTTCAATTTGGATATTCTCATTCTCAGCTATATGTAATTCTGCTGAGGCTATACAGTAGTTAGATACCAAATACTTGAGAACGTGAATAAGAAATAGTTGGGAATTTTGCCAATGTCAATTAATTGTGAATTTCTTTCAAATGTGTATAGAATGTCTTAATTGTTTGGCCATGTTTTCTGCATAATTGTGATTGCTCAAGGGAAACACTAAGTATTGAAAAGACTAAGTAAATGCTTTGCAACCAATGTAAATTAGCTAAGCATTGTCAGATGAAGTATTTACAGCTAGCCTTTCATGGGCTCTTTCAAGGATCTAGAACATTTACCATACATCTGAACAAACCGGCAGCCGTTGGCATAGTTTACAACTTGTGGGCTCTTCCATTAATGTTGAGTTGTAAACACTGAGTTTGCCGCTATGCATTATTCAGTTATTACTGTATGTTTATAGTATAGAGAGCACTAGAACTTCTGTTACAAAGAGATGTTTATGTATATTATTAAAAGTACACCATTTATATATCGTATAATTTTTTTTTATCAATATGGCTTAGGCCAAGGTCACTTGCCACTGCCTGTGTCAATGCAATCACTCAAATGGTAACGTTACCATACAGATCTTTCTCAGATAATCCGCCAGAATATACAGTAACTATACCCACCCGTTGTAAAAAGGATCAACCCCCCACACAATATATGCACAATATACATAAAAGAGCACTAGTGGCCATTATACACCTAGAATACCATGCAGGTAAGTCCATCCGCTCTCCCTATCACCATAAGATCAAAACAATAGCATAAAATCAACCAAAGCAGAGGTAAGTTGATATCAAGTTTTTAGAACTTTAATACACGTCGGATTTCGGATTCTACATTTTTGACCAATTATAAAATGAATAGTTTTATAAACTGCAAAAAGTATTGGAGAAGTTCACATGATTAAATATTGTTCTCCTGAGATTTATGTTGAAAAGACCAAAAGGGAACTAAGAAGAAGCATGCATATTATATACTAAACATTGTTGAAACAAATAGTGTAGAGATGCACTTTAATGGGCATGTAACGTTCTGTGAGGGAATTCCGATGTGTAGGCTTGCGAAAAGTTTACATGGACATGCTACTCTTACAGAGAAGCCACGTAAATCCATTGGTTTGGCAGCCGTGTGTCATTGGGTCTTAATTAAGAAATTAAATATGAATGTTTTCTGAGAGAGCCATCTAGCCCCTTTGTGTTTTTGTAGTTTACATTTGTTTTTAAAGTTAATTATTGAGATGGTATGTAGAGTTAGAATTGTATTAATGTCTTTTGATATTTCGCTTTGCTACTTTCAGTTTGTAGCACCATATATATAAGTACGCATTCTTGAGTTAGTCCTGGAGAAGCCTCCGTGCCTGGGACGCGAAACGTACATCAACGTTGTCATGAGAGAGAGCATTTGGCCCGGGATTAAAGGGGTTACACCCCATTTGGCCACCCTCTACTCTCGCCTGGGAAGCAAGGGGTTAACTGGACTGGGGTCCAGTAATGTGTTTTTGCCTTGCTTCAGCCATCCAACTGTTTATTCCCCTGTATAAATGTATTGTTTCTGTGCCAGTGTCTGCACCACACACACACTGGGGCTTAAGGGGTTAATGAGCTACAGTTTAGGAAAATACAAATATGTGTAGTGTCTTTTCAGAAATATCTGGGCTTCAAAAGGCTTGATTGAAGTTGGGTGTGAAAAGTACAGAGGGGGTGTAGTGTACAGTATGTTAATACCTAATTGGCAGACCAAGGGTATATTGCTGGTAGAGACAGCTAGGCCCATGTCTGGAGCATTGGGTGTGAAATCTAGCACCTGTGATAAATGTTCTCTACACACGAGTCCCTGCTTCAAAGGATTTATTGACAAGGGGTTATGGGGGCCAGGGGTGCGGTTACCCAAGGAGATATCAGAATGAGTGACCTTATTAAATATAAGAATATTATGAGATGTCCTCGGCTGAACGTGCTAAAAGCTACATATGTGTATTCGTGGGATTGATTCGCACATAAGTTTTACAGACACATGATGTCTAGCAGGTAGTAAGAGACAGATATTAATATCTCTCTTAATTTTAGTATTACACGGTAATATTTAGTCTCATTGGGAGCGTCATGCGTGCCGGAATGTATTAATATGTCTCGCGTGCCAGTAAGTATTACTGAACTGAAGTTATTTAGATAGGTAAAGCAGTTTTTAAACGTCCTTGGGTGGGAGGAGTTTTACTCTGGGGAAAACTGTCAACCTCACCACTGATTTATGAGAGGGGCTGGGTTTAGGTTGTGTTCAATGGGAAATAATTGTATAAGAATCAGGCTCAGCATATGGCTATTGTCTTTCGTGTCTTCTGTGATATTCAAGATTGCTGTATGAACTGCCAGACCAGAATTATGACTGCTTCATCATTCCATCTTAAGTAAGTGCCTATATTTTGTCTGTTATTTGTATAATCTCGTGTGTTCACCTTTTTCAAGGAATAAATTATATTTTATCATATCTAAGCCTCGTTCAGTTCAACCCAGTTATATTTTTGGTGTGTATTATTAATAGCCTGTCACAAAGTTACCGTCACAAACGTTTAGAGCCGAAACCTTCCTGTATCAACAAATATGTGCACAATATGAGCACGGAATGCACATGTAATGAACCGTGTGTGTCATATGGAGAAGAAAAACTGGTTGATTTAGTGGAACCATGTGGGCGTGATTAATTGCCTACCAAAGATCCGTGAGGCTTCTAGATGATACTTGATATGGTTCACCATTCCATCCAACAGGAGATGAGTTCATGTTACTGGGAAAATGGCGGATACCGAAAACAACATAATAATATAAGCACACAGGGCGAGGCACTGGCGTACAGCACATGGGAACTGGAGTGCTGAACCAGAACCAGCCACAGGTCAACAGCTGTCCTTGCGAATTTATGGATTCATTCAGAGGAAAAATGGGGGATGAGTTTACACGTGTATTGAAGTTCTAAAAAAAACTTACATAAATGTACCTCTTATTTGGTCAATTTATGCTAGTTTTTGATCTCATGGGGATATGAAGAGCAGGTGGACTTACCTGCATGGTGTTCTAGGTGTATTATGGACACTGGTACATATATTGTGAAAGGGGTGGAGGGCTATTTTATATTCTGGCAGATTATCTGAGAAACATCAGTATGGTAACATTACCATTTTAGTGATTGTCTCTTGCCACTGCCTGCGACATTTTGATTAAGCCATATTGATAGAGGAATATACTATTTATAAATTAAGTACTTTTAATAGTAATATAAATAAACATTTTTCTATGGCAAGATCTAGTGTACCTTCCTTTTGTCTCATCTCTTTATATACATATTTACATTTCTATTCTGGCTGGAATCCGACGGTAATATTGGTCTTGTTAAACTTCCGATATAATTAGGATAGTTTTGAGCAGAGCCCTTTTTTTGTGGTTGTGTATCATATATATATTATGTATATATTTTTCAGGGCATGCTGGGGTTTTGTGTGTTTTGTTAACCTATTCTCAGCTGCTGGAGGTTAGTGGCTCCTCCTTCCCAGGTTTTAAGCCCGCCCTTCCCCACTTCCCAAGTTGGTAGGTCCTTTCATTCTACTGGACATAGATCCAATGTGGTCTTTCTCCCTCCTAATAGAGGTAAATGAGAATTTTAATCCTAGTAGAGGTATATTAGTATTTTATCTGGTAGTGTTAGGACTTGCGAACAGGGTCTGCCTTGTCGTGGCTCGCAAGCTTACAACCCTTTGGCCAAAGAGTTAAACTAAATGACCCTTTTTCAAGAGAATATATAAGTATTTTACTGTGTATTTTTGTCATGTTGGATGTAGCATTGGGCTTCTCTGTCGTCTGTTGTATATATTTTTCAACCTTTTAAAACAAGGGTGTTCCGTGGACTCCAAGCAACAGGACCCTCTGGTTTCTGAGAGATGTCATTATGAAATTCCCTTACAAGCATTATTGTCTGGGAAAAACATTATGGATACTGGGGTCGGCTTCACTCTGGCGGCCAATTGAAAGCCATGACATCATAAGATGACATTGCCACTCCCAACTGGGTGACCCAGCAGCCATCTTTGTTTTTCCTTGCAAGTACCAGCAAAGGTTAAAAAAATTAAAATGAGTCTCAGTAATTGGCGAGTCCCTTAGCTTTGAGTGCCGGGGTACAGCTTCCTGGTTCATATAAGGTTAATAAAAACTACTTTTGAGGGAAGGGGGAGAGGTCCTGCTTTAAGTCTATGAATTACTTTAACTGTAAGCTCTCAAGAGAAGGTCCTTCATTACCTATTGGTATCGGTTTGTGCTTGTTTGTCCTTATTTGTAAGCAACACTACTGTATGTAAATCTCTGTCCCTCCTCCCCCCCCCCCCCCACCTTATACAGCGCTGCAGAATATGTTGGCGATTTACAAAGCAATGATAGTAATAATATGCCATTTTTGTTTTTTATGTTTAACCTGTTAACTACTGGACCCGTTATCAACAGAACGGTTATTTTATGGCGTAGTATAAAATGCGATAATTTGCTACTTTTAATGGACCGACATGGAATTTTGTCTTTGTTGTTGTACGATCGCTTTTTAAACTAAACTCATGTGCAATAACAGCACCGAAGAACCCTCTAACAGGTCCAATGAACCTTTAACATCTGCTAAGTATGTATTGCCTAATGAAGCATCCTGTGCTTCTAAATGTATATTTTTCACAGAAGACCCAATTCCTGGAGCCCCAGAGTCCAGCAAATATTAAGGGCCCTATTTACTAAGCAGTGCTACTCCATAAGACACCTTCCAGCACAGCTTGATAAAAGTGAATGAACAGTACGGTGTTATGGAGTTAGATAGTCACATAATTACACAGTAGATGAGGTTGATAAAAGACATATGTCCATCAAGTTCAACCTACAGTATGTTAAATGTAGACAGATCCTTATCCTATATTTGTACTTACAGTATTTGGATCCAGAAAAAAAGGCAAACAGAAATAACCCAGTGAAATATTATTAAATGCTTTCTCAACGGGTGAGAATTCCTTCCTGACTCCAAATAATGACAAATCAGTTTACTCCCTGGATGAACATCCTTCACGTGTTTAGTTATTTGGTATATCCCTGTATACCTTTCCTTTCTAAAAAGATGTCCAACCTGTTTTTGAACAAATCTATTGTATGTGCCATCACAGTCTCCATGAGTAATGAATTCCACATTTTAACTGCCCTTACTGTAAAGAACCCTTTCCTTTGTTGCTGGTGAAATCTTCTTTTTTCCAACCTAAAGGGATGGCCCGAGTCCTTTGTACTGCCCGTGGGATGAATAATTCTTTTGAAAGCTCCTTGTATTGACCACTGTGATGGTGGGGGTAGCCAGCCTTCATAATAAAGGTGAAGCCCGGCTGGTTACCCCTAAAAACCGTGTGTCTCCGGTGGCTTATCAGCACTATAAGACAAGGTGTGGATACTGGGGTGGTGGGGGGGGTCAAAAAGTATTAAAACGTGTGTAAAATGTTTTGGGGCAACATTACCAGTTGTCCCATAATTGTACCCACAAATCGCATCTGATTTGCGGGTACGCGTATGCACTATAATGCCCCTATGTTTCCCAAATAAAATATTGTTTTCCCCGACAGTAAGTTCTCAAAACTTAATTTTAAAATTTGGCTGAGGCCAAGCTTTAGGGCTCAAATTCCCGAGCCCAAGTTATAGAAAAGAAATGTACTTTTTAAATGTGTATTCATCTCGATGAGGGCAGCCCTGGTAATTCGATTAGCCAGGCTGTCTGCATAGAGATGATGGATGAAAAGGGAGGATGGGTCGAGAGGTGTTGGGCCGTTTGGTGAGCGGGGAAGGGCTGAGTAACAGGTCTAGAGACAAAGACTCCCCGAGGGGAGACTCTGATCTCCCAGACCCTTTGAAGCCTACCCAGCAGGAGGTATGTGGCTGGCAAGGGGAAACCGTTGCTTGTAGGCACGGTTCCCATTGGCCAGTTCGAATTTTCCGCTCGACGGCTTCCTGAACCCCTCGACAACCCCCTTCCTCTGACGCATGCAGCAAGACGAGCCTCCATGTGATTGGCTGTTGCAGTTAGGATTTGTTCTCCGATTGGTCGCCAGTCCCTTCCATGTTAAACATAGGACAGCGAGGTCTATATAAGGGGACTGCCCGGGGACTTAGTCTGGTGAAGCGCTGGTGGGATTTTCAAAAGTGCTTTGCTCGGAATAGCAAAGTACTCAGCACGGAGTTTCCGGAAAAGCCTGGCTTAGCTGAGGACAAGTTCTACAGTCGCGGCCAAGTTCTAATAACCAACGAGGATCTGGCCAACGGGGAATGCCAGGTATTTATCCCGGAGAAAGTACTGTGGTGTTCCTGGACGTGGAGCGGAAAGGGTAAGCCTACCTGAAGCAGGCGCCCTGCACCTAGCGAGGCTAGAGACTCCCCCTAGACCCCCAGTTAAGTGTGTAATACTTGAATTTCATTGTATGTCTGCTGGTTTTACCAGAATAAACCCCATTTTATTCCCCTACCCTGTCCTGCCTAATAAATTGATCCCGGAAGGTAAAAAGGTGTTAAAAGCTATATCTTTACAAATGCTACCCTCCCCCCCCCCCCTCCCTGATCTCCCTCTCCTTTATTGTTCCACAACCACTTCATTTGTATTATTGTATCCCCCCTTTTTGTGTTGTATATTTTGTTTACCTTATTTTGTATGTATAAAAAATGCTCAATAAAAAATTTAATAAAAAAAAAAAAAAAAAGTGTTAAAAGTACTGGTCTCCATGAATATATTTGTATATAGTTATCATATCCCCTCAGACAGCTAACACGGCTTAGTAAATGTTCCGTTGAATAGGCCGATAAGGTGTCTTTCAGCACGGAAGGCGTCTTATGCAGTAGCCCTTCTTAGTAAATATATTTATTTATAAAATATTTTACCAGGAAGTAATACATTGAGAGTTACCTCTCGTTTTCAAGTATGTCCTGGGCACAGAGTAAGACAAATAATACATGGTTACAAATACAGTTACATAAATGAACAGGGTATACATTATATACAAGACATTGCGTGCACAGTTAAAGAAAATATATATTATGGGCGTATGAAACAGTTACAGACCAGATTAAAATGTGAGACAGCCTTAGATTTGAAAGAACTTAAACTGGTGGTGTATGTGAGAGTCTCTGGTAGGTTGTTCCAGTTTTGGGGTGCACGGTAGGAGAAGGAGGAACGGCCGGATACTTTGTTGAGCCTTGGGACCATGAACAGTCTTTTGGAGTCTGATCTCAGGTGATAAGTGCTGCAAGTGGTATGGGTGAGGAGCATGTTCAGATACCTGGGTAGCTTGCCCATGAAGAATTTAAAGGCAAGACAGGAAAGGTGAACTTTGCGCCTAGATTCTAGTGATGACCAATCTAGTTCTTTGAGCATTTCGTCGTGATGTGTGTTGTAGTTGCATTGGAGAACAAAATGACAAATTGAATTGTAGAGGGTGTCAAGTTTGCTAAGGTGGGTTTGAGGTGCCGAGCCATATACTATGTCTCCATAGTCAATAATTGGCATTAGCATCTGCTGTGCGATACGCTTTCTGACCAGGAGACTTAGGGAGGATTTGTTACTGTAAAGTACCCCTAGTTTGGCATAGGACTTGGTTGTCAGGGTATCAATGTGCATTCCGAATGTTAAGTGGGAGTCAAACCATAAGCCCAGGTATTTAAAACTAGTGACAGGGGTTAGGGTGGTGTTAGCATTAGTTCTAATCGGGAGCTCAGTCACTGGAAGCTTTACAAATTTAGTCTTGGTCCCAAATACCATTATTACAGTCTTGTCAGTGTTAAAAACAGTTTTGGGAAATCCAGTTTTCGAGTCTCAAAATGTCAAATAATATAGCCCCGATTCTTTTTTTTGTCCCAGAATTTTTAGGGAACCAATTGTCAGCTTGTGGAGTAACAGGAAGAATTGTACTTACCGTCAGCTGGCCTGCTACACCGAAATCTGCAAGTTTTACGTTTCCTTCCGAATTTAATAAAATATTTCCAGCCTTGATATCTCTGTGTATTTTTCTCATAAAATGAAGATACTCAAGCCCTTTAAGAGTGGACTGTGAAATCGTCGCTATTTCATCTTCTTTTAACTAAGGAGACACAAAGGTTATGGTGAGTAAAAAAAAAAATGACAAAACCCTCCACACCACAGAGTACGGCAAATAAAAATCCCACGTTGTGAGCACATTCACATCTCAGACAAGTCTGCAACCCTGCCTTTCCCCATTATCTCTTAGCATACAGTGCTTCCACTGCAGCCAGGGATTCTGGGTAATGACATGCAAATGAGAACTCACAGTGTGTCACTCTTTGCTTCTTGTCCAGTTTAACATGGACCTCTATAAGTTTACGCCTGCCGTATAACAGCTTTTCAGCTCAGCGTGGGTTAATGAATTCCAGAGCCAGTAACCCTACTCACAAATCACAGATACATGTGTCTCATCAGTGCGAGGATAGCTATACTGGCTTTGCAATGTGAGGCTGGGGGTGGTTACAACCAGGCACAAAGAGAGTTATGGCGAGTAAAAAAAGTGACAGAAAAGTCACTAAGTATGGAAGAGAAACTTATTTGATGTTTTCCTATTAATGGTTGATAATGATCACAAAGCCATATCAATTGTAAAAAAAGAAACGTGTAGATTAGTATGCTTGTTGGTTTCTTGAATCACTGTCGGGTAGTTCCACAAATTCTATCTACGGGACTCGGTTGTTAAAATAAAAAGAGTTTTGCCTCTAAAAAACATTATTTCCTCCCTGAGAGCACCTATTTCCAGAGCTGACCTTCAAACAGACGTTTCCTGTGCCTAGTCAGAGCTGCGACCGGCAGCCCCTTCAGGTGTAAGCATCTCGGAAAGAAGGGAACTCACCGAGTAGATTCAGTAGGGCAGGGGAGGCCAACTCCAGTCCTCAAGGGCCACCAACTGGTCAGGTTTTAATCATATCTGTCATTAAAGAAATTAAAGCAGCAGTCCCCCAGGGGAGCGAACTGTATTTTCAGCTCCAGAGACCCCCTGGTGCCTCAGATACTGACCGGTAAAAGTAGCACCCGTACTTAGCATTTACATCCCTGTGTCATACGGTTTGCGTGACGTGGGGAGATTTACACCGCCATTTTGTTTCCCCTGAAGGGAACTAGAATGTGCTACTTTTACCGGTAATGATCTTGGGAACCAGGGGAGCCCTGTGGATGAAAATAGTGTGTTTCAGCTCTAGGTAAGCCCTGCATTCCATCCTGGTGTAAAACAAATGCTAGGTGGAACTGCTGCTGTAAGGTTACAAGACAGAATTGTTCACAACCTTTAATCAAATACTGTTCTTTATACTTCTCTTTCCTTATCCCTTTGAGTACCCCAGTGTGAATAGGAGAGTGTTAACATGAGCACACAGTGACTATACTGCCTTTGTTTTACTTCTAACCAGCCTTAGATTTTCACTTCAGTAGGGCCCCTAGCTTAGCTGATAACATATTTCATTATAAATATGGAATGCGGATGGGAGAGCAGCAACTCAAGGACCAGATAGGCAGTAACGTTACAATAACAAAGAGAAGTGTTTAAAGAATGAACTCATAAAAACTGGTGACAACTTAATACTGCTCAAGAGGATTGGGACCAATATGACTGACATTACGTAATAATGAATATTAATGACTCAAGTGCATAAAGGCGATTGTTTGTGATCACTTGTTTGCTAGCAGTTCTTCATCCTGCTGTTATTCCTGTGCTTGTAGAACAGAAATAAAGTTCTAAAACGGAGACAGATCCTGGTTGGGTCAGTTATTGCCGAGCCGATACACTTCTTTTGGACTTCTCTTCTCCTGGATAAACCCCTAGGATCCCGAGTGGGTCGGCACTCGGATTAGCAAGTGATTAACTATTGTTAATAGGCAAGCATTCAGCTGCAACACCCAGGGCATAGTCACTACGTCGCGGGGTCTAGCACTCTGGGGGCCACATGACGTGCTAACTACATCATTCTCTAAGGCAGGGGTGGCCAATTTCAGTCCTCAAGGGCCACCAACAAGTCAGGGTTTAAGGATATCCCTGATTCAGCACAGGTGGCTCAATCAGTGGCTCAGTTATTGAGTGAGCCACCTGTGCTGAAGCAGGAATAAGCTTAAAACCTGACTTGTTGTTGGCACCTGAGGAGCAAAATTAGGCTGCGTCCACGGGGGTGTGTGGATAGGGGCTATTTTTGTGTGTGTGTGCGTGTGTGCATTGACTGTTGCTGAGCAGTGTTTCAAAGTCAATTTTGTTTGTCTCCCCAAGCACCAAGCTTGGGAGAGTGCACGTGCACAAAGGCAATCATTTTTGGGGGGGGCATTCATCCACATCTTTGCTACCTCCCCTTCCCTCTCTCCCTCCTAACCACCCACTTTTTTTTTTCCTTCCCCTCCCTTTTTTCCTTCTCCCATTTGCCTTTTTATTCTCCCTGCTCTTTGGCTCGCTGTCCCCAGTGTCATCCAAACTCCTTCCTACAGTGTTATGTATTATTTATTTATTTCCGTTTTCAATGTTGTGTTTTCACTTTTTTGTTTTTAATTATTTCTGTACATTCATAGTATGTTTGATTTAGTGGCAGCCGACCCTTCCACTTGCAGAGGATCGCGGCGAAGCAGGTTGCCAGCGGAGGAGAGCAGGACCACAGCGCTATTGCAGGGCAGACACCGGAAAGAGGGGCGTTTGACATCACAGCGCTGGGGCGTGCTCCTCCTCTGTACCTCCGAAGCCCCCGCGCGTGCGCGCGTTCACAAACCATCACGTGGCCGCCACCTGCACTATACTGTTTGGCCGCCCGCGCACATCTTGTTGGCCGCCCGCGCACAGCGTCAGCCAGCCCACGCACACCAGGTTTCGCCACACGCCGCCTGCGCCCCCCATAAATAATCTTGCGCCCCCTCAAGGGGGTGCGCCCCCAGTTTGCGCCCCGCTGCATTCAATCACAACACCCACACACAATCACAACACAGACACAGCACACATACTCAATCATAACCAACACAGACACAACACACACACAATCATAACACACAGACACAACACAGACACACTCCATCGCAATACCCACACACACTCAATCACAAAACACACAGACAACACACAGTCAATCACAACACACACAATCATAAAACACATAGTTACATAGTTACATAGTAGATGAGGTTGAAAAAAGACTTCCGTCCATCAAGTTCAACCTATGCTATATTTAGACACATACTCAATCACAACCAATACAGACACAACACACACAACATACAATCATAAAAGTCACACACTTTCACCTGGGGGGGGGGGGGGCGGGGGAGAGTACTAAGCATGCTCCGGTCCCCCGTGTCCTGATGCAAACTGGGGAGGGAAAACTGACAGGAGGAAGAGGGGATGTCTGTGTGCAGTGAAGGCCCCGCCCCCGCAGCAGGGCCCCGCCCCCGCAGCAAGCCACAGCACAGAGAAGCAGCAGCCTGGAGCTTGAGCTTCTTGCAAGCCTGCGCACAGCATCTGCCCGCCCCCAGGGTTGCTGCACGCCGCCTGCGCCCCCCTAAACAATCTTGCGCCCCCCAAGGGGGTGCACCCCCCAGTTTGCACACCGCTGGTCTAACCTACAGGACTTGTGCCTGTAGAACACTATTCCGTCCTATTGGTCGACACCAGGAGCCATGTTGGAGCCCTGTCACCATCACCGATAGTAATTTTGGGAACCGGGGGGGCCGGGACTGTAAATAGTGAGGTTCAGCACTGAAGGACTCCTGGCCCCAATCAATCTATTAAAAAAATTAAATAATTGCTGCTTTAACCCTTTGGATGACCCAAGACCTAGCCACTAATTTCATGTGTTCTTGGCACTCCAGGGGTTACGTCGGGCCATTTTCTAGGAGAGATTTTGTCCTGCACGTCTCTGGATCACAGAACACGATCTGTAGTGCAGGGAGATGGAAGAGGGTGACTCGTCCATTTCCGGGTTAAGGGACGCCGCGGTCACATGATCGTGGTTTGCTGGAGTGCCATGGCCCCACCAGTGACAAAAGGGTTAAGTGCCATTTTTACTTTAAGGCCAACATCATTTTTCTAAGGAATGTTTGTTTTCTGATCTAAATCTTTAACAGAGCTCAACCCGAACCAAGAACCAAGAAACAATTTGCAGAAGTCCAAGGCTGCGTGTCAAGCAGACAATGTTGTGCATTAATACACTAGAATCATTTTCTTGCCCTGGCATCATATGTAAATTACACAGGGATATCACTCCCATTGCGTCTTCATTCAAATGGAGTCGCAGTTAACACATGTTAAAAAATCAAATGTAATGGTAACCTCTGTTCCTGAGAGATCGGAGCCAAATATAAACACACAAGATTAACATTCTTCTTATAGATCTGCCGCTTGCGCAAAGTGGCGCAGAGCATAACGTTTTGCTTCCTTGTTTTGAATTAATTTGTTCTTCTTGACCTTTATTAGTATTGTATTGTATGTCTTTATTTATATAGCGCCAAAAGTGTACTCAGCGCTTCACAAAGACTACAGTAGAGAGAATTATAATAATACAATAAGTGCAGCAAAATCAGACAATAGGAAAGGACGGCGGAAGTGCCAAAACTTGTTCCTGGGCTTTCCATTCAAAATCCGTTCCGCAGTTTAAAATTGTAACGTTGCCGACTGCAAAACAGGATACGAACCCGCAGGGTAGGGAGTAGTACACCGACCTTGGTCTGGGATCAGAGGCCTGGGATGCAGGGGTAGTCAGGTCCGGTTCCGGGGACAAGCCAGGCAGCAGGCAGGGTAGACAGGTCCAAGCAGAAGTTCACACACAGGCAGGCAATCACAGGAACAAAAGGCAGAGCTCAAGCAGGAACAAGTAACAGAGTACTTTGCACAAGCAAAGACAGAGAGCAACTACCTGCTACAGATGCAGCGGCCATAATTTTACGAAATCACTTGGTGTATACCTCAGAATACCCATGTGATGGCGCGGGATTACTTCCAACTGTACCGCTTTAAGACGCGAGTGCATAAAATGGCATTATAGTGTTCTGGCTTTTAAACACCTGAAATTGACACAGTAGCACAGTACTGTACACATTACAATTCATTCATTTCATTGCATATAATTGCACACAATCCATAAAATTCAAACAAAGCAACCGCGATAAACGTGCGTGCCTTGGGCGATTGGCCGCGTTCATGCCACGTGGAGTACAGCAGCGCACACGAAATGGCGCCGTGATGCCTTAAAATAACAGATGCTGCATCTGTATTTAAAGGCCAGAAACAACTGCAGGCAATAGAGTACCAGAAAGAAGCGAACTTCCTGTCGGCAGCCCTCTTAGGCGAGACAAAATATGACATGGTCCATCAGCCATCTTGATATCCGGAGAGATCCTTTATAAAAATCCGTTGACCTATTGTTCCAGTTTCAATCCATACGGATCCATCCAAAACCGCAACTGGATACAATCTGGACAGATTTTTTTAAGAATCTGATCAATGGATTCCACAAACCGTGTTCGGACTGTTAAAAATCCACAGGTGGATTAATCCGCGGAGAGGGAGAGAGATCCCCCTCCCATGGATTTAATCGGAGTGCGGATTGATAACAATCAGACCACGGATTAATCCGCCATGTGGACCCAGAAAAAGGCAGATCGCCCTTTTTGCGACTGATTTATGGACCAAAGGATCCGACACCACAAAAAAAAAGTGCCATCTCTAATCTTTATGATCACCCTTATGAATGCCAGAGTTTCAGCTCCAAGCACCCCCTGCTTCCCAGCCATTTAAAATATCTTTATTTATATAGCGCCAAAAATGTACTCAGAACTTCACAAAGAATACAGTACAGGGAATTATTTGACAGGGAGGGGGGGCGTGGCTTGAGCGGAGGGACCCGCTACTCTCCCCCCCCCCTCCCTCCACGGACTCGGGCTGGAGCTGGAAGGTAAGTTTAAACACACACACGCAGGCACTCATTCATACACGCGCACACGCACACACACACACACAGGCAGGCACTCACGCACTCATACACACACACACGCGCGCACACACAGGCAGGCACTCACGCACTCATACACACACACACACACAGACAGAGGCAGGCACTCGGGCACACACACACACAGACAGGCACTCACGCACTCAGACACATACACACACAGACAGGCACGCACTCAGACACACACACAGAGAAAGGCACTCACCTGCTTTCACTCCACACTCCTCCCCGCTCCCCGAAGCCTCTCCTCCTCCCGCAGCCTCCCCTCCCCATTGGCTCACAGCCACACACGTCACGCGTCAAAGCTAGAAAACACCATTCTCTGGTGTCTCCAGCGGCTGACGCGCTACAGCGTGTAGTGCTCTGTGCAGCCAGTGGGGACCGGGACCGGCTCGCGAGGATTCCCCTGCTGGTGGGGAACTCGCGACCCGCCGCCCGCGCCAACGAGCGCAGCGGGACCGAGGCCTTAGGTATAGCAGCTATGAAAGAATCTGCCTTAAACCTGTGGTCAGTGTGAAGTGGCCCCTAAGTATGTAACAAGGTACCACTAATATAAATGGGGTGGTCTCCTCCCAGATATAATGACTGACCTATTGTGCGTAGTGTTGTGCAGTTGGTAAGCTGGGTAAAGTTTGCTCTATATATGTAGATGTGTACACAAATGTGGTCTGGATAAAGGCTCAGTCTAGATATGGCTGAACCCAGATCCCAGTCTGACCAATGATGAAATAATTTGTGCACATAGAGCCGACACCTAGATTAATGTATGCTACAGCTAACAAGCTTCCAATGATAGAAGTGGACTGTTTGTCTGTCTATACGTATGGCTATAGTATAAATACTAACGAAAAAAGACGGTGCAAAACAGCGCTAAAAAAATAATAACAACAATACTTGAAATAAATATTGCAGGCAGCCTGGCAAATACTGACTGTACAGTCAGAAAATGTACCACAGAGAAAAGAAAGAATTGCCGGCGCCAAATCAGTCCTTTAAATAATAATAACTCAGAATAAAAACCAAACCAAACCGTCCCAAAAGTGTCCTTGAACAGATAGGCAGTGAAGGGGTCAACGAACGGCTCACACCAAATGGTAGTGCAATATGTAAAAAAGAGAAGAAAACAAACAGATAATGGTGCAGTACGCCAAAAAAGTTGACATTAAAACATTAAAAACTCACACATGACAAACATAACACACAATAACAGACAGACACTAGCAAGGCTATAATCCTAACAAAAAGCTATTTATTAACATAGAAATACTGGGTTCCGGAGGATACAGCACTTAAGTCCAGAGGGGTAAAATTGAAACCCTACTTACAGGACAGTGGATGGTAAAAGCAGTAAAGCTGAAGATCGCTCAGGTGCTCTTCTCTGATGATAACTGGATGATAACTGGAGCTCCACTGTCCTGTAAGTAGGGTTTCAATTTTACCCCTCTGGACTTAAGTGCTGTATCCTCCGGAACCCAGTATTTCTATGTTAATAAATAGCGTTTTGTTAGGATTATAGCCTTGCTAGTGTCTGTCTGTTATTGTGTGTTATGTTTGTCATGTGTGAGTTTTAATGTTTTAATGTCAACTTTTTTGGCGTACTGCACCATTATCTGTTTGTTTTCTTCTCCTTTTTTACATATTGCACTACCATTTGGTGTGAGCCGTTCGTTGACCCCTTCACTGCCTATCTGTTCAAGGACACTTTTGGGACTTTTCAAGAGACGTTTGGTTTTTATTCGGAGTTATTATTATTTAAAGGACTGATTTGGCGCCGGCAATTCTTTCTTTTCTCTATAGTATAAATACTGCAAACATGCTGTGCCGGCCAGCTTTATGCTAATGCGGCTGCCTCCACGGCTTAAAAATAGCCACGGACGGCGCGCGGCAGTCTTCAGCCGTTTTCAGCTGGTTTTCCCGCGCCTCGGGCGCTTTCAATAATAAGCGCCATTAGAGCTTATCTATTGAAGCGGCCGCCGCGCGGGAAACTCCGTTTTAAATGGAGAAAAGCCCCGCTGTCAGCCCGCGATACACCCGGCAAGCTTTAGTATAAAGCTGGCCGGGACAGTATGGTAAGGTGCTGGCCTTACTACAGGTGACCCTCAAGTCGCAAAGGGTTAGCAGAGCCAGGTGAGTAGGATCAAAAGCTGATATCACAGGGCACAAGTAGTGCCTGTTTAAACAGAGTGTCCCAAATTTTGGACAGTAACGATTTTATCAGACCGTACATAGTACCCCTGGTAGTCACGCTTAATAGCAGTACACTATCTAGCAGTTGCCAGGTCTTTGCATAGTCTAGCAAATACAGCGAATACTCTACAGCGTTCTATTTTATTTGAGTAATCACTCCTAATAAAGTGTTTTAATGTATACATTCCTCACTAAGCATACACTACCATTTCACCTTTACCTGTGACTCATAGTGATTGAGTGCTCTCCTTGGGGTTCTGTTTCTCGTTGTTTCCTATGTACCCCACCCCTGATTGTAGCACCGTCACTTTCATCTTTAGCAGTAGCGAGGGTTTTCCCTTCCCAACCCCATTCCCCTCCCCCCAGTGCGATTAGGAGAGAGATACCAAACAGCATGAAGGAGTAGATAGAGGGTGTGTATAGAGGATTTGTATGGGTGCTTTTTATTGAGGGGTAAAAAAGTGTATAAATGATGGTGCAGTGTATGTGTACAGGCATAGGTGGAGGGGAGGAGAGATGAAGAAATGTGGATAGGAGGGGAATGGGGAAGTTGGAGATAACAGAAACGTTTACAAATGAGTGAGGAAACAGTAAACAGAAAAAGCAACAGGGAGGGTATAATAGCAGAAGGCGTGTAGTACATATGCAATTGCACAGGGCCCTGTGCTTACCGCACACCTGCGCTCTCCCCCTGGGACACACCAGTGGAACAGGTGCGACGGAGGGAGCCCACTCAGGTGGTGATCACAGAAGCCGGGCTCAGACTTCTGGTGTGGCTCAACTTCCGTGTCAGGACCCCCCTGGTGGGCTCCCTCCTCCTGATTTTGCAAGCCAGTCCTGTATGGCCTTATATATTACTTTCAACCTGTGTTCACGGAAATCCCTGGGTCCTGTGAGAGGCTATCAATGGTTCCCTGACATTTTATTCTTCAAGGCCCAATCCTTTTATTTTCCATATTTTTCTGAATTCATCATTTCAGAAAGGTTTATTACATGTCATGCATTAATATGATAAATTATACCCAACATTGAAGACCGTTAGTTTATTTGAAAAATATAACCCTTACCATAGCAGCAGTGCTTTTACATACATTGAGTGCTCATTTGCATGTCATTACCCAGAATCCCTGGCTGCAGTGGAAGCATTGCAGGCTGAGAGATAATGAAAAGGGGTTGGAGGAGTGGCACACAGTTGTTTATAGAAAAAAATATATAAAACAGTACTTCCCTCCCTGGTGCTCACCCTCCGCTGATCCCGGCGTCTCAAAGCTGGATCCAAGTGGACATGTAGAAATTTGATGGAAGAAGCACACAGGAGCCTTTCTGTAAGTTAATAATAATAGCATGTTCTTGTATAGCGCTGCTAGTTTTACGTAGTGCTTTTCAGAGACATTTTGCAGACACTGTCCCTGCCCCATGGAGCTTACAATCTATGTTTTGGGTGCCTGAGGCACAGGGAGATAAAGTGACTTGCCCAAGGTCACAAGGAGCCGACACCAGGAATTGAACCAGGCTCAAACTCTCAGTGCCAGTCAATGTCTTACATCACTGAGCTGCTCCTTCTCCCTTACTTTGTATTTAAACCATGTATGTTCTGAGGAAAGGACGTGTCTGTTCTGAAACGTCACGTTTTTGCATATACCTGCTCTGATGCTTTAAATACAAAGTAAGTTAACTTACAGAAAGGCTCCTGTGTGCTTCTTCCATCATTCACATTTCTACATGCTGAGAGATAATGGCGAGGGCCAGAATCCTTCTTCCCTATACATTACCCCACATGTGGCCGTAGGTCAAAGGGAGGCAGACTATAGTAATGTTTATAGTACAATAGTATTTATAAAGAAGCCAGCAATAGATACTCGGGCACCATATGATCCTTAATAGAAGAATCATTCAATACATTCACATCACAGAGGAAAATAACACTCCCCACTAAGCTCTGTGCAGGTGGGTTTCAGTGTCTAATGCTGTGATCACCCAATGGTGGGCAAAAAAGGCCTGTGTAATGGTGCAGCAACACTGTTTTGCTTCCAGTGAGGATCCCTTCTTTTGCACCGCCTGTCACCTGATGCTATGCAGATGTCTCTTCGCTGTGATTCCACTCTCACAATTGACCTGCAAGGCTCCATTTAGTCAGCATCCGCTAACTTGTGTGTATCGTGGCCTTGCTCTTAACCACCACCAGTCTGTCTCGTGATCCCGCAGGATCCACCAGCTCTGCTCCTGCGTACTCTGCCATGGACTCTTAAAGATCTCCTCCCTTAGTCCCACCTCTCCAGAGTCCAATCTCATTAGCTGAAACCCTGTCCATCACAAGTCACATCTTCCTGCACCGAAAGTGGCTCCCTGTTGCAGCACAGCATGCTGGGAGTTGTAGTTTCCTATTGCAGGCAGGGGGCAGTTTGTGTGTCAGCTGCATACATCTTACAGTAGGTTACATCGTATACTAACTGTATGTACAAGATTGAAACATATCACTGCAAATGAAGAGGTAGTCAATGCATGAAGCCATTCTACACATCATGTGCCAGCTTGTAGTTTGTTTAGTTATAAGTGTAGCAGGGTATTCCTCCACTGATAGATTGTCCAATGTTGCCCACTACCATTATATTAGGAGATTGAAAGACAACCTCCATAGGACTCAGTTGGCTGAAGAAACCACCGCCAAGCTGAACCAAAATAACAAGAGGCAATACGATTGCAAGGTGCGCTATAGGGAAGTTCGTCCTGGGGGACAAGGTTCTCTTGAGAAATCTGGGAATACCAGGAACGCATAAGCTGGCTGACCGATGGAGAAATGCCCCATTTCGAAGTGGAATCCCAGCTGCCTGCGATCCCTGTAGACCGTATCAAAGATTCAGAGGGAAGGGTAAAATTCTGGCCTAGAAATCACTTATTACCTATTCCTCAAGTGTATGAGAATGACAGGACTGGATCCCTAACAGATATGCCACAAGTGGAGATGGAAGATCCCAAAGGGGACCAGGCTGGCTCGTCCGATAAAGATCAAGAAGAAGGAGTTTGCCATTTCATAAAGAGGAATGGTGGGTCGCATTGAAGAGGAAGCTAGCCATCGTCCTCCTTCCCCATCTGCTGCAACAAACAGGCCTCTAGATCCTGGAAGTCCAGTATTCATTCCAAAAAAAGACTGTAATGATGCTGAGTATCGCACTACGAGAGTGCCAGGGCCTCAAGTAACTGAAGCCTCTCTGATCAACAAGAAGGTGAAGAGATTTCTGAATCAATATACCGGCCGGTTCAAGAAATATGGAAAAGTCAGAATAAAACGCCCCCCAATTAGAATTGCTTATGATTCAGTAGGTCAACCCCATTATGAATGTCAGCATTCATCAAAGCATCGGTTTGCTTTGATCATTTCTGTATTAAGTGAAGTGTTCAATTCTATTTAAGTGTTCTGTTAAAGTTGTTATGTTATGGTTGTATGTATATAGTGGCCTTGCACGGGGATGGCGAGGTTTTTCACCAGGGGAAGAGTGTAGCAGGGTATTCCTCCACACCACATATTGTAAAGTGTATGTGGTGACTGAGCATTTATCCATGGCGGTTAATAAAGCTCCTGTTTGTATGAATAAAGTTCCTGGCGCCCATAATTGCATTTACAATGCAAGGCCCGCACGGATCCAGCACCCCCACAAGGTAACGAAGGCTGAGCAATCCATGTAAATAGACACTTGATGTAAACGTCTTAGGAGCCGGGCAAGGCGGGTTACATTATATAGGTGCAGACACCCCCACCCACTAACATCTGTGTTCCACCTGAGGCGGACGCCATTACCGGAAGGGACGTACGACGTGCGAACGTTGTGAAATCAAGCCGGTTGTAGCCATGGTAACATTGTGTCTCCGCGGCGACCAGAATTTATGGGAAACATCTACCATGATTCTCAGAGGGCACCCAAATATATACCACAGTGTACTATATTTTAAGAAAATATAACCACGTATCAACCATAAAATGCTCAAGACGGATCGTCAAAAATACTCAAATATTACATACAAAATCAATCTATATTCATGATGTGTACAACATATATAATACAAAATTAAAAAATAAACAGTTTAAATTGTACTGTTGTTGTATGATGTTATATGTTGAATACTTCAGGAACATAGATTTTTGTGGATTCTTTTTTAAAGAGAGAGAGAGAGAAAGAGACTTGACCAGTGCTTTGAATATATGTTTTAAAAAAAAATACTTATGTTTGGTATACAATGTGAAGGAAATGCAATGTAAACATTTTATCTGTGGTTAACTGCCCAGATCTTGAGTGCGCTTAATAAAATTGTACAGTATATAAGCAAAAAGTGACTGTGTGCTTATTTGCATGTTATTACCCAGAATCCCTGGCTGCAGTGGAAGCATCGTCTGCTAAGAGATAATGGGGAAAGGCAGAGTTGTGAACCTGTCAGATGTGTAAATGTGCTCACAAGGTGTATTAATATTTGTGATCATTGGATAAAATATGGTAGGAGTTACCCAGCGCACACATACTGGGATGGAACAAAGAGTAGGTTAGTGATATGCGCTCCAACATTTAAATCCAATCTTGATAAATGATATCTCCTTTAAGAAGATGCAATGATCATAATAATATGTGATCATAATAATAGCACTTCATGTACCAATAATAGGATATCTCTGTCCCTGAAGGTTAAAGGCTGAGATTAAAGAAAATCAGACCTACTGTAAAGCCTCATTGGGAGAGTCCTCAGGTAAATAAGAGATAAAGTACTCACAATTAGTATTGCCCCAGTCCTGTGAATCTTGATAGGCGTGCAACCAGGAGAATGGAGGGAAATCCAAAGGAAAAGCACGCCAACGCACGGTCAGAAATAGAGTGGGTCCCACACCAAAAAACTGATAAAAATATATTCTTTTATTGATCCATATTTTAAAAAAACGGAGGTAAGTACCCTCCTACGCGTTTCGTACCTGGTGGTACTTTATCAAGGAGTGATATGTTTACCCTATGCCAGCCTTTAAATACTGTTTGGGTTTGCCCTATTCACGCCAAAAATTGCCTTCAAAAGGGTACGCCCCCAAGCGCAGTGACATCAGACGCAATGCGCAATGACGTCACGCGTCATGACGCGTCCCTGTAACACCCCCCCCCCCGCCCCCGTCATGGCAACTGGACCGCGTCCTCCCTATAGTGCAGGAGATACGGGCCCAACCTCGGACAGCTCGACCATGGTCTCCTCCCGCACTGCAAAGCAGTAAGCGGAAGAGGAACCTATCTGTCAAGCAGTACCCTTTTGAAGGCAATTTTTGGCGCCAGTAGGGAAAACCCAAACAGTATTTAAAGGCTGGCATAGGGTGAACATATCACTCCTTGATAAAGTACCACCAGGTACGAAACGCGTAGGAGGGTACTTACCTCCGTTTTTTTAAATATGGATCAATAAAAGAATATATTTGTATCAGTTTTTTGGTGTGGGGCCCACTCTATTTCTGGCCGTGCGTTGGCGTGCTTTTCCTTGGGATGGAACAAAACCTGCGTCTGGGTCCCTCACAATTCTTCGTTTGGCCATGTCAATCCCAAATTAATCTGATTCACAAGTAAACTGCAGTGACTAACTGTGGCCAAGAAATGTAACATACCGGATCAACAAGTTCCCTACATTTAATAGAACAAATAACACACCTCCCTCCCCGGGGCCCTACTTGTAGAGCAGGTCCCTACGTGGTGGTGGTGACGACGACGACGGAGCCCACCACGGCAGTGGTTGCGGAAGTCATGTGGGGCCTTACTTTCGAGTTAGGACCACCTGGTTGGGCTCAACCGCCACCGGGTCAACGATTATATTTTTATACCTTTGTGTGCTAATTTGCATGTCATTACCCAGAATCCCTGGCTGCAGTGGAAGCACTGTATGCTAAGAGATAATGGGGAAAGGCAGGGTTGCAGACGTGTCTGAAACATGTGAAAGGGCTTACAACGTGCTATTTTTATTTGCTACAAATCCTTAAAAACAGATATACTTTATCAGGTACAACAGTGCACCAGGTAGCTTGCACCTGCCGACTGGAAAACATGAAGTGAAACTCATTCAAAAACTTTTGTCTCATCTCCAGCTATAAATACTTCCTCTTAGCGTGAGACACTAGCTACGCACTTTTAATAATCCATCACAATTTGCATTCTTAGTTCCTACTCCATGTGGCACATGTGTCTACATCTCGTCAAACTGATTGCTTGTTGCAGCAAGCTACACGCCAGAACGGTAAAGCAATATATCACATTATAAAATCGGATTAACAAAGACATAGAAAGACAAAGTATATTTAGATATAGCAAAACATTTAAGTATATGACCGTCAATAAGGACTACATCTGTATGAAGCATGAGAAGTCAGGTGGTGTTAAAGTAGCAATCCCGAGATACTCACAGGTTACAAACCCCCACAGATTAAAAAGTTCCGTCCTGGGGAAAAACAACATGGCCGACAATTCTCGCCGGACCCACAGGCAATCGGAAGCCGCAACGTCATTATTTGCGACTTCTTCTTGGGTAATTATTATGGTAACTGGGGGAGGGGAGGTCAGAGAAAAAGGGGAACAAATGGATGAAAACCTCTTAAAAACAGTAGTACTGATAAAAATGTTACATTTATATTTTTACATAATTAGAACTTGGGATCGAGGGGTCCCTTGTCCTTTCATGGCCAATTATGTAAATAAAATAATCATTTAAAATGTTGATACGATTGCTCCGTTAAGTGCCTCACTGCCATTTATTTCCTATTTCTCTGTCTCAAAACACCGTATAAGATGACCCAATTCTATCCGAATAGATCATCTACATGATATGTACTGTATGAAACCTACATGACAAGCAGCTTTCACGCGACATGAACCCGCGTTGAACAGTCTGTAACTTCGGGACTTATTCATTTGGCAAAGATACTGCTGAGATCGTGTGCAAACTTCCTTTCCAGTCAACGGCATTCTTCCCGTGATCGCATTGTGTTTGGCACGATCGCGGCTTCACCAATCCGGCCGTTGTGTAAATAAAATCCACCAATGGTTGCAGCACCCAACAGATCAACAAGTTTCAGAAATCTGACACAGTGTAAATTGAGGTATGAGAATGATTGCGTCAACAAGCATATCCTTTACAGAAATCAAAATCTCCAAGCTTTGCCACCCGTTAGCAGGTTGGACATGCTTGAAGAAAAGTCCCACGGTGAACCAAAACACAAATACTGTTCTGTTTTATTGGAGTGTGGCTTTGCTGCTCTGTGATTCAATGGGATTTTCCAGTTGTTTTGAGTGCACACCCCTATTTGCACTATTTACTGGAATTCCTGCTTTAATCTATTTGAAGTTTATTACATGATTTTACCGCGCAATGCACACACAATCAATAGCAGTAAAAATGGTTGTTCTGTAATGGGTGCATTCCCATCAAGTCAACTGGCCGGTGGTATGTGTAATAGTTACATGTAGTCGGTTACAATAAATAACTAAATAAATAAATATATATAGACCATACGATACCGGTTGAAACACGACATCAAGGGACAGCACGCAGGTAAGTAAATCATACATTTTCTATATTTGATAGAAGACAAAACCGACGTTTCGGTCCCCATCAAATTTAGAAAATGTATGATTTACTTACCTGCGTGCTGTCCCTTGATGTCGTGTTGCAACTAGTATCGTATGGTCTGTTATTGCTTTATGGGATAAGCACCAAAACTTATTTACAGGCATACCCCGGTTTAAGGACACTCACTTTAGGTACACTCGCGAGTAAGGACTTATCGGCAATAGGCAAACGGCAGCTCACGCATGCGCCTGTGATCACGTCCTGAACAGCAATTACCGGCTCCCGACCTGTACCGAAGCTGTGCGCAAGCGGGGAGACTATAGAGCCTGTTACAAATGCATTATTTACATCAGTTCTGCACGTATATGACGATTGCAGTACAGTACATCGATAAGTGGGGAAAAGGGAGTGCTTCACTTTAAGTACATTTTCACTTTACATACATGCTCCGGTCCTATTGCGTACGTTAATGCGGGGTATGGCTGTACTTGCAAATGGTGTGCCGGCTGTGCATTTAAATATATTATATACACACACATATACACATACACACACACACACATATTCAAATACACTTTTTCAATCTTTACATTTTAGTTGTGGTCACAATACCAATGAAAAGATAAAAGCAATTTCTACAAAACACAACCAAGGAAGGGGCCTTACATCATTAAAAAAAAAAGCAATTGTTGTATTAATGTAGTGCTAAACATAATAGAACACACTGCATTAGGACTAGAAATTGGGTCCATAAAAAATAAACTTACAGTTGTTTCCTTAGTCGGATATGTCAGAAACGGACCCCCTCCGCAGTATTCCATAACAATCCACAGGTCCGTGTTCTTAAAATAGCTGCCGTAATACTTCACTACATGAGGGCTGAGGAAGGAGGAATATACGCATTATCAGAAAGGGCGCGCTAATAGCAATGCACTTTTATTTTTTAAATCATACAGGTGTAGGTGATGCACAGGGTTGCCACCTTCGACTGACGGTCAACCCGGAGATTTTTATTTTTTAAATGACACTGTTGCCATGACAACGGGATGCTATGTAAGCTCACGCGGCGTCAAGTCGCCATGACAACGTGGCACCGCATGACGTCGTGACATCATGTGGTGTCTCATTGTCATGGCAACGAGCATCACGTTGATGCTGTTACGTCACGTGACGTTCCGTTGGCATGGCAACGCAGCGCCATTTGACGCCGCGCAGCCATATTGAGAGTAGTTGCAGGGGAAGATGGAGGGAAAATGCTATTGCTGGCACTATTGCTGCGTTAATGGTATATGGAATATACCTTACGTCATTTCTATTATTTATAACTAACGCTGATGACAATTGTTGCAAACAGAGTCGTCACTGATCAATATTAATTTATTACAATGTTTACCTCAGTTAACTTTACTTGAGTTAATTTAACAAAGACAAGGTTACCTCATTGCTATCAAAAGGGAGGAACTGAAGGCTCTTTACTGTAAAGAGAGAGGGGAGAAGAGAGAGAGAGAGGGGGAGGAGGAGAAGAGAGAGAGAGAGAGGGGGGAGG